>NC_143582.1:205586407-205928907 GCF_048544385.1 Mastigoproctus giganteus | reverse complement strand
CTCAAAAAAGGTTGCCGACCCCTGGCATAGGGTGTCGGATGAAACTTAATAAAAATTTGGAATATTCTACAAAACCTTTATTATGAAATTATTTTTACTTATGTTATTATTATTTTTTACTTATTTTAGTCACATTTTACTTGTTTTTTTATATAAGAACTCTTTATTATATACTTGAATAATATTGAAATTATATACTTGAATAATAAATTAATGCTTAATAAACTGTGTTAATATACTTAATTTGTTATTCTAATTCTAAAAACATTACTACTAAAGTAGCAATATCAGTAAAAAAAAATTGTAGAGTACTTTTCATATACTTTTAATTTTCAATTTTTCCTGATAGCAAAGAATGAGTACCAGCACCTATTTTTTTACAAAAAAAAAAAAGCACTGATTATCAGTAGCGGATTAAGGTCGGTTGAGGCCCCGGGCGCAGAAGAAAATATTGGGTCCCTTAAAAAAAAGAGAGAGACAGGGAAAATAAAAATACATGTTAACCATTTTTTTAAATAAATAAAAAATATTATGTACTATTAATGTTTTATTTCCATAAATTTGAATATAATATAATTAATAATAGCATAATAATAATCACAAAGTTTTGAACTAATAGTTGAACATATTAGTTCAACTAATTTGTTGGGGTTTTGCGTGGGCCCTTCAGAAGTCGGGGCCCAGGGTGCGCGCCCGGTGCGCCCGCCGTTAAATCCGCCTCTGCTGATTATATAGATTATTATACTCTTAAAGATGTGATGCCTTGTTCCATTTAATTTTAAATAAATAAGATCTTTATTGTACAGTTCGCTGGTACACGCAGGTACCACGACCATACAATACCCTTCACGGCACCATGAAAGGGTTACTTAAATATTATCATATACACCTTCTGGCTTCTCTCATATTGTAGAATTATCTTCACAACTGGATTGCCATGTATGCAATACTAGGGTACCTGCCCGCCCACCTATGAAAGGCCAACAAGCCTTGAAACGGTGCCGTCAGGGGGGTAACTGCCCATCCACTGATGATAGGCCTTGAAACGGTCGCTATTAATGTTTTATTTCCATAAAATTTGAATATAATATATGTATAATATAATTACTAATAGCATAATAATAATCACAAAGTTTTGAACTAATAGTTGAACATATTAGTTCAACTAATTTGTTGGGGTTTTGCACGGGCATTTCAGAAGTCGGGGCCCAGGGTGCGCGCCCGGTGCGCCCGCCGTTAAATCCGCCTCTGCTGATTATATAGATTATTATACTCTTAAAGATGTGATGCCTTGTTCCATTTAAGTTTACTTAAATATTATCATATACACCTTCTGGCTTCTCTCATATTGTGGAATTATCTTCATAACTGGATTGCCATGTATGCAATACTAGGGTACCTGCCCACCCACCTATGAAAGGCCAACAAGCCTTGAAACGGTGCCGTCAGGGGGTACCTGCCCATCCACTGATGATAGGCCTTGAAACGGTCGCCGGGGGGAGCCTGTTATTCACGGAGTTTACGAGAATAGGTAACAACCAGTATTGTGGACTTATCTTCACAACTGGATTGCCATGTATGCAATACTAGGGTACCTGCCCACCCACCTATGAAAGGCCAAACCTTGAAACGGTGCCGTCAGAGGGTACCTGCCCATCCACTGATGATAGGCCTTGAAACGGTCGCGGGGGGGGGGGGGAGCCTGATATTCACGGAGTTTCCGAGAATAGGTAACAACAGTCTTCTCTACTGGGGAAGAGTTGCCTATTCGAGGAATATTTAAGCTTTGAGTGTGAATTGAAGGAGCAACTGTCCCTTTTTTCCTTCTACGGCATTTCCTTCCGCTACCTCTCCTACTATCGCCTTCCTACATCTTTATCTCTTTTCTAAGTCTAATAGGGATAGTATGAGGATAACCGAGAACTTTATCCCATACCATATTTCAAAACGGTGCCGTCAGGGGGAGCCTGATATTCACGGAGTTTCCAAGAATAGGTAACAACCAGTATTGTGGACTTATCTTCACAACTGGATTGTCATGTATGCAGTACCAGGGTACCTGCCCACCCACCGATGAAGGGCCAACAATCCTTGAAACAGTGCCGTCAGGGGGAGCCTGATATTTACGGAGTTTCCGAGAATAGGTAATAACAATCTTCTCTAATGGGGAAGCGTTGCCTATCCGAGGATTTATGAGCTTTTGACTAAGGTGAGTTGAAGGAGTAACTGTCCCTGTTTTCCTTCTACAGCATTTCCTTCCTCTACTATCACCTTCCTACATCTTTTTTGCTTTCCTAAGTCTAATAGGGATATGAGGATAACAGAGATCTTTATCCCATACCATATTTCAAACGGTCACCATGGTCCAAGATAATAGGTAACAACCAGTATTGTGGGATTATCTTCACGACTGGATTGTCATGTATGCAATACCAGGGTACCTGCCCACTCACCTATGAAAGGCCAACAAACCTTGAAACGGTCACCAGCGGAAGCCTAATATTCACTGAGTTTCCGAGAATAGGTAACAACAGTCCTCTCTACTGGGGAAGCGTTGCCTATTCGAGGAATTTATGAGCTTTTGAGTAGTGTGAGTTGAAGGAGTAACTGTCCCTTTCATTCTTCTGCACAATTTCTTTTCTTCTTCCACTCCTACTATAACTTTCCCTCTACTTTTTGCTTTTCCAAGTCTAATAGGGACAAGTGGATAGTAGAGTTATTATCCCGCACATATACAAACAAACCTTGAAACGGTGGTGGTGCTCACTGAGAATAAGTAACAGTCTTCTCTCTTAGTGAAGTGTTACTTATTCGCGGTAGTGCAATACATGGAAACTCGTTGTAAAGAAAGAGCACAATATGAGATAGAGATAAAATGATGCCGTTCAAACTACTAACGTAGTTTTTTTGTTTAAGAGTTGTCTATGGTGTGTTTACACCAATATTATATAAACATTATACAGGGTATGTCAAAATTATGTTAACACTTATATGGAAAAAACATTTATTGTAATCAACATTAACTGAAATCAACATATACAACAATAAAATAAAATTCAAATGTTCATTCATATAAGTGTTAATATAATTTTGACATACCCTGTAGTATATTTTTCTTCTGAATATTTTCCAATATAGATGACAGTATTTGCTTTTGAATTTGTTCATGCTTGTAACTTCCTTACATTATTCTGGACTGCAGTTACACCTACCATAGCAAGGTTCTATGCTGTGGTTCTTCCCAGAGTAAGAATTGAACCTTGCGTGCTAAAATATCTCTTGCTTTTTCTTTTTTTTTTTTGTCTAAATTTTTATTATGTTATTGCTTGGATATGGTTAATTGCAGGGTTTTAGGCATCCCTATTACTTAGACCGTAAGTGTTGCGCCATGTATATTGCGTGTGTTCTGTGGTCGATTTGCTGTTTTGCTAGACGAAAAACCTGAGTTTCTGGGGGGGGGGGGGTAAACCCATGCTACCCTCGCCTAACTCAGCCAGGTTGTGAAAAAGTCCCTTAAAATTTCTTCCGTCATTGCCGCGGCTCGAACTCGGATTTCTTCCACTTGGTGTGGGAGTACGATGATTATACCACCTCCCCATACTGTGCTCCCTACGAGGGCGGCTTGGCTATGGGTTGTAGTAGCATCTTACAAGCCACACTTGTTGCAGAATTTTCCACACGTAATATAATAAATGTTTTAATTTTATTGCTCATTAGTTGATGCCACCGCGTATTGTCCGTGTTGTTAATTATTTCTTTATGAAACACAATCACATTACAATGTATTACGAGTTCCTTTCTTAAACTCCAATTTATTGAGTTTAAGGAACTTATAGAAGCGTAAATGAGCCCCACAGATAGTTTACAGTAGAAATTATTACATGTTTATTTGAAAATAAGTTCGAATTGCTTTAACTTTGTTAGCATAACATGTTGCCGTTTTAGACTTTGGCAACCAATGCATTATTATTCTTTTCAGCATATGCTCCATTTAAGATGACTGGAACGGCAGAGAAATTACTTTGCTAAAGTGAAAACTCGATATGCTTCCATTGGAGCGATTTTTCTTTTTGTTTCTGCAATCTGAGCTATATTTATCTGATCTCGGGCAGAGGATTTTTCGTTGGATTTTATTGAAGATTTCAACCTGCGAAATATGCAACAAATATCGAAAGTGGAAGTTAATTTTGTAGTTACTTCACTATTCAAATATGTAAAAATATGTAACAGTATTTATGGAGTGCTGTGTATATTTCTAGTCTGTTTAAGCAAACAACAAAAAATAATAATTAGCATTAGTAGAGGCATTTGATGCAAGAAAGCAAGCTTATGCAGCATCAGCCAAAAAAAAAAAAAAAAAAAAAAAAAAACCACTTCCACTTCACCCCTATGTTCGTTCGAAATACCTGTCTAGCTGAGCCTTAAACTTATATAGGCTATCAACATCCACGACAAGAGATGGAAGTCTGTTCCAACAACCAACCACCCGTTGGCTAAAGGCAAATTTCCGCACGTCTATCCTACATCTGTCTTTCCTCAATTTCAATTTATGCCCTCTCAGGTGATTATTCTGAGCAAGAGGAAGACTCCCATCAGCATTGAGCATGCTCAAACCATTCAAGGCTTTATACACCTCTATCTGATCACCTCGCTGGTGCCTAGTCTCCAGACACTGTAATTTGCAAAACTTAAGCCTTTCTTCGTAAGAGCACCCCTTTGTTCCATTCACTAATCTTGTTGCCCTTCTCTGTACTCGTTCAAGTAGCTCTACATTCTTCTTGAAATGAGGCCTCCAGACCTGTATACAGTACTCTAGGTGTGGCCTGACCATTGCCTTATTTTATTATTTTTTTTATGAAAACCCCAAACACGAAAGGTATCAAAACCTATAGTACTTAGTACCGTGCATGGGTTGAAGGAGAAGTATGGGGGGAGGAGGATGCCGGAAACTTTGCTCTAGAGACTAAACATGGGTTTCACCACTTCAAGCCTCCAATAAGCAAAGGTGGTATTTCACCGGTTGATGAAAGTCATCTTCCACCTGAGAAGGGAATAATCACATCCTTATCCCTGCTAGAAAAATTCCTATATATCATTGACAATACACCATGAGCTACTCTTGCAGCCCGTCTGCACTGCTCAGAGAACTTCATATCTGCCTGCACAACCACCCCCAGCTCCCTTTCATTCTCTACCACTGTCAGTGTAGTACCACAGAGTTGATACGTTGCTCTGGGGTTGCTGTTTCCCGTATGTAGTACTTTACATTTGTCAATGTTAAACTTCATTTGCCACCTCTCAGCCCATCTGCTCAACCTTTCCAGATCCTTTTGCAGCAGCATAGTGTCAGTAGCGTCTTTGACAACCATGCCAACCTTCGTATCGTCTGCAAACTTGGACATTAAGCTTGATATACCATCATCAATTTCATTTATAAATACAGAAAACAACAATGGACCCAACACTGAACCCTGAGGGACTCCACTAATAACATTAGTCCACGATGAGCAGTGTCCATTGATTACCACTCTCTGTCTTCTCCCCCTCAACCACCCCTTTATCCATAGCAGCAATTTGCCTCCAATGCCACACTGCTCCAATTTGTGCAGCAGTCTTCCATGTGCAGCAGTATCAAAAGCCTTTGATACTGCTGCACATGGTATCAAAAGCCTTTGATACTGCTGCATATAATATCAAAGTTATTCCCTGCATCCAATTCTTTTGTGACTACATCATAGTATCCAATTAAATTGGTCAGGCCTTCCCTTAACAAAACCATGCTGTGTCTGAGCTATAACTGAATTCTTGTCAAGATGATCCTGCAGTGCTTCTTTAACCAGTGCCTCCATTAATTTTCCTGGAACAGAAGTTAAACTCACAGGTCTATGATTACTTGTGTCAGCCTTTGATCCTCCTTTTGAATTGGGGTCACATTTTCGCATCTCCAGTCTGTGGGTACCTCCCCTGAGTCCAAGGAAGCTCTCATAATTATGGCTAAGGGTTTGCTTAATTCCTTTGCTGCCTCCTTTAATATAACTGGAGAGATCCCATCCACCCCAGGTGGTTTCTTGTGTTTATCTTCAACAATTTCTCCTCCACTTTACTCTCAGAGATTCTCTAACTTACTGCCAGAGTTGAATACACCTCTGGCATTCCCCTCGCTGAATAACTCCTCATGTGTGAATGTCGATGCAAAATATTCATTTAGTTTGTTAGCTACCTGAGCAGGATCATCAACAGTTGACCCATCGATATCAAGTGGACCAATCTGATTCATCCCCTTCCTTCTAGAGTTTACATAAGTAAAGAACTCTTTGCTGTTTTTCCTTGCATCCCAGGCCAAAGATTTCTCGTAATCTGCCTTCGCCTGCCTAACCTCCTTTGTAACTTGGTTGCATATCAACTTGTATCTATCATAGGCCTCTGTGTCATGTGTTAATTTGTAAGTATCCCATGCATTTTTCTTCTCTTCCATATGCCTCATTAGTTCATCTGACATCCATTTTGGCCTAAACCTTGAACAATATTTCTTAGTTGGTATGTAAAGCCTAGTAGCTTCCAAGATAAGTTCTTTGAATGCTTCCCATTTTGAATTTGCTGTTGGTAACATCATCAGTTGGTCCCACTGTATAGAATTTAAATACTGTCTCAGTCCATCGTAGTCGCCTTTACGAAAGCAGTAACCCTTCCCTTTACCCCTAATGGTAGTTACCTCTTTGAGTAAATCCCACTTCAGTACACTGTGATCACTGCCACCTAGTGGTTCCTTTATCTGCAGATTCTTAATGCATGAAGAATCACTACTGATAATCAAGTCAAGAGTATTACTCCCCCTAGTTGCCTCCCGAACATGCTGATGTAGAAAACAATCATCCAATAAATCCACAAAAGCCTTGCTAGCGTGTGAGTGACCAGCCCCCAAATTCCAGTCAGTATCTGGGAAATTAAAATCCCCTATTATAAGACTGTCTGATTTACTGGCCCACTCTATTTCCCTGTACAGTTTCTTATTATACTCATCAGAGTCATTAGGCCTATAACACACTCCTACTCTCAATTTTGATCTCCCAATGTTTATGTCACACCAAACTGACTCGACATTTCACTGTCCAGCGATGTCGACTGGCTTCACTTCCTTGGATTTTATGTGTTGCTTAAATAATAGCATAACCCCTCCTCCCTTCGTATCCTGTCTATCCTTTCTGTAGACGTTGTACTCCCTAAATTCCAGTTCTGCATTCCTTATATCTGTGTGACACCACGTCTCTGTAATCCCAACAATATCTGCCTTTGATGTTTTGAGCAATACCTCAAATTCATCAAATTTATTTACTAAACTCCTAGCATTGGTGTACACGCAAGTATATATGCACCTGTTTCTATTCTTAGCTACTCTAACACAACCCATGTGTTTACTTGTACCGCAATGACTACCAGCAGTCTCTGAAATATTCTGCTTCTTGTTTTTCAGGCTTCTGCTCATTCCAATAGAAGCAGTGCACGAATCACTTTCACCTCTGCCAGTGGATACTGTTAATCTATTAGTCTTTGTCTCCCCCAAGCTAGTAGTTTTCAGACCCACCTAAGACTGCCTCGATAGCATCAGCAAATATTCATGCACCCTTTCTATTTAAGTGTATCCCATCCCTGTAGAAGCAGTCTCGCCTGTTAACAAGTACAGTCCATGCTGAAAAAAAATTCTACCCCTTGAGCCTTGCACAATCTTTCCAGCGCCGAATTGATCGACAAGGCTCTCATCATATACTCCCTTCTATCGTGTCTCGGCAGAATTGCAGACACTTTCAAATTCAAAAACAATATTAATAATAATAAGGATTCGAAGGAGTGAACCTCGCAGAAGAGTGTTTGCAGTTTCAAATTCACTCATAATTTCAATATTCATGTTACTGTTGTTAATGAAGCTCTCGTAATAAGGTTTGCTGATTTATTCAGCTATAGACACAACTTACAGTTTAAGAATAGTAAATTAGCAGAAACTTCATCAATCATGCTAAACTCATCTCCAGAACCGGTTAGTTTCACAAGCGTTGAGTACAGAGTGGAGGCGAAATTAAATTAAAGATTTTAATGAAATTAAAAATAAAACGAAACTAATTCCTATGGGGAAAATTGCAGAGTTTCCACCAGGCTCGTCATTCAAGAAGAGAGGGTCGAAGAACATTTTTAATAATTTAATAATAATTATTATTATTACAGTATAATAATTATATAGAAAAATTTGTTAGAGGGTGCGTCTCTTTGGATGGGAAATGGTGGGTTTAAACTGCTAAGGGTGAGGATCACTTTAGTGTCTTTTTTTTATTATTATTATTTTATTTGATCGTGAGGGTAGTTTAGTACGCATATGGCAGAGTCGCACCTTGCCAAGTATAGCCCTTAATATAATCCTTCAATCGCTGCATTAGTGTCGTGGTATAATTAGTGTTCTTTTTTTTTTCCCCAGTAGTCTCTGAGAAATAACCATGTTTGTCTTTGTATAAAGAATTAATGAAATCCTTGCTAATTTGCCGTTGTTAATTTCTAATTAAAAGTTTGTTTGGTTTTTAGGAGCATTAGTAACTAAGGCCATATTGCTCCGGGATATGCGGTGGTCATTCCCTGACCTTTCCGCATCCTTCATATTTGGTGGCGACGGGCTCGAACCCCGGTCTAATCAAGAAGCGTGTGCTATGCACTGCTGCTCCTTCCCACCTGGCTACGGAGGCGCCTTTAATTAAAAGTGAAGAATTTACTATAATAATTATTTGTATCTTCCTGTTCCTGCCTCTAAGATTTCTCAACTATCTCTGATGGAAATAAAGTTTATTAAATTATATAATTAATTTCTGGTTGTTTGAAACCTTGGGTTATAGATTTTCTTGAAAATCTACGTCTAGAGGCGGGACGTCAATTATTCATATAAAAATAAAGAATAAGTATTAAAATGCCTCCTCGCTCACTTTATGTAATGTCCGACTTTGTTAATTTTTCTACCCTATATTGTGTCACCAAACTGGTACTATTTACCAGCAGCTTTTCAACTTTTTAATTCCATTTCTGCCAGTAATGCAGACTTTTTTGCAACACGCGATGCGATACAGCTCGCTTAGCCATAGCATTAGCATTAGTAGAAGCATTTGATGCAAGAAAGCAAGCTTATGCAGCATCAGCCAAAAAAAAAAAAAAAAAAAAAAAAACCACTTCCACTTCACCCCTCTGTTCGTTCAAAATACCTGTCCAGCTGAGCCTTAAACTTATTTAGGCTATCAACCTCCACTACAAGGGATGGAAGTCTGTTCCACCAACCAACCACCCGCTGGCTAAAGGCAAATTTCCGCACGTCTATCCTACATCTGTCTTTCCTCAATTTGAATTTATGCCCTCTCAGGTGATTTTTCTGAGCTAGAGGAAGAATCCCATCAGCATTGAGCATGCTCAAACCATTCAGGGCTTTATACACCTCTATCAGATCACCTCGCTGGTGCCTAGTCTCCAGACACTGTAATTTGCAAAACTTAAGCCTTTCTTCGTAAGAGCACCCCTTTGTTCCATTCACTAATCTTGTTGCCCTTCTCTGTACTCGTTCCAGCAGCTCTACATCCTTCTTGAAATGAGGCCTCCAGACCTGTATACAGTACTCTAGGTGTGGCCTGACCATTGCCTTATACAAGGGAATAATCACCTCCTTATCCCTGCTGGAAAAATTCCTGTATATCATTGACAATACTCCATGAGCTACTCTTGCAGCCCGTCTGCACTGCTCAGAGAACTTCATATCTGCCTGCGCAACCATCCCCAAGTCCCTTTCATTCTCTACCACTGTCAGTGTAGTACCACAGAGTTGATACGTTGCTCTGGGGTTGCTGTTTCCCATGTGTAGTACTTTACATTTGTCAATGTTAAACTTCATTTGCCACCTCTCAGCCCATCTGCTCAACCTTTCCAGATCCTGTTGCAGCAGCATAGTGTCAGTAGTGTCCTTGACAACCCTGCCAACCTTTGTATCGTCTGCAAACTTGGACATTAAGCTTGATATACCATCATCAATATCATTTATAAATACAGAAAACAATAATGGACCCAACACTGAGCCCTGAGGGACTCCACTAATAACATTAGTCCACGATGAGCAGTGTCCATTGATTACCACTCTCTGTCTTCTCCCCCTCAACCACCCCTTTATCCATAGCAGCAATTTGCCTCCAGTGCCACACTGCTCCAATTTGTGTAGCAGTCTTCCATGTGCAACAGTATCAAAAGCCTTTCTAAGATTCAAGTATATAACATCAAAGCTATTCCCTGCATCCAGTTCTTTTGTGACTGCATCATAGTATCCAATCAAATTGGTCATCCAAGACTTCCCCTTAACAAAACCATGCTGTGTCCGAGCTATAACTGAAGTCTTGTCTAAATGATCCTGCAGTGCGTCTTTAACCAGTGCCTCCATTAATTTTCCTGGAACAGAAGTTAAACTCACAGGTCTATAATTACTTGTGTCAGCCTTTGATCCTCCTTTGTGAATTGGGGTCACATTTGCACATTTCCAGTCTATGGGTACCTCCCCTGAGTCGAAGGAAGCTCTCCTAATTATGGCTAAGGGTTTGCTTACTTCCTTTGCTGCCTCCTTTAATATAACTGGATAGATCCCATCCACCCCGGGTGCCTTTCTTGTGTTTATCTTCAACAGTTTCTCCTCCACTTTACTCCCAGTTATTTCAAGATTCTGTAGCTTACTGCTAGAGTTGAATACACCTCTGGCATTCCCCTCGCTGAATAACTCCTCATGTGTGAATGTCGATGCAAAATATTCATTTAGTTTGTTAGCTACCTGAGCAGGATCATCAACAGTTGACCCATCGATATCAAGTGGACCAATCTGATTCATCCCCTTCCTTCTAGAGTTTACATAAGTAAAGAACTCTTTGCTGTTTTTCTTTGCATCCCTTGCCAAGGATTTCTCGTAATCTGCCTTCGCCTGCCTAACCTCCTTTGTAACTTGGTTACATATCAACTTGTATCTATCATAGGCCTCTGTGTCATGTGTTAATTTGTAAGTATCCCATGCATGTTTCTTCTCTGCCATATGCCTCATTAGTTCATCTGACATCCATTTTGGCCTAAACCTTGAACAATATTTCTTAGTTGGTATGTAAAGCCTAGTAGCTTCCAAGATAAGTTCTTTGAATACTTCCCATTTTGAATTTGCTGTTGGTAACATGATCAGTTGGTCCCACTGTATAAAATTTAAATACTGTCTCAGTCCATCGTAGTCGCCTTTACGGAAGCAATAACCCTTCCCTTTACCCCTAATGGTAGTTACCTCTTTGAGTACATCCCACTTCAGCACACTGTGATCACTGCCACCTAGTGGTTCATTTATCTGCAGATTCTTAATGCATGAAGAATCACTGCTGATAATCAAATCAAGAGTATTACTCCCTCTAGTTGCCTCCCGAACATGCTGATGTAGAAAACAATCATCCAATAAATCCACAAAAGCCCTGCTAGTGTGTGAGTGACCAGCCCCCAAATTCCAGTCAATATCTGGGAAATTAAAATCTCCCATTATAAGACTCTCTGATTTACTGGCCCACTCTATTTCCCTGTACAGTTTCTTATTATACTCATCAGAGTCATTAGGCCTATAGCACACTTCTACTCTCAATTTTGATCTCCCAATGCTTATGTCACACCAAACTGACTCAACACTGCACTGTCCAGCGATGTCGACTGGCTTCACTTCCTTGGTTTTTATGTGTTTCTTAACTAATAGCATAACCCCTCCCCCCCTTCCTATCCTGTCTATCCTTTCTGTAGACGTTGTACTCCCCAAATTGCAGTTCTGCATCCCTTATATCTGTGTGACACCACGTCTCTGATATCCCAACAATATCTGCCTTTGATGTTTTTAGCAATACCTCAAATTCATCAAATTTATTTACTAAACTCCTAGCATTGGTGTACACGCAAGTATACCTGCACCTGTTTCTATTCTTAGCTACCCTAACACAACCCATGTGTTTACTTGTACCGCAATGGCTCCCAGCAGTCTCTGAAATATCATGCATCTTGTTTTTCAGGCTTCTGCTCATTCTAATAGAAGCAGTGCAAGAATCTCTTTCACCTCTGCCAGTGGCTACTGTCAATCTATTGGTCTTTGTCTCCCCCCAAGCTAGCAGTTTTCCGACCCACCTAACACTGCCTCGATAGCATCAGCAAATATTCTTACACCCTTTCTATTTAAGTATATCCCATCCCTGTAGAAGCAATCTCTCCTGTTAACAAGTACAGTCCATGCTGAAAAAAATTCTACCCCTTGAGCCTTGCACAATCTTTCCAGGGCCGAATTGATCGACAAGGCTCTCATCATATACTCCCTCCTATCGTGTCTCGGCAGAATTGCAGACACTTTCAAATTCATCCCTAATTCTCGGCTTTTGTTCAACAGTGACCTGTACTTGTTAAGTAATTCTGCCGGTCTCCTACTCTTAATATTATTAGTGCCAACGTGTACAACTATATCACCTTTTGTGCCCTTTAGTACGAAAAGCGAGAGCAGTTCCTTTGATTCTAACAACTTAGCTTTCTACGGAAGCCTAAACTAAACTCACACAGTTGAGAAGATGGGCTATTGTTTGCAGTCTTAGAGGAAATCAAATTGTAGCCTATGAGATTATTTTTTTCATTCTTTCCTTACCATTACCGCTACTCCCATTGAAACTTGTGTTTCCGTCGTACTCCAGAAGAAATCATAATATAATCTTTTTAGAGTTTATTTTATTATTACTTTTCTTGTTTTTTTTTTAATGATGATTAGAACTATTCTTTTGGTCATCAGTTATTCCATCAATTTTTTTTCGGATTGTGCGTTATACCTTTAATTTTCCAACCTAAGTCCTCCGAACTTGCCTTTTCTGTAGACAGCGTTTATTTTGAAGTTCTTACGCAACTGTCTTTCTTTGATGCACTACTATCTGAAGCGTATTTGAGATCCAAACTGGAAATTTGTATAAAGTATTAGTCCAATATGTGGACTAAAACAGAATTTTGTTCGCACTGGATAATGAATTTCATTAAGAGTCTCCAGTATCAAATATTAAAACCAGTCAGAGGTACCTTACCTGTTCGTACATATACGAACAGAAAACGCGATGAAGGGCAAAATACTGGTTGCGTTTCTCAATGACAAAGGACAGATCTTTATTGTTATTTCGCTACTTATTGAAAGTGATCTACATTCTAAAATTAATGCATATGTGAATGTGCAATGCCATAAATAGCAAAAAATAGTCACTTTTCAGATAATTGAGAACTCAGTATTTATTGAGAATACTCAATATCTTTCAAAATATCTTTATTTTTTACCCAATTCTTTCATTCTTGAGAGGTACTCTTCCCTCACAAATATTACAAAAATGTTTTCAGTGAGCATTTTTTCAGTTTAGAAAATCGATACCGCATTAGAACAACCAGATTTTAATGGAGAGTGAGTAGGGAACGAAACTACTTAAAATAATTAGTTTTACGCTCGGCCTAAATTAGACCTTCACTTCTATAGAAAGCTTTTTTATGTTTTTCACGTATCCTTGAAAATTTTAAACATGTTCTGATATTCCAAATGCGCATAATGACTGCTGTAGCGGCATTTAATCTCTGGATATTTTAATCCTGGGAAAACATAATATACTGTATTATAGTGCTAATATATTATCATTAACATCACTTTCTGTTGGGAGTGTCCTGAAACTTATTTTAAGAGCTAATTGCAGCTTTTTTATACAGTAATTTACCAAAACCAAGAAAAGGGTACATAAAATATTCCAAGTGCATTGTTATGAACATTTAAATGATTTACTTACTAGACGACCAGCTTCATAATTATGGGTCAAAAGAAGGGTCTTTACATCACTTCTTCTCCGGAAATGATCATCCATAAATTCTTTTGATTTTCGATATCCAAAATTAATATTATCACTACAACCGCCCCATTCCCATCTAGACTCTGTACTGCCTGGGGTGTCAGTTGGAATTCTTCTATCACACGAACAGTCCGATAGGTGGCCAGAACTACACTCTTGTGTTACTTCATATGTCACACCAGCAGCTGTGATGGCGTTAACAAACCCTGTTTCTCTTGTATCTGTTATTAAAAATAAATAAACACAAAATATAATGAATAAATATAAACTAAAAGGTAACAGAACTTCATTGTTAAGAAAGCATTTCTTAATCTAGTTTCTCAGAAATTTACTGCGGGTTAACATTTCACAGGTATTCTAATTAATACTACCAGTTGCATTTGAATTACTTTTATGTAAGTCATGTTTAAATACCATTGTAAAATAAAACAAACAAGTCTCTCATGCTCTCTATTTCAAAAGCTAAAGAAAGCCAAAGAATCATCCAACGATCACAAAAGAGGGAAGAAATTTTTAAATACATATAAAATACAACCAAGTATTCATCAGTTTTTGAAACCAAATAATCTCTGCTATGACCCTATAAACTAATTCGCGCACAGCGAAATCGAGTAACCTAGATAAATTACGGCCAGTTTACGAAACTTCTATATTTCGTGTTTGTCGCTCACACTATCGATTTCAGTAGCAAGAGTTTGTTCAAAAATCTGTTACCGTAAAGTGTATTTCCGGTTCGCTTATTCCAGTCTATAAGAGATAGGTTGAATTCGTCCATAAAGAGTGTGTCGTACTTGCTGGCTCATTCAGCTTGACTAAACAAATTTTAGTCTTACTCCTCAGAGTCGTTTGGCCTGTAACATATCCACATATCCTTACTATCACCTTCCTTTTACTGCAAGTCATTTCACACCACGCTGATTCAACATCTGCATTACCTGATCTGACTCAGGGAAGATTCTTCTTACTTTCGTGTAGTTTTTGATTATTATTATCCCACAGCAAGTCCTCCATCCTCCCCAATCTTTCCTTAAAACACAGTATTCTCTAAAATGAAATTCATTATCTCGTATCTCTGATCGGCACCATGTTTCAGTTAGTCCAACCACATCAACATTACTTGACTTGATTAAAAGCTCAAATGCATTTAATTTGGTTACAATACTCCAGACATTACTGTACTGACAGATTAAGTTTTTTACTTTATACTTTTCGCAACATTGATGCACCCCTTATAGTTACTTAAAGGTATTTTCCATGTGGTCTTCGATTGCTGAAAGATTGTGCTTCCATTGCATTTTACTTTTCAGTGTTTAAGGTCATTAATGATTTTACACATACATGAGCGCTGTCAGAGATGATGTAAATATAATTTTGCCCCATGCTACTAGCCTGAGTCGACCTTGTGCCGATTTCGCTAAAAAATGTTTGCGCCTCCTCTGTGAATACCATCTTTACAGAATAAATTCCATCTGCAAAAAGACCGTGTTGCAATGAATCTGCCATGCAGAGAAAAATTTCCAGCCCATAAGCCTGTGTTTTTTTTTTGCTCCTGTTAGATATATTCTGATTCTATGCCATCTATCTTACTCACAGAATGTATGTATTATCTTCCCCTAACCAATTTCGGCAGAAACTGAGAGCTTTTCGAAATCAGGATAATCAGCATAGGTGTTCGGCCGCCCAGTTGTTTGTCTCTAGTTGACTTTTTTTCTGGAGCATACTAAAAGGGAAAGTGCGCCCGAATAAGCTTCTCATCAAATGAACTTCAAAACAAATATTTGGAAGGACATTGAATCTATTATAGAGGACGTACTATGGTGCTCTTTACAAATGTAGAACGTCGGGTGCATCTGTGCCTAGAGTCGATGGGATCATCTCAGGTATGCTTAGGGTTGCCAGACGTCCTTTATTTCAAAGGACAATTTTAGTCAAACTGTCCTTGTACTTTATTGAAACGAGAAAGGACGCAATTTGTCTTTTATTTTCATTTTTCAATGCCTGTGCCTTGTAATGGCAGTGGCGGATTTCCGCACAGGCGTAGGAGGGGTGCGCTTCGGACCGCACAAGCTCAGGACCTCCAAACTGACAAAAAATTACAATTTCATTTCAAAGATTTAGCTCAAAGCTTTAACAGGGGATATGTTAAAAAACCATCAAATGCAAAATCCGCCACTGAAAAATGAACCATAAAGAGATAAGCTTGACCTATTCTAGCCTCTCCGGCTCATATATGTAGTTTCACGAACACCATGAACTTAACTTCATACTTCTCGATGAAGTTATATTTTTTTGACAAAGCATAAAAAACTTGCATCTGTGTGGCCATGATCTAATTTTCACGGAAATCGTGCGATTGGTTAGACAATTAATAAAATCATAGGTATCGGAAAAATCACTTTTTATAATATGGAGTTCAATGGCTTTGTTTAAGCTGTTTTTCCTATAACTTTACAAAGAAACATTTATCTATTTCATTTATACGATTATAGGCACTTACATATTTCATGTTATATACAAACATATTTTATTTTTTAGCCATCAAAAATGGAATTCCCCCTCCCAAAAAGAAGAGGCTTTGTTCTTATAACAAAAATTGGGAGCAAGAATACGAATGGCAAGCTTCAACAAATGATCTTCATGAGGCGAGATGTTTCCTATACAGAAATATATATGATATAGAAAATATTTAAAGTTGGTTATATCGGCATCTTAGCAGTTACTCAGCATAAAGACTCAAGCTCAAAAATCGGCAAATTCTTTAAATTTCTTGATAGGTTTCTTGTGAAAAAGAATAAAGAAGAAGAGGATTTAGTTGCTGCAGATGAAATAACTCATATTTATCATCCAGTTAAGCATCACCATTCTAATAACTCATTAGATCGTAGCATGAAATTGAACTCTAAACTTTACAATGATTCAAAAATTGCACCAAAATATGTGTAAGAACTAAGTCTGCTGTCATTGTTTGTAATGTTTTAGGTAAAAAAGCATTGCAAATTGTTCTGGATGATTTAAAACATCATTATCCACCATTTTTTTTTTTTTTTTGTTTGTTTACAGATTGATGCTTCTAATCGAAAGAACATGAAAATGTTTCCTTTGTCAATTTAGTACTTCAACAAAGAATATGGTCCTACAAACTATTTAGTTGATTTTTTTGAAAATGCTGATGAAAGTGCAAATGAAATGTTTGAGTGCCTAAAAAATTCAATAAGTAATTTAGGATTGGATTGGCAAAGGGTATCTAGTTTCAGTGCAGACAATGCAAATTGTAATTTTGGGAGTAATAAATCCTTATTCTAAAATATTAAGAAATTTAATGAAACCATACTTAAAGCAAACTGCCATGCTCACATTATTCATAATTTAGCTAAATATATGCTTTCGGTAATTTAGATATTGATATAGAAAATATTGTCTTGAAAATATATGGTCAGTTTTCTGTTTCGGCTAAAAGAAGGGATAACCTTAAAGAATTTCATGAGTTTGCCGAAATAGAGTTTAAGGAAATTTTAAGGCACGTACAAACTAAATGGCTTTCTTTACAACCATGTATAGAACGAATTTTGCTTTCATGGAAGGCTTTGAACCTTTATTTCGTAAGCAAACGAAAAGACTGCTCCAAATAGCTTTTTAAAATCCTTCAAATTAATGAAAATTCAACAGAGGTCCCTATAATTATAGAATTATATTTTCTTTTCTCAATGTATGCGATCGAAATAATTTGCGAAGCAATAAAAGAACTTGTCCTTTAATTCAGTCATAGAAATCTGGCAACCCTAGGTGTCCGCATTAATAAAAATTATTAGCAAAATTCTGGATTATGCAGGGAGAGGATCACCTTATACATAATACATGCTTAAGTTAAATCACTAACTTTTTTTTTTGTTTCCTTTTCAAGTCTACGGTAAGTTTTATTGAATGAGCTTTATATTACTTCATAATAGATGTTAGATACAGGCAATTTGCGTTCGCCTACATCTCTTTGCTTCCTGTGTATGCAGATTATATTCATAAGCATTAAATATACAGTGGACGCCACTATTGTAGTCACTTCGGGACTCAGATAAAGTGATAACAATAACTGATTGACAGCAATAACTGATGAAACAAGAATGCAGCTGTTCCAGCGTTGTTTACTGATGTAGAGCGGAAATGTTTACATAAAAGGATTGGAAGTGGGTAGAAAGAAAGCATGAAATCAAGATACAGTACTGTACTCTCATTTGACTGTCCACTATTTCTTCGAGAAAGTCATCAGAAAAATGAAGCCGTCATAATTTTCTGGAAACCCGTACAAATCATTAAAAACAAATAAAGAAAATATTAAAATCAAGAATTAGAAAAGGTTCAGATAGCTTGCTATCCCGATTCGCTCAATTCCTTGGCTAAGAATGGCAGAGGCCAAAATCTCTCCAATGTTCCTAAACAGCGCCTGCACATTTCTGTTCATTTTCACGGTTTGAAGAAAACCGACATAATCATTGGCAATAAGAGGAGCATTAAATTATCTGCAGGAGTTGGGGAAAAATTAAGTAGGCCACAGCTCTCAGGCGACTCTTTTGTCCAAATATTAAATATGTAAAGGAGCAATCACTGCTTTGCACCTTGCAGCAAGATTGAAATCAATTTTATAATGATTTCTTGTACGGTTTAATAGTAACCAATTCATAATACGTTTTTAACGCTCTCTTATTTACGGCTTTCTCAAATTTTCTTGCTTAATTTATTTACTTATTGCGTAATTTATTTTTTTTTGCGTATATTTTTTTCGTTAATATTTAAATTTTTTGTGTGGATTTAGATTGGTACTGCTTCTTGGTCATGAAAACAGATTTAACTTTTTTTTTTTTTTTTTGAAGATGAGCTACTTGAAAAACAGTTACTGTTTTAACTATCAAACATTAAGATATATTTTAAACTCAAAAATACTTTACGTCTTTGCCCTTTTTACAATTGCACAATGATCTTGAAAAAACTGTAAGCTTTTAAATAACAAGATGATCAATCCTGGTTTTTTAAGTTTCTCTGCAATACCGCTGTGCATGTTGATTATTATGTGAACTCTGAATGTTTCAGACTGATGATGATACATCTCAATAATATCTCTTCTTTTTATTTTCTTGAACTTTTTACTTGTTCTGAGATTCTTAGTACCTACTGCTCCCAACTTATCTGTTTAACTATCAGTGCTACAAAGAATCATTTAATGTATATATATATTTTACTGCATTCACGATATGTAAGCTGATTACTCTCTAGCCATTTGTCATGTATGCCATTTGTCATGTATTTTTAATGCGAGTGTTTTGAAATGTCTTGTAATGTTTATAGACCAGAAGCTCGCTTGCAGCGTTGGCTCGTAATCTAGATGGAAGCCAGCCGTCACCACTGTTAATGTAAAATCTTATGTAACACCCCTGGCCATGGAGGGTGATTTTGTGTACTCGTTTCATCTATATATAGACTGGCAATAAAGATATATATTTATTTATTTAAATTTCGATTCATTCGAGATGAGACTGTTATTTGAGGTAGAGTGAGTAAGTAAGTCACAAAATAAGAAAAGAAAGAAGTAAGCAGGGAACTGAGCATACCATTTATTTAAAAAAAAAATAATCACCAAAAAGCGTTTATACACATCCTATCGCGCTACCAAATTCTGGGAACGCGCTGCGGTAGTCCAAGCTGTTTACTGAAAATTGATTCTCTTGTTTTTTCAGAGGTCTGTAATATATCATTCACGGAATCTCCAGGATTTTGAAAATGCGCAAGGACATCGCTATGTCAGTCCCAGAAAATAGCCACTATTACCTTCCCTAATGACGAACTGCTTCACACATCTTTGTTCAGCGTGAATCAGAATGCCTTCATTGCATTTATGCAAGTTTAGTGGCTTCGGGTTAAATTTATGGACCCAAGGTCCGTCCCATGATTCCATTCTTGATAATTCTGAGTTTGAAAATGGTGTACATCGCTAGTTACGAGAACAATTTATTTTCCCGAAGATTTCCACAATCTGATAATGTAATGGGTAATAGAAAAAAAAGTAGTGGCGAAACTCTTATACTGCCAAGTCCGCCACCCGGGGGGGGGGGAACAGTTGGGAGATTGACGGTTGGTTTGGTATGCTTATTTTGCCCAAAATATTTTTGGTGATCATGTTGGAAAAATAAATGATATGTTCAGGTCAGTTTCCTGCTTCTTATTTTGTGACTTCTTGGTTTTCCCTCGTTTAATTGAACTTTCTTGTTTTCCTCTCTTTGTTTTCTATCGTTTATTGAATATCTAGAGAAACACATGTTTAATATTCATATATGAATAAACTAATTGCCTTATAGTAGGTGAAGTTATCTGTTGTTATCTTACTTTATATATCATATTTGTAAACCTGAGTAAAACTTTTTTACGATATCTAAAGAACTTTAAATGTAAGTTATTCATTAAAAATGTAATTTTTGGAAATTACACTTTAAAACACAATTTCATTGATATTTAAGCATTCACTTATTAGGTTTTATAATTACTAATATAGTAATAATACAATATATAGAAATTGAAGTTAGGAAATTTTAAAATTATCACAATGCATATAGTAATAATAAATGAAAATAAACTGTGTGACTGTTTATTATATTTGTAGTGTTTGTTTTAGTACAACACTTGTTCCAAAAGTTCCAAGCCTGATCTTATAGAAAAAATCATGAAAGATACTTAGTAACTAATTTTTCCCCTTCGAAGTATTCCACCTCTGCATGAATGTCGTGTTGCTAACGTCACTGGGACTTGTTGATGAAACTTTGGAAGTCATTTTTGGGAATTGCTTCATAGACTCAGTCACGGTTTCTTGAATGTGTCGAATGTTTTCATAGCGGTGTCATTTCATGGCTCTTGTAGACGTGTATAGTATCTTATGTGGGATGGCACCTGAAAGTCAGTTCAACTCCACCTTTGTACACTGTGGTGATTACAGAACACTGTAGAAGGCCAGAAATGTGCGTAGTATTATGTTTGTGCAGTGTGTGTGTGTGTGTGTGTGTGTGTGTTGTTTAGTTGTTTCTGGCCTCTTTATCACCAGGCAGGCGATCACCTGGAAAGCCTCCCCAATGTCCGTCTACACCACGGGGAGGTGGGCCACAACTACGCATGTAATGTGGCGGACCTCGAGTAGCTTGTACTGAATGCCCAAAACGTGTTTAGGATCATTCAAAGAGGGGGAAAAAAAGTAATAAAATAAATAATAATAAATAAATAAACAAAATAAATAAATAATTAAAATAACAAATAGCTTCATTTAAGGTGTGCATACTTTATTTAAGGCGATATTATTTCTTAAAAACATCCAAAATCCACTGGTTAAGTACAAGACTAGTGGATGCTACGATCCCGTACCTAGTGAGCCCAACCTCAGGCACCAGCAATATCCCGTCTGGAGCGAAGGACAAGAGGTCAGGAAAAAAGAAAATCCCGCACCCACAGACAGTAATGAAGTCCTTGGGTGCCAGAAAAAAAAAAAAAAAAAAAAAAAAAAAACAGTAATAAAGATGTATAAAAAGTAAATTAAAATACAAAAAATAATAATAGTGTATATAAGAAAAGGTAAAATAAGATAGAAAAATAAATAAATAGAATAAAAAATAAAATAAAATAAAATAAAAAGAATTAAAAAAATAATAATAAAATAAAATAATAAAATAAAATAAGAAGAATTAAAAAAATAATAACAAAATAAAAAATAATAAAAAAAAATAAAATAAAATTTTAAATAATAATAAAAAAATAAAAAATTAATAATCTCGCACCTACACGGAGAAAGCAGTGAGTGCCAGCAATCCCATACCACAGGTGGAGACCCAAATCCTGGGTACCAGCAAAAGAGTTCGCCTCGTGAGGCCACAATTTCTGCCCCTTTAGGGGCTGTGGAGAAACAGAAAAATAAAAACTCCGATCCATGGAAGGTGAAGGCAATTTCGTATTGTCAGGTAAATGCAGCCAGTGAAATCCAATCAGGTAGTCCAGTCAGGTGAGTCCTATCGTAAAGTCATTCTGGTTTGAAATCAGTTCTTCTGGGAAAAAGAATTATCTAGCAAGATATCCTATCTAGGTACGTCCTGTCAAGTAAGCAGGTCCATTTTATAATTTTGATAACCGTGATAGGTGTGCAGAATACGTAAGTAATAGTTTCAATAGAGTCGAAGAGCGTAATCAAGTATTTAGGCCTGACATAGCCAAGTTGTCAGGGTCGAGTGTGCATAGAACGCGTTGCTTAAGTGGACCGGGGTTCAAGCTCGTGACTACTAAATACGATAAATATTTGTATTGACGATTTGTTGTAAACTCTCCTGACTTGGTTGTCGTGCCGGAGTATAAACAGAAAATTTTTATCAGCATAAGTGTTTTTTTTTTTTTTTTTTTTCCTTCTCCTCTTCTCTATTGTTTGAAGTTTAGGATACATTTCTAGATAAATGAAAAAGCCTATTGTACAGTTAACATTCACGTAAGGCTCTTGGAAACAGGAGTCCGATGAGAGGGAGTGACTTTTTATTTTGGCCAAAAAGCTGTTGGATAGAGCGTGCTGTGAGCGGACACCCGCTGTCATGCAAAAGGAACCAATTTTCAAATTCCTGAATTCTAACGGCAGCGGCCTATATTATGTTAGTAAGCGGCGCAGCACGCTTATAAAAGTCTCGATTAACAATAACTGCGGGGAAACTCCTTATGAAAATCTTTTTGCATAAAAAAAAACGATCGATTGCGATTTCACTTTCGACTTCTAAGAAGAATTTTTGTGGAGTGTGGTGTTAAGAGTTCCTGCCTCAAAAGCAAGAGAGCATAATAAAGCCTCGTCACCGTAAGCTTATTGCAACAGACTATGCATCTCTGCGATATTTTACCCAGTTTTAAACAGAATTTAATATTCATTCGTTGCTTGTCTGACTCCGCGCAGCACCAGACCAGACTTATATTTACCAAAACAAGTCGGCCGAAAAAGACGCAAAAATGTGGATGCACGTTACACGTGCTGTGACAGGAAAGAAAGTAAAAGCATTTGCTACTTATTAAAGAGAAAAAAATAATAATAAATAAACAAAAATCAGTCCTGGAACTTTTTAGGGAAAAAATGTGTGTAAAATTCTATGAGCTGCCCACGATCAAGAAGCCCCGTGTCGCTTAAAAAAAATTGTGCCGAGCACGCGTAGCAGCAGTTTTTTTTTTTTTTTTTTTTAGGAGCATTAGCAACTAAGGCCATATTACTCCGTGATATGCAGTGGTCATTTCCTGACCTTTCCGCATCCTCCGTATTTGGTGGTGACGGGCTCGAACCCCGGTCTAATCAAGAAGCGTGTGCTACTCACTGCTGCTGCTCTTTCCCACCTGGCTTCGGAGGCGCCTAGCAGCAGTTAAGTGAAACTTCTTTAGAATCTTTTGAAACGTGTATTATTTCGGTTTAATATGTTGCAATTGTTTTAAAAGTTGATTACAAAGTTTTTACAGATCTCTCCTCTGTACTCAGTGGAGGTAGGTTCGGTGGTCGCATTGCTGTTGTTATTTGGTTTTTAGGAGCATTAGCAACTAAGGCCATATTGCTCCGGGGATATGCGGTGGTCATTCCCTGACCTTTCCTCATCCTCCGTATTTGGTGGTCACGGGCTCGAACCCCAGTCTAATCAAGAAGCGTGTGCTACGCACTGCTGCTCCTGCCCACCTGGCTACGGAGGCGCCCGGTCTCATTGCACGTTATACGTGCTTTATACGCCTTACAACGCTCACTATTAGTCTTCGGCATGTTGAATTATAAATTTATTTCCGTCGAATTTTTTTTATGAAATACGGTAGAGAATGACGAAAGAAATATTTTAGTTTTTAAAATTTTAAAATCGGACTGCTAGAAGCTGAGATATAGCGATTTAAAACGTAAATGCGACACGCGTGCGAGTTACACCGTGGCCGCGCTGTAAGGGTACTGATTGCGTCATGTGTCGCCACTTTGTACGGTTCCACGTCGCTCGTGCCTGTTACGGAGTGGTAGTTACGTGCTTGTTACGGTGGGAGGCGATGAATCATTTCGTGTCGCATTTTCATTTCGAGTTTTCTCAATTGACGGACGCAGGTTATTCCCATGTGAAAATTGCCTGGGGCGCGCTTAAAGAAGTTTCACTTCAAAAGGAAGCTCCTCTTACCTTTGAGAAAACGAAGAAAATCACATAACCACGTATAAAAAAATCCTCTTCGGATATTGATCAAAGTATTTGAAGCTACAAATAATTATACTTTCACGTGGTTGGACAGATTTTCAATAAATACAGTTTTCTCTCCAATCTGCTCAAAGACAACTATCCTGTTCTCAGATTGCAAACACTAATAGATTATATCGTGGATGTTCATGTTCCAAATCAATAAAACCGTAATGCTAACTTACTATATTCCAATAATCACTATATAATAGAGTTAATATTACTTCTCGTGATCTGTGATGACCATATCCTCTAACAAAGATATAATCGAATATCAATTTCAAACATTTTTATACTCTATCGTAGTGAACGTGTAGGTTTATCGTTTTACTAAAATGTGTTGGCGACCATCAGGTTGTGCGTTTGACATACTTCACTCTTTAAATCTTTGCCATAAATAATAATGCAATCATTAATTGTGACATTTTCACTGGATCTAAACGTTTCGTAATTATTCCGCTCTCCATTTGGCAATTTAAATCTGTCTTAGATTAATATGATACTGACTGCTTCATTCAATTCTCAAAAGAAATTCCATTAGCATCATAATTTACGATAATGCAAAGTTCATTTGTGAATATCAAAGTTTTTTTCATTTTTTCTGCATCAGCAATCAATCTAATAATAATTTATTTATTTACATTTATACATTGCAATAATTGCCCCGTTAAGAGTTTACGTTTACATGGTATGAAGCAGCAATTCCACAGCAATTCCACTGTAAAAAAATATTTTAGAGAAAACATGGCATCTGTAAAGTTTTATTAATAGTACTAACTTATATCGTTCGACGCCAACAACACCCGGTATTCCCAGGTGGTCACACTCCCAAGTACAAACTGGGCCTAACACTTCTTAACTTCGTCGATCGGACGAGAACCAGTGCATTCATCCTAGTATAATAGTTGGCTCTTTAGAACATCTGTTATGTGTTTACAGATGGTTTAGTTTGCTGTGTTGCATTTTCGTTGCGATTTTTGTCAATCCACGAACGCAAATTACTCCCATCTGAAAACTGCCTGGAGCGCGCCTAAAGAAGTTCCACTTCAAAACTTCTCTTGCCATTATTCCTCTTCTTCACATTGTTACTTAATTTTTCTTTGTTTTTTTCTTTCTACAGATTTATCTTTTAGTTTCAGCAAATGCACGGTTTTAGTTATATTAGTAGTGCAAAAAATGTTATTGCTGCGGTTGGCGTCTTTCCATTTCCTTCTAAACAGATGAAGGTTCGACGTCCAAATTTATTGTGCCTGTATTCAATGAAGTCTTACGAATCTTGAGCCCCATTTCCTAAAAAAGAATGGGTGGGTACAGGATACGAATTGTTTTTTTAAAAAACGACATATTCTGAGCTTGATCCGCTAACAACCGGGCTCTCCTGCCATAGTACGCTGTCCATATCCATTATTCGGTGAAGCAGAGTAAAACAAGAGAAAATAATTAAATTTATTAGTAATGAATATAATGTATAGCTAAATGTTTAACAGAATATAAACAACCCATACCTGATGCAGAACGCAATTTGGGCTGTGTATTTTGGAGATATAAAAAAATCAACCATAACCATCTCTCTCTCTCTCTCTCTCTCTCTCTCTCTCTCTCTCTCTCTCTCTCTCTCTCTCTCTCTCTCTCACACACACACACACACACACACACACACACACACACACACACACACACACACACACACAGGCACACATAGTGAAGACAACAAAAAGGTTTGAAATGATTATTTTAATTGATTTTAATAAAACCTCTTAAGCGCTGAATCGCTGTATAATTTTTTGTATGCAGAATTCCGTTTCTCGTCTTTTTACCCTTATAAACAGTACACGATTAGCACACTGTTATTTTCTCTTAGGATTCTCATGGTTTTTTCCTCAAACGACAAGAATAATGCTAATCCACTAGTTATTTTACGACCCAATTGTATAAGCCTAGAATACATATTTCCTAATAACACTGTCGCCTTATACAACCAGCTTGGACCCGATCCTAAGAATTTTTGCGCATATAGGAAGTAAATAAGTACGAAATCTAGAACTGTTTCCAGGCATTACTTCCTGTGATTCACTGCCGATTCACTTGATTGAATTTACTGTTTTGTAACGAGCTAGTCAAGCGTTGCGAAATTTTTGTAAATAATTTTATAATTAATGCGCACCCTCTATCCGTGTGGATGTGTGAAGGGGAAACCATTATTACTCGTAGTTAAACTGATATAAATAAATAAATTTTGAATATTTCGTTGCCGATTCTTGGCAGATAAACCAGGTTTATTTCTAGTGTTTATTGAGAAATGTACTTGTATAACCTTTATTTTACTTGATTGCTAGATTAATATATATGTGCATTACTCCTTTCATCTTATCGTTGTGTTTATCGGATGCTACAACAGATGTAGTCTCAACCGAGACTGAATTACCTGGGCTTCCGATTATTAAACTTCCCACAAATGTTTTCCAGTATGCTAAGATTATCATTGCAAACAGTGAAAACGGATGTATAACATTTTCATTTGTTAGACAAACTTACAGCAAAAAATATATTTAATTTTGTTTTCGTTGCCAAATATGAGCATTCCTGTTATTAATATTTTTCAATTCGAGTAATAATTAGAAATAAATACTCGTACGCATATCTGCAAGCTTTTTTTTTTGTTTTGTTTTGTTTTTGGATTATCCATATCTACTCTTCTCTTCCCTTACCTTAGATTATCGAAAATCACTGCAATTTAATATGCAGTTGAATTCAATTTTGCTTATTCTAGAGTATGATTTCTGGGGATAGGAGTTTGGGTCTAGGGTTCTTTTATATTTCTCTCTCGCTCTCTTCCACTTTCGTTCTTGCTTATAGTATATTAATAAGACACGTACCTCTCATAAGAATTTTCTTCAAGGATCTCCTTGCGGTTGTACAGTTCCATCGCCTGTTTCTGAATTGGTATTGACATTCTTTGATCCCTAGTCTAGTGCCATTCATTATGGCAACTACAACTTCAGGTTCCTTCTGGCAAATAGCAGCCTGTTTTCCTCTTAATCTGCGGGTCTTCCGACATATCCGTGCCGGGTCTAATACCAAATGCCTTCCCATCGCCCTGTAGAGAATTAAAAAGTGTTCAGTTTTTCATTATATGTGATCTGGAAGCATTATATTTTATCAGTTATCTCCAGTAGATGGCAGCACATAAACTAGTCGTTATATTATAATTGATTAGATTCGAGGTTATTGCGGTATTCAGTTTAATCAATTTTAATTAAAACTTTTTTATTTATAAATTTATTTCATCCTACATTACTGAAAATAATAATTTCAACGCGTTATACTTAATTAGATTTTCGTGGATTATGTTAGTTTTTTTTTCCTTAGTTTTTTTTAAATTAGTTATTTTAATAACTAATTAAAAAAAATGTCCTTGTCTCAGACCGACTAACTCAGCCATTCCGTGGCTGAGTTAGTCGGTCTGAGACAAGGACATAAAATTCCCTCGTGTCATTGATGGAATTCGAATCCGGGTCTTTTCCGTATGATATAGGGAAGACGGTGATTATAATCACTGTGCTCTACTCGTAAAGACTACGACTAGACCGGAGTTGTCAGTTTGGTCTTTTGGTGATTTGTGATGGTGTAATAAACAAAATCATGATTACTGAAATAGCAGAGGAGAAAACATCCGAGCAACGTATGATTGTTAGTTTATATTATTAATAAATAGATTCTAAACTTTACATAGGTGAAGTGCTTTTATTTCAAGTGTTAATACGTAAGTTTTATTCAAAACTTAAGTATTAACACGGACGATGTTATGGAGTTCTATCACTAGATGGAATAGTATGTACCATTTATATGTTAGAGGTCCTTTTTTTTTTTTTTTTTTTATGAAAACCCCAAACTCGAAAGGTATCAAAACCTATAGTACTTAGTACCGTGCATGGGTTGAAGGAGAAGTATGGGGGGGGGGGGGAACTTTGCTCTAGAGACTAAACATGGGTCTCACCACTTCAAACCGGTTGATGAAAGTCAACTAGCATGTTTCAGTTTTGTTCTATTCAGCTCCGAGTAAGACCATGTTGAACATCCTTTGATGATTCCGCGTATTACTAGGATGACAGACTTGAAAGAACAAATCTGCATCACGTTCTGCTAATTTGGAAAATCAGCTTTTGAAACACGTGGCATTCTGAAGATGGAATTTGAAGAGCAAGCGGGAGGGAAGAGAAGGAGGAGGAGGAGGATGATGACATTTGGAACTGGGCACTCTTGTACTAGCAAACTACTGTCCTGTCACGAAGGACGCTCTGCTGATAAGCTGAAACATGGTAATGTATTCCATACATTTGGAAATCTTCAAAGTATACAACTGACTTGGCGCTACGCGCCACTGGACGGGCAATGAGGGGTTGTGGTGTTCCACAGGCCTTCTGGCTAAGAGGCCAGTTTAACAACATAACACAATCCATCACTAACACTATACAAACACTAACTCCTTGTGAATTAAAAGGGAACCCCCTGGCTTCCGGGCCGTTCCTGGGGTAACCTAAATCTGATTTAAATAGAAAAAAAAAAAAAAAAAATGGAGGGAAAAAAAACCACATTCTCTGGCCTTTACAGAGTATCGTATGCATCACATGATACTACCGCGGAGCTGGGGGAGAGCTCTGGGACAGTTAGTCAATTTAGACTATACACTATGTACAAATTTCGAGAAAATTGGATCCTTGCTCATCTAGCATTACCATCCCACATGAACTCCGCTAAGAAAATGAAATCGGAAGTAAAACTAATTTACAAAATGCTTTAAGAGTTGACAATGTAATTTTCAATACAGATGAATTTGAAATTTTAATATTGACGAGTTCATTGATGCTGCCTATTTCATACTGAAACCGGTAAAGCTGCAGTTTGTTGTTTTTAGAGGTTCGGTCATCAAGAGGTTTGTTTTTTCACATTATATCTGAATTTATTCTTTAAAAGTATACTTCCTTTTAGCTGAAGACTGTTTTCAAGTTTAGAAAAAAGCTACTGTTGAAAATTATTTTCAACAATATAATTATTTTGTTGAAAATTAATTTGAATTTGGACGATAAGCCTCTGAGTGACCCATAGGTCTGTATGAATTTCATACAGACCTATTCGCTGTTCTTAGAAAAACCTTGGAAACATTGATAAAAGCCGACCGGGCTAGCCGAGTGGGTAAAGTACCTGCCCGGCAACCCAAAGGTCGCGGGTTCGATTCCCGCCTCGGGCTTGGATCAAAGTACTGCAAAAACCTTGGGAGGTGCAATATGGCCACAGAAGCCGATGCGCCAACAACTACCAAATCAAAAAAAAAAAAAAAAAAATCATTGATAAAAAGTCGATAGGTTTTAAAAAGGGTAAATCACCTGTGGGTACAGGTTGTGAGGAAATAAGATTAGTAGGAGGAAGTCACAGTTTATTGACTACAGAAGTGAGTACTTCGTATAACTTACGTTGGAATGGCAGAATAAGACTGTCTGTTTGCCCATCTAATCTCTTAAGGCAGAATTTCGAAAATTTTTATATCATGTATCTTCCTTAGAATATTTCATAAATTTCACACCCCACCATCTTACGGAACAAGAGCAAATAAATAGAAATAGATTTAACACAAAATTTAGCTATGAGTATACGTACCTTTATAATATAGTATATACAGGGCGTCTCAAAAATATTGGTACAAACGTTTAGGGGAGGTAGGTAACATCTAAAGGAATGTGAATCGCATAGGAACCATAACCGGAAACGTCACCGTAAGTCGGTACACGACGCTGTTCATCACTTCGCGAGAGGGAAAATTTCTGGTTTACACATTCAAGCAGTAGTCGCCGCACAAAGAGCATGCATCGATATATACGAACTGTGAGCTGGCAGACATGCACCTAGTGTATGGATTAGCAGAGGGCCCACATGGTGTGCGCCCCCATGCTGCACAACATCGCTTCGCAATAAATGTGTGGGCAGGTATGGTCGGTGACTGCTTAGTCGGCCCATACCTGTTACCATCCCGCATGAACTCCGCTAAATATCGGATCTTTCTTGAACTAACTTTAGTCGTTTCTGCGCCAATAAAATCCAAATCCAATCTTTCTTGAACAAGTTCTACCAGTGTTACTTGACGATGTTCCAGCAAATGTGAGACGCAACATTTGGTTTCAACATGACGGGCGCCTGCCCATTATGGAAGGTGTGTTCGTGACCATTTGAACAGGCGTTTTGGGCGTCGATGGATTGGCCGTGGTGGACCCGTTGCCAGGCCCCACGCTCACCTGATTTATCGCGGCTTGATTTCTTTCTGTGGGAGGGGGGGCTCAAATCTATCGTGCATGAATCGCCTGTGGAGACGGAAATGGATCTCGTGGCGAGACTCGTTTGCGCTGCTGCTACTGTCAAAGAAACTCCAGGTGTGTTCGACCGTGTCCGCCAATCCATGCTGCGTCGGTGTCACGCATGCATCGCGTCTCATGGTGGAACCTTCGAGCATCAGTTGTAACATCATGAAATGCATCCCTATCGTACTCCATTGTTAATATTATGCCAAATAAATGTTTGCTACTAATTACTGTCTTGTGTCATTTCTGCTTCTTGTGCCTCTGCTACTACTTTCCCGTAACGTTTCCGGTTATGGGTTCCTATGCGATTCATATTCCTTTAGATGTTACCTACCTCCCCTAAACGTTTGTACAAATATTTTTGAGACACCGTGTATATACACCGATGAGTCAAAACGTTATGACTGCCTACCTAATATGATGTTGATCCTCCACGTGCTGTTGTAAAACAGCTCGTATTCGGCGAGGTATGGACGCTACAAGATTTCTAAATGTATCTTGTGGTATCTGGTACCAACACGTAACCAGCAGATCCTTTAACTCCTGTAAGGTCCGTGGTTGAGACGCCGCAGATCAGAGTTGCTGTTCCAACACGAACCACAGATGCTCGATGGGGTTGATATCTTGGAATTTGGAGGCCAGGGCAATACCTGGAAGTTTTCCTCATGTTTCGCGAACCAGTCTCGTTTCCTCATGTTTCGCGAAACAGTCCGGGCGGTGTGGCATGGCGCATTATCCTGCTGAAAGACGGCACTGCCAGAGGGGAAGACTGTTGCCATGAAAGGGTGTACCTGGTCAGCAATGATGTTAAGGTAAAGTGTTTTCGTGTCTACCGTCACCAGGGGTTCCCCCATCTCCGCGTAGCTTTCATTGTGGGTGACACAGTTCACTGTTAAACCCAGAGATTTAGAAGTGTGTGGGCTATGTATATGTGTTGTGTACTGTTGTTCTTCAAGCCATTTAGCCGTTGGCCCCTATTGGGACCGACCGTTTCCCACACTTGGCCTCGTGGAGGCAGACCTGGTACCCAGTAGCTCTATATTTTACTCTGGTAGGCTTTGCCACCTAGTTTCCTGAGATTTCAGTGGCTAGGGCCTAAGTAAAAAAAAAAAAAAATAGTGGGGTGAGCTCTAGGATTGGAAAAGCCGAATGGATTATAAACGATGTAGTTTGGACGTAATTAAACTTTGGAACTTGTGTGGGGCGTACGCTAGTGTATAGGTAGAGTAGGGGAGGGAGATGGAAGACTGCGGGGGTGAGGGGTAGGAATATTGGGACGATAGAGAAGGCGTAGCCAATATGATAAGTGGGGCTGGCCCAGGCCCCACCAGGAGGAAAGAGGGGGAGGGAGGGTAGGGGAGGGGAAGAGAACCGTCTTTCCCCTCGCCAGGGAACAGGAGTAAAGGCACCACTCAAGGTAGCGCGGAGCAGATCGCCCATGTGGCGTGCCAGGGGCAAACCGCCTCATGTCATCGTCAGTTGATTAACATCTGGTCCTGGTAGGTGTCCAGGTCTGTGATGAGGTGAATGTTACGTTGGTTCGAGTCCATCAGTGTCAGGTCGACTGTGCTGTCCATCTGCTGTCCGTCATGCTCCAGTGGTTGATATCAAATCGTTCGTGATCTTGAGTACCTATTAGGTCCAGTTGGGTGTCAAGTCCGGTAGTATTGTCATATATAAGGCTTATGATCACGTCTTGAAACCAAATTGGTTAGGCGAAGCAAAGCCTGCCGCATTGTAATGCTGTTGGAGTCGGTAGTACAGTAGGCGCTCGAAGAGCTTCTGACCACTGAAAGCAAGGCTATTGGACGATACGAGTCGGGGAAATCTGGGAGTTTTGATGGATTCTTCAGTATAAGTTTAACATTTGCCGTTTTCCAAAGTAGTGGGAAGCAACTGGTCTGAAGGCAGGTGTTGAATAAGTTGAGGAGTAGATCGGGAGCGATCTGCACTGTCTTTTTCACTATTTCGGGTTCGAGTAGGTCTGGTCCTGGGAATTTATTCCCTTTTATGTGTGCTGCAGCATTGATTAGTTCCTCCCTGCTGGAGGGCGGTTGTTTGAGGTCGGTATTCCTCATTTTTTGGCATATAAGCAGTTTCTCACTGATTGTTGGGTCCGCTTCCAGCTTGAAGGCTATGTTTAGGATGTTGACTACTGAGTGCTCCCAGGTTGTTGTCAGATCTCCATTTGGTACTCTTGTTGCCATGTTGACTTCGCCCCTGGGGAGTTTGTTAGTGGCGATTTTGTACACCATCCCCCAGGGATCGTTGTTGCCCATTGTTGAGACCATTTGTTCCCAAGACTCCTGTTTACTTTTAGGGATTTGCACCGTATATGCAATCTGGCTTCCCTATATTTCTGGCAGAGGGCCTCGACCTCCACAGCTGGGCAGGTTCTTCTGGCCCTCTGAAAGGCTTTGTGTCGCGTTTGGGTTTCTTTTCTCAGCCGTTGTAGGTTCCGGTTCCAACAAAGCATGGCTCCCGGGGTTGGATTCCTCCTAGGTATGGCAAGGTCACTGGCTTGCGTGATCACTGCAGATGTCTTCATTTGGAGCTGGTTGGGGTCCACAGTGGTTTGAAGTTCCTTTTGGCGCTCCTGCACTGCAGCAGTCAGGGTGGTTCGAAAGAGTTCCCGGTTGGCTTTCTTGATAGAGCATCTCTGCAGCATTTCTCTGGATGTAGGTACTCTGTTGAGTGAGCGGGTAAGCTGGAATGTCAGGACTCGATGATCGGAGGTGGTCCAACTACCCTGAACCCTCCATCCAGTTAGTTTATTTGCTATATTTCTGGTGGCCATTGAGACATCGATGGTTGCCTCCCACAGCGTGTTGCAGAATGTCGGTAAGTTGTTGGGGAGGTTTAGGACTGCGAGTGGGGCATTTGCCAGGAACTCCTCCAACCTCTGGCCATTCCGGGTTCCCTGCTGGTCAGCTGTATGGCTATATCACACTGGTGACCTGCAATTAACGTCCGCTCCGATGATTATTTTGGCACTTGGAAGAGCGTCCAGAACAGAGTGGAGGTACTGAACCGCAAGTGTGATATCCTCTCGTGGGCAGCAATTTAAAGCCACGTAGAAGTCTCCCAGGGCGGTGATGATATGGGTCAAGCAGCCAGGCTGTGCACAGGTGTGTTACTCTTGTTACTGTAATGTCTAGGTTTCTCACCACAACAGCAGCGTAGGGGGTGTCATTTTCTTCCTGGATAATTTTATAGGTTAGTGGGTATCGTCTAACCGCCTTTATGTGAGTGTATGATTCTTACAGAATTAGCACATCAATATTTTCTTCCTCTGCATTCAGTCTGACCTGAACGACCACTGCCTTGGCTCTCTGAGCATTGATTTATAAGAATCTAACCGCATTGGTGTTGAACTTCTTAAGGTGCGCCCCCACAGTTTAGTCTTGCTTGGTGTAAACTCTTTGTTTAAGGTACACTGGGCATTTGGCATCTCTAATCGAGTTGGTGGGGTCCATTTTTTGACTCTTACAGTTGGCGCAGGTCGGTTAGGTATTTTTGTTAGGGCACCTGCTGTAGTTGTGACCCTTCTCTGAACAGTGGCAGCACGTTGGCACAGTCTGGCTGCAGGTGTGGGTCGTGTGACCAAATTTACAGCACCTGAAACACCTGGGCACAGCCACGTGCTCCCGGAAGCGGTAGCCGCCCGAGTTAACAAATATTGTAGCCTGTCCGTTTAACACTTGCCATGCCTCTGGTGCTAATTCTATTACCCAATTATTATGACTTTTATCCTTAGTCATGGCGGAATATTTGAGTGTGAATAAGGTCTGTGCATCCCGTACCTGAATATGATTTTTTTAAGTTCCTCTGGTAGACTTCTTCGAGCAGTTGTCGTGGAGTGAGGTCCTTGTCTAGGTTAAAGATGATTATTGAGGGCCCCTTCCGATTGGGGGATTGCCGCTGTAAGTCCCAGTTCAGGTATTTTAGGATTGCTTATAATTTTCTTCGCATCTTCTTTGGTTTCAGTCTCTATTATTATGCCTATATTCCTGTTCTTTCGGACTGATTTTATTCTGGTAGTTTTAAAGTCTTCAGCAATATGGCCCAATTTACTCATTACTTTGGTTTTTAGCTCTTCACTTGATTTGTTGTTGTCCATGGATGTTGGGCGCAGAACAAACAGGCTGGTTGTTCTGCGACAACCAGGCAGAACAACCAGGAACCAATAAGGTTTTCCTTTTGGTAACAGTTGCAATTTCTTTTGTTGTTCCGTGCAGTATCATGTGCGGTCCTCGGCGCTTGTGCATATGCGGGAGTGCGCTGCAGCATTTTGTTTGCTCCCCCAGACTGGAAAACCTCGAGCTTCACTTTGACCCGCTCGCTGTCAAGGTTTGTCTGTTGCAGGATTGTCTCGAGTTTCGTCTAAATAGTCACAATTTTACCACGAAGTCCGGTTGTAATCCTATTGCTTGATTCCTTGAGGAGATCTTCCAGAGAGGTTCCGAGGATCAGAGTTTGTTCGAGCACTGTTCCTTCTGGGAGTGTGGGGTCCAGTGGTTCTGAGGTTTCGACCTGCTTGGTCTCTTCACCAGGGTCTGTTTGGGAGGCAGGGAACACCTGGATTTCTTTTTCCTCGTGCTGGCTTCTCGTTTCTCTATCTGTTTTATGAGCAGTTCCTTTTCTGTTTTTCCGCTTAATCATGGGGACCGTTTTCGCGTTCACGAGCTCATGGTATGGGTCTGTGCAGGAAAGAAGGTTGCAGGTAGCTTGCCATGTGGCAGAGCTCAAGTCGTCACTGTTGTTTTCTGTTTCTAAAGGCATTTTGCACAAAAGTCGGATTATCGAAGAATTTCGGATAACTGGGTGCAGGATATGCTGTGGGAAATTACTGTCAAAAGGATGTCATATGAAGTTTAGGTAAGTGGTGGATGTTAGAGCGCCCGGCACACGGATGACTGGACCCAAGGTATTCCAGCAGAACATCGTCGAAAGCATGACACCACCGCAACCGGCTTGTTTTTGTCCCACGGTTCATCCAGGCGCCATCACTTACCCAGGTAAACGACGCACATGTACCCGGCAGTCCACATAGTGCAACAGGAAACGTGATTCATCGGACCAGACGACCTTCTTCCAGTCACTCAAGGTCCAGTTTCGATGCTCGCGTGTCCATTGTAGGCGCTGTCGCCGATGAACCGTGGTTAGCATGGGCACTCGGAGCGGTCTGCGGCTACGCAGCCCCATTTTCAGCAGGGTTCGATGTACTGTATGTTTTTACACATTACTCCCGTCACCAGCATTCGAATTACTGGCGAGTTGCACTACAGTAAGGCGCCTCCGTAGTCAGGTGGACAGGAGCAGCAGTGCGTAGCACACGCTCCTTGATTAGACCGGGGTTCGAGCCCGTGACCACCAAATATGGAGGATGCGGAAAGGTCAGGGAATGACTACAGCATATCCCTGGAGCAATATGGCCTTAAGTGCTAATGCTCCTAAAAGCCAAATAACAAACAAACAAACAATTCAACATTGCTAGTTCACATAAATAAAAACTGTGTAATCAATCTTTTAAGTATGCGTGTGTTTTTAACATGGCATCAATAAATTTAGTTAACTACAGCATTATTATTATTATGTTCAACTGCATTTATCATGTTTATAATTCTAAAGATATGTGATATAATAAAAATTTTTTTACAATTTTTCGTTTTATTTAACGGCGTGCTAAGTATGCAGGTATTCAACTTACATACATTATTCATAAACACTGCAAAAAAAAAAAAAAAAAAAAAAACGAAAGATTAACGTTGGCTACCAAAAACATTGACGGAGTATACAAAATAGTCCCGAAAACAGGGGTTTCTCTTATCACGCTTCGCGTTTACAGTGCTTTTCAGGGCCAGTCCCCTAAAAAGCGGTGTAACGGAATTTAATGTAGTGACATATGAGTAAAGTTATGCTGAAGTGATTCTGCTGCAACAGTTGCATTATTATTATTATTAAAATCAGTTTATTTCCCAAAAACCTTGGATCACCCCGGGACGGCTCTGTGCCAGAAGAGTGTGAATATTTACAGACTAAGGTGCGAGGAACACAATGTACAATAAACAAGAGTACATCCATGCTCGACCCGAGACTTTTAGATATACAATAATGTACAAAATATACAGTAATATACAAAATATATGATTGCATGAAGACAAAAAGTCTTTGTCATATACAAATAAGCAAGTTAAAAAAAAAAAAAAAAAAACAGTCTGTCCAGGAGCAGGTGAGTATTATAAGTTCATAATCTGGTAGCAGTTCTTGAGGATTTTCTTCCTGTAGGGCTTGTCTTCACAGAACCTATCAGGGTGGATCCTAAATTTATTGAAGATCCGAAGACAATTGGCTGGAAACATGTTCCTCAGGGAATCAATGCTTGACAGCGTAAGACGTAGAGGGAGACAGGAGTCGGGGTGCTCCCCTCTTGCTCTCCTAGGGCCAGAGATTAATGTGGATACCGATGGAGCATCAATTCGCCTCGTTATAACATTTTTTTGTCATGATGATATGTCTCCAGGGAGTGGTGCCCAGATTTGCTTGTAGGATAGATCTGGAGATAGTTAGGGGTTGGCCTACCACCTTGTTCATCCATCTAAGCAACCAGTACTCTAAACTGAGATACTTCTGAAATTATGAGCAGGGGCAGATGACCAAATTTCTGAAGCATAGAGAGGAATCGGCATAATACACCTCAGGATGTGCCGAACAAGCAGCACTGGCTGATGCACACCAACAAGCTCTTGACGCACTGCCCAAAGAGCAGCGTACGTCTTCTGCCTCATCCTGGCAAAGTGAGGCTGAAATGTGGACCCAACGTCTCAGGTGAGGCCAAGATCAGTATGAGAGGTCACCTTTTGCACCGGTTCTCTACTAACAAAGATTTGGATACTTTGAAGAATCCTTTGAAGAATGAAAGAGTTCTGTGGAAAAACATCCAAGATAAAGTTTCCCATTAGTCCATTTCCCATCCATTATAATCGACCCTATAGGTGTTTGTAACCAATTACCTATACGTGAGAGAAATGGTAGCAATGAATTTTGTGAACTTGCTAACCAAATACAACAAAATACAGTTGTAGGCAGTGGCAGGTAGGCGTTAAAGGGACAATACCCCCCCCCTCACTTATGATCAAACTAATGTGGATTTATTTTACTGCTGATGATTAAAGCTTAATGATTCCCCAGAACACTGCTTTAGCCCTCCTCTTTAGAAAATCCTGGGACCGACACTAGGCAAACTGACGTAGCCTAGTTGTCAGTCGTGGGAGTGCAGCAGCATACGAGCGTTGATTGGACCATGGTTCAAGCTTGCTGGCTGCTAAATACTGCTGATTATTGCATTCGTTGTCAAAATAATTATACTAATTGTAACAAAAATTTAACAGTAAGATTAAAATAATATTATTAATGTTTGTACATCGAAAACTTTATACTCACTTTTAATTTATATATTGGTATTAAAGGCCCCAAAGCGTGCGTTAATAACCATAAGAGTATTACGTCTGTAGAACTGTTGTGTTCATGTGCTAAAAACCTGGAATAACTCACGGAGGAGAACGCTACACTGTCCACTTAAGGTTGACTTACTACAGCCGCGAATGAAGAGTATTTTAGAAATCCCCCCAGTCTTCGACGGGAATCGAATTCGGACCGCTCCAAACGAGGTTCGGTGATGTATCATGCCGAATAGGCTGCTGCGCAGGGCTACACTTTTAACAGCACTTTTAGCAATTCTCCCCGTAAGCCTAACTGGAACATTCATGGTTAATGTGCAATAAAACCTTTCTTTGATTCTCGTCACCGGCCAAAGTTAGAAAATACGTACCACGAGGAAACGTGCCAATGGGACTTTTTCACATCGCGGCTATGTTACAGAGAGAGAGAGAGATCCCGCAACCATTTTCACTGTGACAACCAACCTCCGAGAATCAATAAGCTGGGGGAGACGGGGAACCCCCATTGCATTTGCTAATGCAATCTGCCGCCACAATGTTCTAGCTTGTGGCGGCAGATTGGATTTCCAATTGGCCAATTTCAGTAGCATTCAGATGCAATGAGAGACTTTTTAGTCGTTTGGGTGGCTGAGGCCCAGACTTCCGACGGGTGCATTAAAGGTGGGTAGATAATTGTTCTGATGTATTTCTTGATTATTTTGGGCTCTTTAATGTGCAACAGATTTTGTTTTGTTGTCCAACGAAGACTCGATGCCCGTGAGGCGAGTTTATCCGGCTGCGTATTAAAACGAAGTTTAGGGTCCAACATTAAGTCAGAATGTGAAGTAACAACAGGGATTTGGGTGTTACTAAAAGTCGGAGCTATCACAGAAGGATTGGTCTTCCCGGAATTTATCGTCAGGCCAAAGTGCTGTAGAAAGGATGCGATTTCCAAAAGACTATTATTAGTGTGGTTAGTGGCCGTGATGAGGTTGGGACTGGGCCCGATTGGGGTAAGAATTTTAAGGTTATCTGCATAGGAGATGATTTTTTGATTATTCCGCACCAATGGGGCAATAATTGCTGTGAATAACAATTCAGAGAGAATACCTCCCTGTGGTACTCCAGCGGTAACAGTCCTCCAATAGCCCCCTCCTCGAGTGTCAAGTCGCAACAACCTCTTGCTAAGGAGAGTAGATAGAAAGCACAGCATGTCTCCCTTGATGTTATAGTATGATTGTAGCAGCCACAAAAGAGAAGGGACATTCACAGCATCAAATGCAGCCTCAATATCTATGTAAGTTATGGCAATTTCATGATTATTCTCGAACGCTGCTAGTATGGCATTTGTTGTGGCGAGAAGGTTTGTAGTCGTCGATTGCTGTGAGAGAGCGTAGTGAATTTGGAGAGGCTTATCTGCGAATATTTGTTTGGTGAGGACTGGTAGCAGCGTTTTTTTAATCAGTACTACTAGTTATTATTATTATATATCTATTGTATTATTATTATTTATTTTTTTTTTTTATTATTTTTACTTTTTATTTATTTATTTTTTCTTCATAACCTGCACCAACGGTCTTTTTTTTTTTTTTTTTCTTTTTTTTTTTTTTTTCTTCTCCCTTTCTTCCCTCTGGAATGGGCTCCCAGAGGATCCTGGCCCACCTTCTGGCAACACTAGGTGGATCAGCGTCTCTTTGAGACAGTACGTGTTTTACTGGGACTGGCTCACCTTCCCGTGGTGTGAATGAGTACCCAGAATCATCTGTCCAGGTGACTGATGCTTCTGGGTAGCCAAGAGGCCAGAACAGAACAACAGAACACACACATAATACACACAAACCTACGTCACTCACATATCTGGCCCATTTGTAGTGATACTGTTCTTCGCAGAGAAACGAGGCGGAGTTGAACAGACGTTCTAGGTGCCACCCATTACATACACACATGTCCTGGTAGCAGCATCTTTTCCAATAACTTCAGAAGTGTTGAGGCTTTTCGAGATTGGGCGGTAATGTTTAATTAGCGATGGGTTACGGATCTTGAGTATAGGCCTGACAGTATAGCCGTTCCACTCAACTGGAAAGGAGCGGGTTTTCAGGATGCCATTGTAGATGACATCCTGAAGCAGTGGTTGAATAATAAAAGGGCTGAGGCATTTCACGATGAATTGGGGAACATTATCAGCTCCTGCAACAGCAGTGGGAGCCAATGAATTGATGGCATTTATAAGTTGAGGTGAAGTGAAAGTATAGCTTTGAAGGATATCTAGATAAGACATGTGATCTGGCATGTCAAGTTTTGGGGGCAGCACACTTGATGGTTGAAATCTCGTAATGTGGTCCATCCATTGGTCAGGATCAACATTTGTGCAGTTTCAGTTGAAAAGCTGCATTGAGGTCCTTGTTCCACCACGCCTTCGAATGAGGAGGTGATTATAACCTTCTTGGAGGCGGAAAAGTTTGCAACAGTATTAATCCAGTTCGTAAGAATGGTTGTTTTAAGCGTGATCTCAGATCCTTCAGGACATTCCAAGGAATGAGTGTAGCAGCCATAAGGTATTTTTCTGTATTTAAAAAAAATTGGGCTGATGATTGTGGACGGTTTACTCCGCTTATGAACAGATTCACATGACTTATGAACAGTCCCTTTGCATGGAGGCAGTAAAATTTGCGAAACATGAGTCATGATCGGAGTTAAAAGATGTTTCGGGGGAGTGGTCACACAATATGCTAGTCTAGAGCGAGTTTTTCCCTCCTCTCGGATATTTTATCTAGCACACAGACAAACTAGCCATAGGACACGGCAATTAATAGACAAAAAAATATACGAGGGGGGGCAACAACGGCCCAACTATATAGTTTGAACCAAGTGGCATTAATATAGAAATATTTATGTTTTTTCAAAATATTTTATTGAATTATTGGTTTCACATATAAATATTATATTATATTAGAGCTATCACTGTTATAAAGAATTTTAAAGTATTGTTAATTTGCAATTTTTTATCCTTTAATATAAATGGCTGTTTAAAGACTACTTTTTTTCCCTCATAACTCTTTCCGTAATAAACGTATGACATATTATGGACCGGTAATAATATTATAACTGAAATGTTATTGTTCGACAAGAAATTGTATTAAAACAACAATATGGATGAATGTTCGATGTGGCCGATAATCCCCACCCACCTCTCTCTCTCTCTCTCTCTCTCTCTCTCTCTCTCTCTCTCTCTCTCTCTCTCTGCCGTGTGGAAAGAGAGAAAGGTCTACCAACTGGTCCAGACGATCAGACAAAACATTAAAATACAAACGCCATAGTAACCAAAACCAATTTATGCTTATTTTAGCCGGAAGTGTCACTCTTCGCTTGCAGAAATCCACACGTCCAGGCCATTATGCCCTCTATATCGGTTGAGAGAGAGAGAGAGAGAGAGAGAGAGAGAAAGAGAGATGCAATAGTCTGAGGTCGTGTTGAGACAGTACCAGCTTCTGGACGTGACTAGAACAGCCGGCCAAAACGGTTTCATTCTTCAGTCCGCAGAACCGTCTCCAGTTTACGGAGCCGTTAAACGGGGTAGTGTTTACGTGAATCAGTGGCTATGGCCCATCACTGAAGCTGGGGACAGGAGATTTACGCGTGGAGCAGACAGGTCTGTGGGAACAAAATGTGATTTACGTCTCCTCTCTCACCTTTCCTAAATAATCAAACTACAGACAGCTTGCAGCCATATGTCATAGCTGTCGTCTGCCACTACCTTTCTGGCCACCTTCAATTCCCCAAAAGAATGGTATGCTGCTGAAGAAAGCCGTCATCATCATCATTATGTAAGAGCTCCACAATAAATGTAGACATTTACACAGATCCAAACTACAATGCGATAATTACATCCTTGTCAGTAACTTTACAGAAACTAAGAAATTCCTGAGGTACCGTGTCCACGAATGTCCTCCCCTCTTTCATTTCAGTTTAATCTGGCACATTTTAACTTAGGACTGTATTCTCATTTATATTTCAAGTGAATTTTAAATATAAATGAGAATTAGCCTATCAGCGGAATACAGTTTATGGATTAAATAAAGAAAACAAATGTTTAATCACCAAATTACTTAATTCAATAATCACCTTCAAGTTGCACAATTCGGCCGCTTCGCAATTTTGCCGTAGCAGTAAAATGTAGTGTGTTACAAGCAGTTCAGCAAAAGTGGTGGATAAATACGTTCGTAAGTTGGCGTTCTTCTTTGGTATATACCCTATCAACAACAACTCTGGTGTAGGGTTTTGTTTTTCCTCCTATAAAATCAGGAGAGAAATAGGAGTAAAAATTTTTTTTTTCTTTTGAAAAAAAAATCAAAAATAAAATGAGGCAGACTATATAATTTATGGATTCAATAAATTAACCATGGCAAGCAATAGATCACAGTCGTGTTTATCCGAATTCTGTGATCAACTTGTTTTGGGTGTATTACATTATTTAGATGTTTGAGGCTGTTGTTGTTTGGTTTTTAGGAGCATTAGCAACTAAGGCCATATGCAGTGGTTATTCCCTGACCTTTCCGCATCCTCCGTATTTGGTGGTGACGGGCTCGAACCCCGGTCTAATCAAGAAGCGTGTGCTACGCACTGCTGCTCCTTCCCACCTAGCTACGGAGGCGTCGATGTTTGAGGCAGATAAGTTTTTGTGAACTGCTTGTTTTGGTGTTTAGCGCTACAAAATACAAGCAGGAATTTTCTGCCATTCTTATTTATGAAGTTTTGTATTCTTATAGAGTAATATATTTTCATATGAATTTTTCAATTCAACAATTCAAATATTCATATTACTCATAGCAGAGTACTAGCATAACGTTTGCTTTTTTATTCTAAAGAAACGCACAAGGTTATCAAAACCTTTCGTGTTTCTTTTGATTACTTTGTGTACTCTAACACCGTAAAGGAGTACAGAAGCTAGAAGACCGTCCGCAGCAGAAACAGAATGTTTGTAGTACAGTGAATAAAGTGAGTTAACGCGAGAGGAATCATTGCATAGAGTTAAGGATTTTAAAAAGTCTTTTGGACCTTCCGTGTTAAGAACAATATTCCAAGACAGGACGAAATCGCTATTTGTACAGAGTGAACAAAACTGCTTGGAATAAAAATAACTCCGGGAAGAAAGAATTTTTTTAATGGAATTAAAGTGATATTTCTGATATGTTTATATCAGGTAAGGTTGGTATGTGCGTATTAAGCGCCAAGGCCGCTAAGGCCACGAGGCATCAGTATTATTGATTCTTTATCTTTTTACTTGTCAGACGAAAACAGAAATATAAAATATGCAAACCTAGCTTGAATATGAAACAGGTCAATAAAAAATTCTCCGATATTCGAACCCAGCCCTTTTCCATATTATACAAAAGGACTGTGATCGTAACTACTGTGCTAGTAGCGAAGGCCTGCCAAGGACGATTGCAGCGTTCAAATGTCCTTAGGAGATTAAAACTTTTGGCATGTCTGAAGAATGACAACTAACATTCATAATTTTGAGATTTTATATTTCTGAAAAATACAATCAAAAGTAAGTCTGATGGAAACAAAGGTGAATATGAATTGCGACGAAGGTAAAAAGTCCAACCGGTAGGTAATCGGGTAGGATTTATTCCTATATGTCTTTGCCCAATATTCGGAAAGGAAATTCACTGCATGAGATATACACAGTCTGGCCACTTCATTACAACCATAAGCTGGTTGTGTGTGTGTGTGTTGATCGCATTTGGCCAGAATCACTGCTCCCACGCGACTTGGCATGGAGTCAGTAAAAGTTTGAAAAGTGACACGAGGAATGCTTGACCATTCATATAACAAAGCTGCCTTTAATTCCTGGATTGACTTGGGCAGAGAATTTTACTGACGAACACGCCTTTCCAATTCATCTCACAGATGCTCAATGGCATTGCGTTGACTAGGGCAAGTGCCGTATTCCTCGAACCACCCTTTCACACATTTAGTGCAGTGGATTGTTGCATTGCCTCTTGAAGTACCCAAATCCATAAGGGATAATGCAACATTACCATCTGGTCCGCAATTACGTCCAGATATATTCTGGTGCACGTTGCCCTCCAATGGATTCAGGGAGACCAAGGATGTGCCACGAAAAGATGCTCCAAGTCATTATACCTCCTGAAGTCAGTACTACCGGTACACAAATAAGATGGTTCCAGTGCCGCATTTGATTTCTTCCGTATGTGTTCTCTTCAATCAATGCAGAAAATAGTAAATTGTAATTCATTGGACGACATGAATTGCCGTAAGTCCTGTGATCATCCTTTGCTTGCCTGGTACCAGACAGCTGTATTTTCCTGTTAGTGACTGAGATCAATGGCTTCTGTGAACAGTGGTCTCTTACTGCTGTAATGAATTCTTTGTGAGTTCTTCGCATGGTTCAGTTACTGATGCCTTGTAATGCTGCCACACTGAACACAGAGGATAATTATTTCGTTGCTTGACGACGATTACGCTTGCTAATCCGTCTGTTTAACGAATTTTTTTTTTCCTGTCGTTTTTCCATTCGTTAGACTAGAATGAGACTAATCCTTGAACACTCAAAAAGTGTAACCGTCCTCTTTGTGCGGCTTTCTCTAAACGTGCACTGATGATCATCACGCGCATCGACAAACCTCTTTGGATGTTCCTGTTTTCTTACCATTGTGGGTGGAATATTTGGCCACTACTGTGGTCACACGGCTTTATAGGACATTTCTGCGCATGCAGCACACCATGTGAGCCATTCACGAAACACATCTCTTCTATTTACATATTTGTACATAAATTGTTGCATATAGCCCAAACCGCATGATTCAAATAAAGTAGACAGGCAGTGTATATCCCCCCCGTACGTACTTGACTAAACATCAAAAAAATGAATACTCCATTAATGCTGAACTATTTTAAAAATAATTTGTATTTTTATTTTATGTACATTACGAGACTTCATTGTTATATTGTAACTGTTGTTATTATTGTTAATTTTTCATATTAAAGTGGCGAAACGATGCAAGGACAAAAGTGTATGCAGCATCGGCCTTTAAAAAAAACAGTCTTTCTAATTTCATAATGTATTTACTTCATTAAATATTAAATATTTACTTAATGACTCTTTAAATCTTCTTGACCCTTCGACATATATTTTAATTCTTACATAAAGTCTACAGTTATCTTTCTGTCTTTCCTTAATTTGAATCTCTGTCCTTTAGCGTTATCCTAGAAAGAGATAATATACCCTTATAATTAAGTTTCCTTACTTCAAAGCTTTAACCACTTCAGTCAGATTTTTACACAGATACCTAGTCACAAGACTAGGTATCTGTGTAAAAATAGTTACCTAGTCTAGTTGTAAAAATAGATACCTAGTCACAAGACTAGGTATCCAGTTCAGCTTGCTGAACTGGATACCTAGCTTGCTGAACTGGAGTCTCTTCCTGTATGAATATTCACATCCTCTAGTGCAGGGGGTGTCCATCCTTTATGAGCGAGGGGCCAGATTCAGAAATTTTAAACTCTATTTGGGCCAGTGTGAAAAATTTACAGAAATATATCGCAGTTATCCAGCTGTTTTCTCATATGTACTCCTTATCAAGACGCCTGCGTACGCCTAGAAACGCGTGTTTGTAAACGGGCCTTTAAAAATACTTTTATCGTTAAAATTACAAATGCAAAGAAAAAATTTTAATCAGTTATTGGTTATTCAGTACACGAATAGGCGAATTACATTTTCCTTGAGATATTTGACGTTTTTGTTGCTTACACAAAAATTCAATATTCGCTAGTACTCTTGACGTAGCAATATGAAGTACATTGCATATACTGTATATTTATCTGTCAATAATGACCGTTACTTTGATTTTATATTTTTCATCAATGAAAAAAGGCTTTCACAACAAATGTGCTACCAAATAGCGCAATAAACTGAACAGCAGGGCTCGAAAGATTGAGAAAGAATCCTTTTTTGACGTATTTTCTATAAAAAGTGAGAATATTATTCTCAACAGATGCTCTTCAAGTGACTTCTGGCTTGAACTTCAATTAATTCTAGCTGAAAGGTATTTTCTACTTCAATGGATCATCAGAATTTTAAGCTCGATTTTACAGTTCCTGACATCTGCAAATTTCTGATCGAATTCGAAATGGATTGCGTTAGTGAACAAAGTAATCGTTTTGGCACTTACGTATTATCCGCAGGACTGCAAAGCGCTGAATGTGTAATACTACCAACGTAGAATGTCTTTAATGAGTTATACCCGTTGTATCAACACATAAGTTTTTATACTCTAAATTTATATACCACACTTAAGAAAAGTTAGCTGGCCGTATGTTGGACAACCTACTCTAGTGGTTCTGTTGCTTTCCTTTGTTAACCTTTCAAGCAAGTCGATATTTTTGCAGAAATGAGGCTTCCAGATATTATTCAAGATGCCTTCTGACATTTGGTATAGTTTACCTCTGTTGTTGTTCTCAAAAAAGATCTTAATTCTGAAACTATTAAAAATATATTTCTTTCCTTCCAATCTGTGAAATTTCTATATCAGTTCTTGTTCAGAGCAGGAAGGAAATGTGAATTGTTGAGCTTAGAAGGCAGTTTTCCTTCTGAAGAGAAGGAAAACTGCCTACCTGGGACACATCCTTAGAAATGTAAGAAATATAAATTGCTTCAAGTAATAACAGAGGGGAAAATAGAGGGAAATAGAGGAGTGGGGAGGAGGAAACTTTCTTAGCTGAAAAACATCTGCAACTGGACTGGCAGATCAGCTTTTTCATCTCGCCCAAGACAGAGAGAAGTACAGCGTGGTGATCGCTAACCTCCAGTAGTAGATGGAGTCAAAAGAAGTTCTTGATTATCGTTGATCCAGTTCCCAAGGCTGCCGCTGTGAACACTGAATAATTTTTCTAATTTTCCTTGATTTCATCTTCTACAATATTACGTTAAAAATTGTTCACAGTAGAATAATATTATTTTAGAGACCATTCAAGTCATTCTTCCGTAACGATATGTTTGCAGCCCAAAGAAATCAACTGACTTAGCAATTGTTGATATTTGCTCCAGGATTAATGACAGTCTAGAGACTGGCTGCTATACATCGATTCCTTGATCTATACAAATTATTTCTTATCCTTTGATATATACAAACTATTCCTTATGCCTTGATCTATACAAATATTTCCTTATTGTTTGATCTATACAAAACCTTTGATTCTGTCAAAACATGATAAACTTCTCTCTAAACTTCACCAAATTTAGCGATCTATCTGATAATCCCTTCGTGATTAAAATCAACGTATCCTCTGACGTCAGCAAGTCTTATACAGGGGTACTTCAGGGAATTCTCATGGACCAGTTGTTTTTATTTTATTCATCAGTGAGCTTCTGCACCTTCTTCCTGCAACTCAGCTAGTTGCATTAACAGTGAAAATCTCCGTCGACTTCAAATAAAAACTGCACTACTCATTAAGCTGGAGTAATGACTGAAAAAAAAAATTCAACTTATTTTCAATCTCGTAAAATTAAAATATATATTTTTAGGACAAGGAACGAACCTTTACACTTTGATTTGAAAAGAACATATAAAGATATTCATCTTGAAATAAATGGTCAAGGATACCAAATTCTTGAGAGCATTTAACCTGCATAAATTCCACCTTTCTTTTTTTGGCCTTGAGCCAGCCATATTTGGCACGTGTAGCACAGTAATTATAATCAACCTTCTCCTATACCGAGTGGAAAAAGTCTGAGTTCGGATCCCGTCAATGAGAATTTTTTTTTCTTTCACAACGTGGCTGAGTTAGTCGGTCTCAGAAAACCCACCAAGAATACGCGTAGTTACAAACACAATATACTGGCGCCTCATCGCTTTAGTTACTTTGGTACTTCATACTTTATACATATTGATGGATAGTAGAGGCTCGCCTCCTCGAGGCAGGGATGGAATCTGCTTTGATTAGGACAGGCAGTTTGTAAAAATAAATAAAGGTTGTTCTTCTCAAAGCAGGCTAAGTAGCTTGACTTGTCTTGAGTTAAATATTTATTTTAATTGAGTTTTAAATGTTTTTAATAAAATTCCCTAGACAAGATTCTGATACCAATTAAAAATTTAAGACCCTAGCCACGGATGTGCTACGGCACAGGTAATGGTAGGTTCTGGTATTTTGAATGGAATGATACTTCATACACAAAACAGCGCCATATCTCACCTACGGTCTACTTTTATTCGGAACGAATGGAACGATTTAAATAAATCGTTCCGTTCGCTCTATTTTTTGAGTTTTCCTGGAATTTGTCTGTTATCTCAAGATATGAGGAGCTAAAGCTCCTTAACATTGTTACAGAAATTGAAAGTAATCTTCATGCGGCAGGCTTTTCTTATTTTCAGGAATTGCTACTTTGGAAGCAGATGTAATTGCAAAATCAAGGAAGAAACTAACGTGAGGTTTTCTTTGTCTAAGAAGCCAGTTGGGTAGACTTAATTGCGCAGGAGCAAAAACGTAGAACAGTCTTCCGCCTAATATAAAGTTCTGTAAAGTCATTCAATGAATTCAAGATACTTTCCAATGAACATGCAATAACTCAGCCAATTAAAAAATGGTAATTCTGGTGAAGAATAAAACGAAGTTTAAACGTTTTACTTTTTGTTATGGCGAGGATGTTGAATCAGAGTTCAGAAGTTAAACCTTAGGCCGGTTGGCTCACCCCACTTGAAAATAACTCGTTATGTTCCTCACTTCAACAACGGGGTTCGAATAGAGCCTTTCCAAACAGAGTATCAAGTGATATTACGTCGTGCCCAGAGGAGGGATGGTTCGCAGCTTGCATAGACATTTAACTATAAATTTCTGTAAATAAATTTCTGTGTATACTCTGGACAGTCGGAGGCCCAAAGAGTTTACAACTTCACTGTAACTTCTTTACTACAGCCAGTTCATAGCTAACAATTTATTTATAAATAAATAATTTTTTTGTTTATGCTCCAGGCCACATAGGAGTGTACGCAATGCAGTAACCTTACTGTATTTAGTAGTCATGTGGGCTCGAACCATGGTCAGCGCAAACGATACTACTATAACAAATAAACAGTTGGCGTGTACTGATTAATGCCAATTTCGTTAGTTGAATAACTGTTTCTCTCATCTTTTATATTGGATTTAGTAACAATCATTCCTCTTTTAAAATTACAAAATTCATGTCACTTTCGGTTACTTGGTAGATCAAAAATGTTGCACATTTTAGCAGTGATTCAGCTCATCTTTTATTGTTAATATGAAGCCGTATTCCCTATCGTTTTAGGCCGAAGTCATATTTCATTGGCATAGTCTAATAAATATCGCATATACTTCCGCACTTTATGTCACGAATGTGACTAGGAAAATTTACTTGATTCCGCCTGTGGCTATTCATAGAGTATCCAATTAAAACCTTTTAACAATTAGTAACAAGTTTTTCTAATTAAAAGAGTTTTTTCTTGTTTTGGGATTTAATCATTAAAGAAAGTCTTATCCTAGCGATGATGCAACATTTCTAAGCACATCTGTGCATGTGTTGTGTGATATCAGATTGGCGCACTGTACATAACAAAGATTTCACGGTCGAATTTCACAGGGATTTTCTTATCTCTTTATTTTATTTGTATATGGGATTTCCTTCCTGTTTTTGCTTAATTTATCTGTGCCAAGCACCTGAAACAACTTTTAAAAAGATCATTTGAGGTTGACATACATAAAGGGTTGCTTCCCTAAAATTATATATTTAACAAATTTCAAAAACCTGACCAATATTTAAATAAATAGCAATCGCCTTGATGAGATCTTTCGTATGTCATATGACAGCAATTCTCTGATTTTATAGTACCGAGAAGCATCTGTTAGTCGAGGTCAGTTGTTAGAAGGTTGAAACAGCCGAGTTATTAGTCTCGAGATGGTACTATCTTACATCACTGATAGCAGTGGGAACTAATTATATTTAATTGGATGTAATGAGCACATAATAGCACATAATGTGTCGTTCTGAAAGGACCAGAGGATGATAATTGCCTTCACAGAAACGCAAAAAAATATTCCATCTCACACGCAGAAATACAGAGTATCACTGCATGCATTGCTGAAATGTGTCTGAAATTAACGACAAATGGCACGTGACAAAATCCAACACCATTGATCATTATCTTTAAAATATCGTTATAATTGTCATCGGTGGTTAGTATTTTCTCTCTCTCTCTCTCACGCACATGCATTAATCTATCATTAGGTAAACCTTGCGTCACAAAGTTGTGTATGTATGTGTGTGAGAGAGAGAGAAAGAAAGAGCGAGTGTCACTTTCGGCAATTTGAAATCAGAAACGTGAATAATGATTCTTAAGTAATTAACTTTCAATGGTAAGTAAAAAAATTATCTAATTAACTGTTCAGATAGAAGATGGATTCATGCCACTTAAGTGAAATATAATAAGTTCCTTAATATTCTGAAAAAAAAAGTATGTGTAAAACGATTTAATGTAAAAGGTGCTACAGTTAACAAGTTAATAGCTGAACAGAAGTTTCTAAGGAACATAATGGACTTGCAATTAACCATGCTTTAAAGATATCAAAAACATGATAGATGCTGATAAAAACTAGAATGAACCTGAAGAAATTCCCTTTTTCCTCACAGGTTTTGGAAGAGCTACTTCCTTAAATCATTAGGAAAAGTGTGTATTAAAATTAATTTGCTCACATTGATGGAATAATTATGAAATGCACCTGCTGCTTTATTATTGAAAGGACCCAAGTTTGCAAACCAGTGACGACATGGATTCAACCAGTAGTTTCTCTCTCTTTTGAAAGGGGTCAAAACTAATGATGGCAACAATTATCCGGAAATTCGAAAAATTCTCAGTTTTCCGAGAACTGATTAGGAAAGCTGAGAAATTCATTTGCGGAAATTCAATTTTTGGAATTGTCTTTTTCTTCTCAAATGCTTCAAGTGTGTTTCTCTCCAAGCACTGCCTTCCAGACACTATTGTACTAGCGTGTCGGTTTGCTTTTGACCATTGTGGCACGCTCCGCTTTCTTGGGTAGGTTTTCCTTCAACGAACGATAGGTCGCTGCGGTTGTAGCCTTCTATTCCTCTTGAAGAGGTAACTAGTTGAGCTGCGCGTGAAACGTATTGGCCTAACACTTCGGCATTCCAGTTTGTCCTATAGGTGTTTCACAGGGTAAAACATTGTCGAATAGCACAGTTGTATGGGCCGTTATTCTGTTGAAGCAGGCATAAGTTAGTACCAAAGAACATCCGCATCGTAGGGAGCATGGATTTGTCTGAACTGTTAAGGATCGGGGTTGGCGTTCATGGTTCCCTGCACATTCATCAAATGTCCTACGCCCTGCCATGAGAAACTATACTACACTTTAATTCCAGCTTCTTCCGAACTTCATTGTTGGCACAGTGCAATCCACACCCACACACGCACCGCCATCTGACCCAAATACGGTGTAGATTCGTTACTCCATAGAACCGATTGGTACTGCTTTATGGACCAATTACCGCGTTCGTTGCGCCACTGCAAGGTGAGATCGCTGATTGAGGTTACAGATGTTTGGCTTACGCGTCGCCTCTATCCCATGAAAACCAAGGCTGCAGAGATCCATATGTAGTTTGTTCGTACAGATCTCAACCCCTGTTGACGCTGTATGTTTGATATTTTGCGGGGATCTCTGACGAGATTGTCGTACTACCTTACCGCGTACCCCTCTGATCACGTAGAGTGAGCGCCCCTGGTCTTCCTGTCTTTACTGGGCGGTGGTGATATAGCCACGCTTCCATTTGGTGATAACGTCACTGACAGTCGAATTTGGATAATGTAGGTTGTCAGCAGTTCCATAAATCGGCAAGTCAGCAATATGACAAAAAAAAAAAAAAAAAAAAAAATACAAATAATTGTATTAGGGTCCACCGTAAATGATTACTTTTACACGTATATTTATTTTGTCTGTAAATTGCGTGTGTTCTCTGGTCGATTTGTCTGTTTTGCTGGAGGAGCCCAGCAATATGACATCCGAAACAACAAAAAACTTCCTCGTAATCCGCCAACTGGCTATGCTTGCTATGACGAGAACAACTAGCTTGTGTGACCCTTACTCAAACTTGATACCCTTATATCAGTTTGAGCCACTGGTTTATCTGGGAAGGTCTAATGGCCTAGAAAAACAGGAGTGTCCGGACGCTTTTTGTCCGGAGGGTAGTATAATAAGATATTCTGCAATTACTATTGCAGAAATCTGAGATTTCTGTTACACCTTGCACTTCTCAATATTATTCTTTAACTTTCAGTTTTGAGATGAACTTAATAATATATCTAGGTCTCGCTGCATTTATGGGTTACTATCGTTTAACACCTTCTCAACTTTTGTATCATCAACAGATGTTGACATCAGACCTGTTATACGCTCAATGTCATTAACTAGTAACAAGAGGCCCGGAACTTAATCCTGGGATTTCCATTCGAAACCTTGGTCCAGTAAAAGCAATAGTCATTTATAACCACCCTTTGTCTCCTCTCACTTAACTAATCACATACAACAGAGTACCTTCCAACCAATGGCACAAATTTCCAATTTATGCAAATGTGTTTATGTGGTATAGTGTCTAAAACCTTACTAAAATCTAAATATTATGGTATGTCAGAATTATTCTTGGACTCCATTTCTTTTGTGATGACCTTGTAATAGCTTATCAGATTAGTTTTGGCCTGATTTTCTTATAACAAACCCATGTTGTGCTTATATTTAAATTAAATGAAAAATTTAAAGGAATTAAATGGAATAAAAAAATTTAATTCCATTTCTGACTTACTTAAATTAAATCAGAAATTTAATTATCTGATATAATTCCATTTCTGTCCAGATGATCTTGAAATAGATCCTTAATCATGGATACCATAATGTACCCTACAACATTATGGAATTCATGATTCCATAATGTAAGAAAAATTATGTAGGTTTTATCCTTGGAATTACCTTTTTAAATTGGTGAAACATTTCTACACTTGAATCTACTGAAGCTTCACATTAAAAATCTATAGTGGCAAGTTCTGTTTCTCTCTGGAATTATTTCGCTCAGAGAGACAAATGATTACTGAGTGGAGTGTACTCTAGTTATTAAATGAAAATGCATCATCGATAGAAATCAGATGAAGATTTATATTTTCACATTCTTTAATATAAGAATCCCCGGAGAAGAAATTTATTTTCAAAATGTTAAGCTGTTGCAGGCTGAAACACGAGGTGGTAAGCATGGCAGAGACTGAAGTGGAGGCAATAAACGGTGCGACGAAAGAAGATAAGTGGCAAGAGATTAACATTATTTTATCACTTACCCACAAACGAGCCTCCTTTTGTTTTTCTGTAATCAATATCTTCAGTTTGAGTCGCTATCAAGTCTCGCTTAATATCTGCTCCGTCTTCAATTTAAATCGCTTCTACTGTCAGATCTATAATGGTCCAAGATGTTTCTGGTGATACAAATGAGCAGGGATTAAGTGTTACTCATACTGAGTTCCCGAGAGTTTACTAAGTCCCAAATTCTAAAGTGGAACACGAAAGCAGCCGCATTACTTACGTTTCTCGAACATGAATCGGTAAAAATATTTTTCGATCCCTAAACAATTCCCATATCGATCGCCATTGGACGAAAGCTATAAAAACAACGTCCTGTAAATCCTCTTAAAAAGCTCTTTTTAGTTCGTTCTTTTTGTATTCTACACTCTTACCCTGAAAATGACAGACCACTTAAGGGCTTAGCTACGCTCCGTGGAATGTAAATTCAATACATGTTCACTGATGCATTTTTGGTTAAGCTCAAGCTTCATCTGGATTCTTTGCCTTGTTAATGGAAAGTTAGAGAAGCAAAGTACCAGATGCACTTCAAAGAGCTCGTAATACACAAATGGTAGATCCAGATACGTTCTAATAGTACAAAGTGTACGTGTGAGATGTGCGCTTTGTATGCATCTTTTAAGTGTGCATGTGCATGCTTTGGTGTGTGTGCGTGCGCGCGCGCGCGCACTTCTAGTTTTTCGTTTCTTACCGCTAACCTGATTCCAGTAAACTAAAAGAACTCAATTAATTTGCCAGACATGTGCAGTTACGCCACAGCCATACCGGATGATGTAGAAACAAGGCTTTATGTGCTGACCGTGAGAAACATCGAGTGAATAACACATAAAAACTCGTTATTGCTTTACTATGGAGTTGTCTCTGCTAATCTGCACGTCTTTACCATTAACAACTATAAGCCACTGACAAAAGGCTGACTCAACTGCTTCCCTTCCCATTTTCCTTTAACTGCCATTTAATGCTCCCTTAAAAACATGTTCTTGAATGAGCTTTAACAGATTCAGTTATGGTGCCATTTATGGTTAAGTGAGCGGACGTAACCGGATCATATCTATTAACTTTCGACTTAACTTAGTCATACAAGTATAAATGTTATCGAGTTAAGGAAAATAAGTACTATGCTATATGCATGTATAAACAGATTTTAATAATTTAAAATAATTTTTACACTGTTTAGGTAATAAATAGTGTATTACTCATTGCAGAACAAAATGCTGTTTCAATTTTTCGAAAGCCAAAGAGAATTTCTTTTGAAGGCTAAGGAGGATTTCATTTTAAAGCATTTCTGGCTTCCAGATCAGTCATGTTTTTTGGTATACAATCGCTATAATACGCTAGTAATATAAACTATCTATATTCGTTTATTTGACGTCACTGTTAATCAAATATTAGGTCACTTTGTAGAATTTATTAAGCAAATTCATTCAGTAAACACTGATATACTATAGCGACAGAACAATTAAACTGATTGTTTACATACGAATAGTTAATACACTATAAACAAAATAATTCAACATTAATATAAATGTTGTGTTTGATGATAATAATAATGATATAGAATAACGAATTGTCTTTAAATCCGAGGACATAGAAGGGTACTAGAAAAGTTTTGCAATATGACGCAACAATGAATCACAGGAAGCTGCTTGTTGCTGCATGTTGAGACATGTTCATACGTGCATAGTAGCCGCCGCGCCAAGTCGATGTGCTCAGTTATTCATTAGTAGTGAGAGTGTAAAGTGCTTGCGATGGCATCGTGGTCACGAAATGAGATAAGGACAGTTTTGCGGTATAATTTTGTGCGTGGTTTAACCATAGACCAGTGCTTAGAAGAAATGACTCTTGCACTAGATGATGATTGTCCACCTCGTACAACGATATTCAGGTGGTATAGAGAATTCCAAAGGGGAAATTTCACTCTGGAGGATTCTGAGAGGCCGGGAAGGCCACGAACGTCAGTTACGGAGGAAAACGTTACTGCTGTGAGGAAAATGCTTGACGAAAACAGGCGAGTGACCTACCAACAGATAGAGGATACTTTGGGCCTAAATGCACCAGCAATTCGTTCGATTCTGCAAGATCATTTGCACGTGAAGAAACTTTGTTCTCTCTGGGTGCCGCATAAACTGACTGAAGAGCAGATGACACGACGTGTGACTTGGTGCCGGGTGATGTTAAAAAAGTTTGATAAGGGACAATCTTGGTATGTGAACAACATCGTGACAGGTGACGAGACTTGGCTGTACTATTACGATCTGCCGACCAAGGCTCAAAACAAAGTTTGGGTCTTTGATGATGACGACACACCCGTAATTGTCAGAAAATCCCGATCTGTAAAGAAGAAAATGATAGCTGTATTTTTCAAATCGAGTGGAATTGTGGAACGTGTCGTTTTGGACACGCAGAAGACAGTCACAGCTAAGTGGTATACTGAACAATGCCTGCCTAAAGTCATTGGATCTATGAAGAACCTGCGGCCAAAGTCAAGAATGGACACCTGGTACCTCCATCATGAAAATGCTCCAGCTCACCGCGCCAAAGCCTGCACCGAATATTTGACCACGACAGGACTGAAACTTCTCGAGCACCCTCCCTACAGGCCAGACCTTGCTCCCTGCGACTTTGCACTGTTCCCGCATGTGAAAATGAAGCTAAAAGGGAGGCAGTTTTCCAGTGATGAGGACCTTCTATGGGCTTGGGACAATGAGTGTGCTTTACTCCCTAGTGAAACTTGGCAGAACTGGTTTAAAGATTGGTTTCGGAGGATGGAGAGGTGTATTGAATGTAGAGGAAATTACTTTGAAAAAATTAAATAAACAAAGCTGTATTGCAAAACTTTCCTAGTACCCTTTGTATATAAGCTTTGCTTCCTTACACCATTTAGTCCATAATAACACTGCCGGTAGAGCATGCTATCATTTTCACATAACTTTAACGATTTTAAACAAACCAAAGTTTTCAAAAGGGCATCATTATTTTGCATATCATATTGGAAATGACTTCATAACGAGCTTCCCCATTCTTAAATTTCAAATAAGCAACACTCCTGGGAGAAGTATATTGTTGCTTATCATTGGAGTGCCATTATCCAGACGGCGCCGTTTCGGAAATATTTGTCTCATCATCGGTGGACGAGTAAGCATCCCAGTTGAAAGAGTTGACAACCTAGTTGTGACTCAACTACACAATATGAGAGATGGCAAAAGATGTATAGGTGGCGAAGTGTTACTTATTTGAATTTTAAGTGTGGGGCAATTTGTGACTGATTCACATTATGAAATTTAATATAATCATATCCTTTGCAAACTTTGGTTTGCTTCAAATTGTTATGACTATGTGCAAAATAATGCCATTCATTACAGTTATATACAATTTCCATCACATGAGGCTTTCTGCCCTAAAAATACTACGGTTTGGAATTTTCTATACTAATGCTAGATAAAAGAATTAATTTAAACATAACTTAATTAAAATTCCATTAAAATGACAAGTTATAGTACTAGATACTTTTATTTTATGGTACAGTTTATAATATGTAAGGTTTCCTTGAGGCACGAGGATAAAACATCAGTGCTCAAATTTTATTTATTTAATTTTTTTTATGCCTGCCACTGGCACAAGCTTACCCTTTTGTGTTCTCAATAAGGGACAATCAAATATTGATGCTGAAGCATTCTCCCACGTTGTCTCTCTCTATCTCGGTGTTATTTACGCATAGATAAGGAAGACTACGATATCTCAATTTGTTGTACACTTAGGAAATGCCACTCAAAGTTCCACTCAAACGCAGTTGAGTAATCGCAGATTGTCTTGCACAGACATGCTTACAGAGAGAGAGAGAGAGAGAGAGAGAGAGAGAGAGAGAGAGAGAGAGAGAGAGAGAGAGAGAACATGGTACAAAGATATCTCTGCCACTTAAAGTTCTGCAGATTTTTGGCTCACATGCTTACTACTTCTGCTACACTAACGGTTCTTCAGGTCAGAAGGAGGGAATAATGGTGTTCTCGAGCATGTTCAGTTTCAAGGAAACATGTTATATTTTGCGGGACTTGACATACGATAACCTCTGGGAAAGCCACACTCGAAACGATTGTGTAAATACACAGATTTTCACGTTAGACGTACTGACAGTTCTCCAAGATTCACCTTCATCGATAGGATGACGCCATTTTGCCATTTTGAATTGCAACAGACTGGGTAGATTTCAACCAGGTTGTCACGAAATTTAAAAACGTGTCACCAAGATTCCCCAAGTTCAATTTAAGTTAAGTGTATATTTCCATCCCTGCCAAGAAAATCTGATACGTTGGATTTATGTGTCACAGAAACTGGAAAAAAAAAAAAAAAAGTTGGGTAACTCTAACGTAGAACATTAGTGACATGTTTTTGCCTGCTCCAGGGTACATATTACAATATACTATAATTTGGAATAGGTGATATGTGTCTGTTTGATAGATGCTTTCAATTTACAGAATAAGATTCAAAGAACAGATGCTGATTATAACCTTCGTATACGGCAGTTCTCTCTCTCTCTCTCTCTCATTTCTTAATTGTATTGTGCACTTTCCGGCGTCTATACTGCATTTGCCTTTTACTGTTTTTTGAAAACTTTTCGAAAGAAACAGTGTGAAAGATGATTCAATTTTCTTTGCAATAGAGTGACTGAAGGGGTACATGAATGCAGTTTAACGCAGGAAAATTGTAAATTGTGTTCTCAACCGGACATAGCAATAAAGGTTAGATGATGGTTATTAGGGGGATAGTCCACACTACTTGGGTGGAGATGCAGCGAACGCTATAATTTATAAGAGAAACTAATAGGCCTCAACGCACGGTGGCCAAGCTGTGCTGTAGACAACGGTGAGAATTGGATTTTCGTCCGGCACTCAGCTGCTAATGTAGGCGTCATGAGTCTAAACATTATGAAGCTGTAATAACTAGTTAGCTGTTTCAAAATGTGATATATGGCACGAGCGTCCAAAGCAGACACGTCTGACGAAGAATTGACTCTGCTTCTGGTGATTCACAGACTGAGTATGAACCTATCGTTGATCTTATGAAATTGCCCAGTTCAAGAGATAAGCAGCTGCTTCGATGTTATACTTTATAAAGAATATTATTTTTTCTGAAATGAGTCTTTTAAACTGTTGAATAAGGAAGTATTCTTATATTTGTTTCTTTCTGGAAACAAGTTCAGTTTCTTTTGAAAATTAGAGTTGTACAGTGGTGCGAATATATTTGAGTCTCTCTCTCTCTCTCTCTCTCTCTCGTATATGTGTCTATATTTTTCTTTCTTTGTACCCTGTGTAAACAATTCTATAGAAACATTGAGAGCTTATTCTTTGCACAGATGCTAATAAACGCCATGAATGTCAATCACTTGGGATTTGCGTTCCTCACCATTGCTCTCGGGTGGTCTTCACTGTACCTGTCTAGTTTATATAAGACAGGCGCTCGTGCATTCTGTATTCCCCCAGCGAGACATTGGGTATGAGACAAGGACCTACCTGGTCAACGTTTGTAACGTTTGGTAATTGCTTGCTACCAGAAACATGTTTGTGTGTGTGCGTGTATCCGAGCGCTTGCGTGTTAGCAAAGCTATCCTTCTTACAAGTGTTTGTGTTCATTTTACCCCTCTGTATTTGATGGACCATGTTTGCTTTTAATGATGTAGCTCCATTATTGCGGCTAGCGTTATTGTATACAGTTTGAGAACAATGATATTATATGCGATGGATATATCATTAAATTAACAGCTGACTGCTTGCATATGCTATGCTTATTCTAGATTTATAAACTGAATTTGGCTCTATAAACCTAGAATGACCTAGTTTGTCACAATGGGACATTTTCTACCACTACAGCCAGTTGCTTCGGTATTATTCCTGGCCGGTGTTTATTTTGTCTGCTCCGTCGTGTATTCACAGACAAATTTGCACGATTCTACAGGTTGAGAAAAGCCTGGAGGAAACGGGGAAAAAAGTCTACTCACTCCATCTGAGATTTGCTACCTCAGTCCCAGACGAAAAGGCCTCTTAAAAATTCCTGTAGGCTACAAAGGTACTCGAACCCAGACCCCTCTAAACAAGTGACGAATCCCTTATGCTATCACGGAAGATATTCAGCACATTAATCATTTTAAAAGTATTTTTGGCATTTATTTAAATCAAGGTGGCACTACCTAACTGCTATTTCAATACTATTACCAGCTTAGCAGAAGTCAAGAAAGCAGCAACAACAAGAAAAACAAACATTTCTTCATGTTTCTGCTTCCCGCACAAAGTGGTTATAATCATCGTTCTCCCCAAATCGTCTGGAAAAGGTCTGGTTTCGAATCCTGTCAGTGATGCGAGGAAATTTTATGGGCCTTTTTAACCTTGGCTGAGTTAGTCGATCTCAGGCGAGGATAACAAGGTGTTTTTCTCCCGCAAATCACGGATTTTCGTTCAGAAAAACAGGAAAATGACCAGATGAAATATTTTTTATTTATAATTTTCTCATTTCTGCTTCTAATTTGACCTCTGATAGGACGGCAATATCACAAAAAATATATAACAACGGGAAATATGATGACTTATTTTAAGATAAAGGCAAGGGTAAAGATGCATGTTACATTGACGATCGTTAATGCCATTAAATAATATAACATTACATGATCGTTGTATATTTATTGTTATTATTAAATCTATTATGCCGTTGAAATTATTTGAGTAATAATTTGGGTAGTAATAACCTACAATACATGCCATAGCTAAATTATAAATTGTGTTCATGTACTAGAATTTCTAATATACAATTTACTAATGTACAACTAGGGGTAACAGTGCATAAAGGTAATAGGGGTGTTAAAACTAACACAATAAATATATGTTTATATTCTGTTGATTACAGCCTGCATACATTTATGGGCACTCAACAGGGACCAACACCCGTCAATGTACACTGAAAGGACAGAATTCATGGGATACCTGATTCCTGGGCAACGCGACGTTATCACCCCTCTAGCTAGTGGACGAACCCACCGCTTGGAAGGCATATAGGTACACTTCATCACTACACTCACGTAGACGGTAATTCGATGTCAGTGTGGATAAGCGTCGTGAGTTAACTGACTTTAAAAGAGGGATGATAGTGGGTGCCTCACGCATGGATCACTCTATCGCGCAGGTGATACAGAAATTGCACTATCCCCGTTCGACAGTATCAAGAGTGTATCGGGATTACGCTATTTCTGGAATAACATCTCATCGTGGACAGCGCTGTGAGCGGAGAAAGGTGGTGGATGAACGTGGCCGTCGATGTCTGTCCCGCATTGTTTCAGAAACGTGGAGCAACAGTGGCACAAATCACCGCCGACTTCATCGAGGGAGGTACCAGAAACGTCTCCACCAAGATCATCAGGCGCAACAGGTTATGGGAGCCGCTGACCCACCAGCGTCCCATTGATAACACCACGACACAGGACTCTACGCCTCAAGTAAGCGAAAGAACATAGGCAATGGACCTTGATTGATTGGAGACGGGTTTCCTGGTCTGATGAGTCCCGTTTCCAGTTATTTCGAGCGGACGGGCGGATGTGTATCTGGCGGAAACCGCACGAAGCTATGTACCCATCATGTCAACAAGGAACTGTTCAGCTAGGTGGACTGTCGGTGATGGTCTGGGGCGTGTTCAACTGGCACACGTTGGGACCTCTGGTACGTGTAGACGCATCTCTGAACGGTCCGGGTTACGTGTCCATCCTTGCAGACCATCTTCATCCTTTCATGGTCTTCGTGTACCCAAAGTTTAATGGACTCTTCCAGCAGGACAATGCGCCTCCCCACAGAGCCGTGGCGACTAGAACATGGTTCGAAAAGAATTCCGCAGAGTTTATCACCATGGAATGGCCTCCCTGTTCATCGGACATGAACCCTGTGGAGCATATTTGGGATGCTGTGGAAAGGCCTCTTCGAGCTTTGGATCCCAGGAATGCGACGGAATTATGGACAGCGGTGCAGCAAGCATGAATGGAAATACATGTGGACCGCTTTCGTGAACTAGTGGACGCAATTCCTCTCCGTGTGACTGCCCTTATCTGGGCGAAAGGTGGGCCTACTTGTTACTGGATAAGTATCCCATGATTTCTGTCCACTCAGTACAAGTGAAAGCAATCAGCTTAAACCTATAAAACTATCTGTTTCTATTATGCATATTCCAGTTTAACATATTTTTATTAATAGACGTCCTTACCATAGCGCAGCTAAATAAGAAAAGACCATGTGCGTTTTTTTTTTCTTCTTTTGTCTTGCTGCTATGCGTATGTTGCAACGCCCTCTAACCGACTTTGTTTAGGTTAGTATTATGTGATATAAAATAAATAAGTAAAAGAATAAAGGGAAATGAAAATGAAATTTAAAAAAGGAATAAAATAATAAATAAATAACAAATTAAAATAAAATAAAATTTGTGTCTAACGGTTACTAGTATACTAGACATCACCAATTTCGTCATTCGTCATGCCAAGCAAGCGAATAAGGACCATACCAAACTATAAGCATTTGAATCGGTCCCTCCCTCATGAGAGGTTACTATATAAGCTTGAACTGGTTGGGATTACTGGTAAGATTCAAAGGTGGATTGCTGGATGGCTGCAGGGTGGAAGGAAAGGGTTGTGATTAATGGATATTCTTCAGATTGGTGTAACGTTAGGGGTCCCACAAGGATCGGTCCTTGAACCACTGTTGTTTGTCATTTTTATAAATGACATCGACGAAGGGATATAAGGCGTGATGTCAAAATTTGCAGATGACGTAAAAATAGGCAGATTCTTTAATGATCACTGCCAAGCAGTGCTGAAGTAGTAACTATGTTTTAATGCTGCTAAATGCAAGGTGTTACACTTGGGGAATAGCAACTCACAAATAAATTATACACTTAGTGGGGTTGAATTAAAAATAGTGGAGGAGGAAATGGACCTGGGAGTTACAATACTTGCAGATATAAAGTTTTCTGAACAGTGTGCCAAATTTCGTGGTACCACACCCTTGCAATGTTCTCCTGCAGCTGAATCTTACTTGTCGGCTTCTTCTGAGCAATTTTAGACGACATTATGTACCAACAATTTTCAATAGGTTTCAAATGCGAACAGTTGCCGGGCCAGTCCAACACTGTAATGCCAGCATTTCTGAGGTATGACTGCATGAGGGAAAAAAAAAAAATTGTAAGTATATTTTAAGCCTTGTGAGACAAGAGACAAACCCATCATTAAATCTAAATAGCAGTTTTACTTACCAATTTGAAACTTACTAACTTTGCTGTGTGGCAAGGTGCTGAGTCCTGTTGAAAAATGCAGTTTTTGACGTCTGTGCGGTGATCCCTAATAACGGGTTTCAGACACTCCTCCAAGGTTTCTGCATTCACTGTTCCGTTAATAAACTTAATTCGCCCCACCCCATTGCTTATTATGCATCCCCAGACCATCTGACCGGCGGGGAACTTTACAGTCGGTGTTATGCAGTCAGGATGGCATGCCTCCGATTTTCGTCTTCTGACATATCGCTTCCCATCCGAGCCATGCAGGTTGAATTTCGATTCGTCACAAAAGATGACGGTGTCCCATTGCTCTTGGGCTAAAACTGCGTTTTAGACCAAGCAAGTTGCTTCTTCCTCATTTGTTGGGTCAACAGAGTCTTCTTCTTGGGTCGATTGGCATGCAGACCACATTCCGAAAGCCGTCTTTGGATAGTTCGTGCGCTTGTTTCAACACCAGAGGCGATCTCAAAGACCAGTTTTAGATCAGAAGCACTAGCATGGCGATTACGAAGGCATAGCCGTTTCAAATATCGATCTTGGGAAGGCATTGTCACTCTCTTACGGTCTGATCTTCACATCACCGGTTTCACGCTTTAATTACAGCACCCGGAATACTGTTGACTGGTGGCAGCCTATTTTATCAGCGACAGCACGCGTAGAAAGCCGTTCCTGGGACAGGGCAACAGCTACATTTTTTTTCTTGGTGTCAATTGAACATATGGAGCTATGCTTACACTTCCGCAAAACAGGATACTAATGAGCGTGTATTTATAGAAACGGCTGATGCAATATCTTGCAATTACTGTCTGATGCAATAAAAGCGTTATCTGATGCAATGCCTTTGCTTTTCGACAAAAAAAATGACTGTAATCAAACAATATCTTTTACGTTGCACTACAAATGTTACTTTTTTTTAAGGTCATTTGTCCGCCACTGTAGGTAGACAACTGGAGACAGGTATTTCTTTAAAGGTGGAATTTCTGTTAGTCAGACTTTAATGAAATTTGGATGGCTCGAATTTTTTCAAATTTTTATAAACTATTCCAATATAAAATTTTATGAAAATCGGTCCAATGAATTGAGTTCTTATATAGGAAGGCGGACATGGTGAAGACAATAAGCGCATTAGGCATTTACTAACGTACCTAAAAATTAACAAAAATATTTTGTACTGAATTTAATTTTTTTTTTATGAAACCTCCAAACACAAAAAGTTATTAGAACCTATAGTATTTGCTAAAGTGAGTTTAGGGCTGAAAGCGTCAGACTACTATAAATTTACTAGACGCAGTAACAGGCAACTCTTTGTGAAGGCGTTCATATTATGAGATATAACAAAAATGATGCCATTTTACCTACTTCTTTGATTTACTACGAACTAAAATGATGCTTTGCACTAACTTGTTCACCTATAGTGCTTATTATCGTGTGTGGGTTGAAGGTTGGGAAAACAGAAAAAGATACTTGTTGACATTAGACTTTAAATTTTGTGTAGATTGTAATATTCAGGAAATACATGCGAAGGAAGGTTGTCCCGGAATGTTGAAGTTGAAGGGATGAATGAGGAAGAAGAGAACTTGATTCTGCGACTTTTAAGCTGGACAGTAAATGGATGCTGCCTGGTTTCAGCACGTGTTCGGACTTTGAAAAATTATATCAGACTTTGAAAAAGAGGTCTTATCAGGGGTGAACGTTTAGCAGAAGCCACGATTTAAGAAACGAGAGACACAACTGGTTTCTCAGAAGCATCCATCTCAAAGGTTTTTAATGACTGTACTTTTCGTATCTCGCTTAGTCCCAAATACCACAGCAAACCATGTTGCTGAGGTTCTACGTGATCAACTAAACCTTCGACTAAAGGTGCAGCAACTTCACACCAGGAACCCCCGCTGCGCATCGTTCAGGGTTGAATGCGCAGAGGACCTGTTCAATTTAATTGGAACCGAATCTATCTGGCCTATTGGCACCATTATTCGACCCTTCTATAATAGGAGAACCAGTCACCTTCCCCAACCTTCACTTCTGCACCAAAACCAAGTCTGCAACATCACTACCCACAGCTGACTGGACTTGTTCCCGGACAACTTCCAAAGATCTCAACAGTCCTCCTTTGGTACCACTGCTCTGCCAAACCCCACAGTCAAGGCACCACTCCGCCATGATAAGAGTATCCTGAGTCCCCTAGGTGATGGACCCCATAAAATACCAGTTCATATTTCGTCAGGACGTCGAGCCGTTCGCTTTCGAACACGCCAACTCAGAACACCTCCAATCAGGACGGAAGTTCGTCGAACACCTGTCATCAGGGTGTACTTCCAAAATATCAGGTCCATTAGGAACAAACTAGACTCAGCAGAACAGATCTTCCTCTCCCAGGTCGCTGATGTGGTCTGCCTCGCAAAAATGTGGCTTCAACCTAATCAAGATACACTCTTCTGCTCAGCTATTGCTGGTTACAACATGCTGTCTGCATCCAGGGAGCAATCTAGAGGCGGCGGAGTAGCCATACTGTACAACACCTCCCTATTCTCATATGAGAATTCGACCTCAACTACAACTGAAGATTTCGAAGCGATTATAGTCTCGCTACGCTTCCACTCCAGCCACATTGATATCGCATCTGTGTATATTCCCCCCAGGGCCTACAATTGAAATTATTGAAGATTTAGGGAATTGGCTCTTAAACCATCTTCGTCCGTCTGCACAACGCCTTGTTTGTGGTGATTTTAACCTGCCTCCAAACCGACATCACCTCTTTATCAGGCTCTGCGAATTCTTCAAATCCATCAACATGATACGGGTCAATGAGAACCCCACCAGGGGATTGAACCTACTGGATCTTGCTTTTGCTTCAACACCATGCACAGCTGAGGATGATCCCATCGCATTCTTCCTGTCTGATCACCAGCCCATTGTTTTGACGTGGTCATTGCAGGTGCCAAACTTCAACATCCCTGACAACAAAATAGTCAAATACGTTTCAGCACCTAAATACCTTAATCCTCAACTCTGTGTAGAAGCAGCATCTTGCATTCCTTGGGATGTCCTCACTGACTGCGACCTCAGCCTTGCAGTGACACTCCTGTCTGACTGGATTAAATCCGTCACCGACTATGCTGCCACCAAACGAGTAACAGTAACTCCCCGTTCCAGATCGTGGTGGACTGCTGATCTTAACAACAGCTTCAAAATGAAACAAGCCCTACATAAGAAATGGAAGCATACGAATGACAGTAAAGACAGAATCGCCTTTTCCCGTGCCAGGGCCCACTTTAATCGAAAGAAAGCTGACGCAATCCAAGTGAACCTTAACCGCACTCTGAGGAAAGGAAAGCCATTCTATGCTGCCCCACATGGTGGATTCAATCATATGCTTGATCCTCAAGAATGGCTCAAATACATCGCCAGATTTTCAAATACAACCACAGTCCCATCTACAGTTGTCCAGCCTGACTATGAAAACCCTTCAGATGTCCTAGGGACTATCCAGATCACGGAACAGGAGCTCATACGTGCCATCAATTCCCTTCCCACAACAGCCACAGTTGGGGAGGATGGAATTCCACAATTTATGATCAAATGCTTAAGCACATTCATCATAGGCCCTCTTCTCTCGATCTACAACAGATGCCTTGCTGAGCATTATTTCCTACCCCAGTGGAATAAATACAGAGTGTACCCCATCCCCAAAAACCAATTTGCCACAAACGTCAGCCAGTTCAGACCCATATCAGTTGTCTCTTGTCTGTTAAAAACTCTTGAAAAGGCTTTGCTACCCACAATCACTCAACAAATCTTCCAGACGAAACCACCTGAAATCCACTATGCTATCGCAGGAAAATCATCAATCACTAACTTGGCAGCCACCACAGAACGCATTCTCTCAGCATTCGAACAAAGAGCTGAGCTAGCAACCACATACCTCGACATAAGCGCAGCCTTTGATGCCGTGTCGATTCCGGCCTTGCTCCTCCTACTTAAGGAGAATTTTCACATTTGAGGTGATATGCTGTGCTTTTTGGAATCACTTCTCAGTCACAGAATACTTATTCTCCATCGGCAGCAACATACCCTATCCTGCGACATTACTGCTGGAGTACCGCAGGGGGGTGTCCTGTCTGGTGTCCTGTTCACAGCCATCATCGTGCCCATTATTGCCTCAACGAATGGTCTCCTATGCTATGCCGATGACTTCAAACTGCTGACTCCAATTAACCCTGGCGACAACCCCGCCCAGCTCAGCAACAGGACCAATTCCCAACGTAAGTATCTAGAATTGTACCTGGCAAACTTCAATCTAAAAATCAACCCTCTGAAGTCTGCTCAGGTTATATTCTCCCTTAAATCCATGCCGACAGTACTCATTGTTTCACTCGCAGGGGTACGAATACCAAACGTACCCTCGCACACAGACCTTGGCGTTCTGTTCGACCAAAAGATGTCCTTTGTCAACCAGATCGACAAACTCAGTACCAGATTTTCTCGTCTACGGTGGATCTCAAAGCAGCAGCTGCTACACGTCCGACATCCTGCCACTGTTAAAAGGTTCATCACCTCCACCGTCTACCCTGCCATTCTCTATGGTGCAGAAATATGGGCCTCTGCTGCACATACAAACCTTAAGCGGGTGTACACTGCTGAGTACTGGCTACTGAAATGGGCGAATAACAAGCTTCGGCTACCTCCCGCTACCACAACTACCATGATGGCACAAGCACTCGACATCCCGAGGTTGAAGTTCCTGATCGTTGAAAAGAGGCTGGTCTTCACAGCCAAACTCATCTCAGGCCAAATATCATCTCCAAATATTTGGAATGCTTGCTCTTGGAGGATTCCACAGCCAAGCCTAAGGTCGGTACCAGCACTTGTGGCTCACCACAACAGGCTTGTACTCACCGAAAGATTTCTGCCCAAGCAGATGCTCGCTGCCCTCAACCGTGTGGACGCCGACATCGACACCATAATAAGTAAAAAGAAGGACAGACACAACTTTATCAAAGCTCTTGAAACCTGAATCACTGCCAAGTTGTATTTGTTTTTCTTTATTTGTGTTCAGCTCCTTGTTTTTATGATGTATTTGTATTTCTTTTTGCATTTGTAATCTGTATTTTGTAGCCTTTTGTATGTGTTCGCTATATTTTGTAGCCATTTGAATTTGTACTTATGTTATCTATATGTGAACCCCTGGCGCTCGTCGCCGTCATGGGATATTGTGCTGTAATTCTACTTCACAATAAAGATTTATTTATTTATTTATTTAAAGCAAGCGGTTCTTTCACATCTCAAAGGCGTAAATGTGGCAGAAAAACAGTACGGCAGTTCAAGAGCAAAGCCGTCGTAATTTAAGGAGAACTGTACATAAAAGTAAGACATGCAGTATGCAGCAAATAACATCTGGATTCCACCAAGCCCAGAACTGCCCTATGTCAACCCTTACCATGCGCAGGGAATTCAAGAAATTGTATATTGGCAGTCGCCTGCCAATTTACGATGGTGAATACATAAAAATATAGGCTAAAAAACATATTTGTATATGCATAAGCCTATGTAGAAGTACGTGAAATATTTTTAGAACTCTCCCTCCACTAGGAATGTGATGAAGTTACCTGTTTCATCTGGGTTTTCCTGTATCATATTTGATGAAAGTCTTTTTTTTTTTTTTAATATTAAAAAGAAGCTCTTGCTATTTTTAATATTAAAGCAATAAAACAAAGTATGTAGCAGCCATTGGGCTGTTAAGCTCATCTGTAAGCTTTTATTGTGCATCACAATAATGATAAAAAAAACAAACAAACAAAAAAAAAAAACTGTATTGATGTGTTCTCTGACATGTATGCTTACCAGCATACATAACAGAAAAAAATGCTCCGATTATGGTGTATATCTCGGATACAAAATACAATATATTTCTCATTATCAATTTTAGAGCAAGGGCGACGCAGACGGGGCTCTTGACCCTGGCGCAACAAAGTAAGGTGGTGTAACATTACATACAAAAGTATAGCCAGAAACATTTTATTATTGGCTTTGGGAAAATATATTTAATAATTTTCTCCAAGCGAAAAAAAATGCCCAATTCCCGCTCTACTCATTATACAAGTATATATGGTGCGGGGTAAGGGGGCGCGGTTTCTCAATAGTACAAGAAGAATCGTAGTTATGGTTTTTTTTTACAAATTACCAGTAACTTCAGCACATATATGGATATTACTGAGAAGCAGTTAACCGAAGTGTAACATGCTTGCCTCACCCTGAATAATACATTTTCCATTCATCAACCTAATCTAAATGTCAAAAAAAATAATAATAAATAAATAAAATAATCATCGACTCTCTCAAACAATAAGATCTCGACAACGGAAAACCTGCAACCATTTCAAATAAACACCTAAGTCAAAAAGCAAAAATTTACAATTACCACAACAATCCTGTCAGAGTGTCGCGATTACTTTCTAACTCATTAGGTGTCACACCGAATACTAAATGACTATCATTGATATTATAGATTAAGTGCAATTCCAACTGTTACTTTCTCTCAGTAATCTTCACAAATATATTTAAAAAGTAAATTTACATATTACACGTAACACTTGTATTGCCTCAAAGAAATTTTCCTCAGTTGAACAAAAAAGAATTAAAAACGAAAAAAATCGTGTACAACGCTTTTCAAAGACTGTTTACGTTCAACTATATGTATGCTTTCTATTTATGAAAAGTTCTACACTTTACAAATGTGATATAAAGACATCATACAGAATGAGAGCAGAAACGGGAAAATGGGAGGAAATATAGGCCCATGCGTTTGTGTAGTTCTCCATCTCAAATCTTCAGTGAATGTGAAATTGTTGAAAACACTATACAGTACTGTATTTTCATTTCTAAAGAAAGAATTTCTGCTTCTCCCGAATTAAGTACTTTGTACACTCATGCAAAGACGCAAGCGCATTTGTGTGTGTGTGTGTGTGTGTGTGTGTGTGTGTGTGTGTGTGTGTGTGTGTGTGTGTGTGTGTGTGTGTGTGTGTGTGTGTGTGTGTGTGTGTGTTCCTCCTGCTCGAGAAGATTAATGTCCCGCAGCAGTCATTCCTTTTCTGAAGGAATATGATTCATCTGCAAATGGAAAAGTTTGCTCATTCACCAATGAAGCCTAACATGATAAATCCATGCTTTGCTGAATTAAGGAAGTTGCGATGTTATTAAATCAGTTTATTATCCATGAGCACCCCCTGTACAGCTGTTCAGCTAGGAGGGTAATAGTTATATTCTATGTGCAAATACAATAAGAAGAAATACTATATAAACAAAAACAAGTTACACACACAAATAGTAAATAGATAAACCATTTAAACCTATATAGAATAATCTGCATTCTTATATACAGTGAAATTTTTTTCAATGCTAAGCATGTGAGCTTTAAAACGTTACTATATGCAACTTTAGAACGATATATACAACTAGCCAGTTCTCTTTATTTCCTATCATTCATAAAAAGTATGGCTTTTTTTCTGTGGCTACTAATCAAAAGCTCATATTACGAGTCTCTTCAATTACCTAGCTAACAGTTGCAACTGAAAGAGTGCATTTAGTTCAAGCGTTGAATATTTGCCTACAGTTGGATCACTAAGTTAGTATTTTCCGAGATCTGCCTCCTGTAGTTGGTGTCTTGACAAAATTTGTTTGGACCAATTTACAGCTTGTTGTAAATGAGAGTGTTGGCCGGGAAGAAGCTATTCAGTCCATCAATGTTGTTTAAAGCATCCGAAAATGCAGCCGTGGGTCTGTTGACTTCCTCCTTGTCGTTTAGGGTCCCTTAACCAATCTCCTAATGTCAGGAGCCTCAATATGAATTTGTATTCTTCAATATGCTTAAATATGAGTTATCAAAAAATACAAGTTCCTCGAAGGAAGATCTATACTGCTAACCATGCTATTCTTTGGGGTAGGGAGGAAGAGTTCACCCCAGGCGTGAACGATCGTTGAACTATAGCAAGGGGGATCCTTCTTAAAACAAACTGAATCATTTCGTCGTGGAGTACTATAGTTTCAGTTTGGAGTTGTTTCAGAAATAAAATAGATCCAAGTCCATATCACTATACGTTTCCTGCAAGTCCATGAATAGTGGACATTAAGGGAACCAGCCCGTCACGGTTAGAAAAAGTTGTTCAGGTTTTGATGGCTGGATTGAAATAAAGAATAAACATTCCTCAGTCTGCCAAATAGATATTACTATAAAGTATAATAATAATTTAATAATGAAAATAAGTGAAGAATTTAGTTTTGTTATACTTCTGTAATATAGCTTTTCTAATTGATAATCCCTCCTAATTTAAGAGGACTTGCTAATCAATCAATAAACATATGATATTGATAATAATGATCTCTATCATTATTATCATTATAAAATCGCTATTATTATAATTATCATTTTCATTATTATGATTATTAATAGTCAGTATTAATGTTTTGGAAACTTGCAGAGTAATATTCCATGGCAATGATAGTTCTTGTACCCATTTTCTAATGACCTTGAATTCCAAGAATCAGGGAAACTTTCTCCACAAACTGAGCTATACTCTCCAGCTGCCTCTGTGGTACATCCCACATCGTATCAATCAAGGGATATTCTTCCAGACTCTTCTGTTTTTCGTATATGTAAATAATATTTCGTTTTCTGTACTTATACATAAATTTTTACTACATCAGTCTATAAGACACTCTCAACAGATAACCTTGGTGAATAGGGATTAAATCGTTGTGTGAAGCAGAAATAATCGATGTAAGCAAAGCCCAAAGCATAATGAACATCACCATCCTTTTATCGAGTTTAGTTTTTGTTTCACATTAAAAGATCGTCATAGGAACTGGTTTTCGCAGCCGGTGAATGCCTTTGTCGGGACAAGGACAATGGTAAGATGGGGAAAAAAAACAAAAAAAGCGACATATTTTGTCTCGAACACTCCTTTCGGCAAGGAGGAGGGAAAGGGGGATTCTGCTAAAATTTAATTATAAAGACTCAAGAGACGCTTTCGTTTAAAGTATTCTTGAAAACAAAAAGCATACAATATATAAAATATATAATAAATATATAAAAATATATATAATAAGATATATAATAACATTAAAATATAAAAAAAAATGTTAAGTATTTCCATATCTTTAAAAAATTGCGTTATTAATGTCATCTAGAACATTTTTGTTAATATAAAACTTCCCGTATATATGTTTAAAATAAATTTTGTCAAGCCTCATTTCACAAAGACGAAATATCTGGCGGTCAACAAAGGTATTCACTACAAAAACCAGTTCCTATGTCGAACTTTTAATGCGAAAGAAAACAGTGGCTTTGAGTATTGCGCTTTAAGCTTTATGCCAGACATCAATACAGTAGTCTTGTTCAGTGGCGAAGCGTTCCACTGCGAACAGTGGAACGCTTCAGTGAAACCACCGAAATGATACATTACTACGTTAGGTACGATCTTAACGTGAATCGTCACAAATACATCTTGTTTACTTAGTTCTCTTCTAGGTAGTCATGCCATGCAGAATATTAGTGGCCCCGGGTTTCGTTTCAGATCTAGTATCACCTTTAAGTTTATGCTAATCGTCAGCTGGTACTATCTTTAAAGTTGTTGGCTTCTTGAGACTTCTTGCTAAGCTGTTCAACAATAATATTAATTTCTCTTCCATCTTATTCCAACCCTATGCAGGTCCTATTTTAAATATCTCTCTCTTTTAATTGACTGATACAGTAGAAGTCCCAAAGAGCGGAATACTTGTCTACTGATCACTATTTTGAGGATTACATAATTAATTGTAAATCAGTTTAATCTGTGCACTGCAATGTACATACAGCATTATCTTATATGTTTTTTTTTTTTTTATATAAATTAGTCAACTATGCTAATGATTGCCTCTAGTTTTTGGCTTCTCTCAAATTTAAGGACCTTTGTGTGTTTTAAATTGCCACGGTCCTCTGGGCTACTTAATTTTCATTTAGGCGCCATATGGGCAATTACAAATGGATGAAAGTTTCCGTTTTGATTTTGTTTACACACGACAATCTAAAAGTTCTTAAAATATTCACTAAAAACAGTAAACATGTTTAGTGAATTATTACCTCAGTCTAACGCTGTACGTGCAAATCGTGAAACAGAATCCATTGCTTATTATCAATGAGTCGCTAATCTTGTTCGTGAACAGCAACTGGACCGTTTCATGACCTAAAAATTTCTTGATGTCGTTGAAACACGATAAAAACTTATGGCCCATAGGGAGGTTGGTTTACAGATCGTTTTCTTTTTTCTAAACATAGCTGGATAATGGATTGCCAAATTTTGAAATTCGGCTTTATCTGTTTACATGCGATTTCACATATTATTTGTAATTTATCTATGATGTTTTTGGTATCTTTCTGATATAAACTTATGTGTAGCAGTGTATTAGTAATTGAAAACCAGAATCCTCCACTATCATCAAAAGTACTTTAAGAAAATCCAGCATAAATATGATTTAAAATCTTGCGCTACTGTTGCCTTAAATTATGATTCACTACTAAGTTTTTAGACCTTGCACAATAGGGGTTCTGATACTGCTTTGGCGACTGGCCAATCCGATAAATACTGTATAAAAGGCCGTCGTAGTCGGGTGGTCAGGCGCGAGGGTGCATAAGTACACGTGCTTTGAATGACCGAGGTTCAAACTCGTGACTGCTAAATACGGTGCCGTTTCTTGTATTCTCTCGATCTTGCGAACTTCTCTGACCGTCTGGTCGTCCAGGAGTATAAACAGGAAATTTATTATTATTTTATTTGCAGATTCTCGGTTGGTTTACAGATCGTTTTCTTTTTTCTAAACATAGCTGGATAATGGATTGCCAAATTTTGAAATTCGGCTTTATCTGTTTACATGCGATTTCACATATTATTTGTAATTTATCTATGATGTTTTTGGTATCTTTCTGATATAAACTTATGTGTAGCAGTGTATTAGTAATTGAAAACCAGAATCCTCCACTATCATCAAAAGTACTTTAAGAAAATCCAGCATAAATATGATTTAAAATCTTGCGCTACTGTTGCCTTAAATTATGATTCACTACTAAGTTTTTAGATCCTATGAACTGTCTTCCTCAATATGCTCATACAAGTAGTCTTCGAAAGGTAAGTCTTCTGTTTAACATGTCAAATTAGAAATCGTGACATCTGAATATCATATTTGTGAACGGGATGCTTTATATTAATATTAGTATCATTTTTTAATATTATTATTAATATTGGCAGTATTATACAAAGAAGCAAGGCTTAACCTATGCAGCAACAGCCAAAAAAATATAAAATAACCCATTCTATTTGCCTATTCCTGTGAATAATTTTTGGAAACCGGCTATAAATTTATTCAACTACCCACTTCCACAACTTCAGGTGGAAGTTTATTCTAACAATCGATTACCTTTTGATGAATGCAAATTTCCGTACATCTATTCTGTAACCATCCTTTTTCAATTTTAATTTATATCTCCTTTGTGTGTCATCTGAAAAAAAGTAAAGATGACAACAACAATTAGTTAACCATTTTAAAGCCTTATAAACTTCATTTAGGTCACCACGCAGACGCATAGTATTCAAGAGATTGCGATATGCAGAACCCCAGCTTTTGTTGGCAAGAAGATCTTTTTTGCAGAGAAAATTAACAAGATTAGATCTTCTTGTGCATTTGGTTAGAAGTTTTCAGTCCATCCACTTAATCTATCCAGATATTTTTGAAGTAGCTTTCTGTAACTACTGTCACTGTGCCCACTTCTGTATCACAGTAAACTTATTGACATCAAACTTGATATACCTAATTAATATCATTAATAAATATTAACAAGTTAGTTAATGTATACAGATTATTACATTTTAGGGGTGCTAGCAAATTAGAAATAATTCATGATTTATAACACAAAAACGAGCAAAAAGCAACTTTTATGTGCGACCCGAGAACAATCCATTTCTGCGCATCCGCCATATTGCCTATTCATTCCTGAAATCAGCGCACGGCAACAAACGTACAAATCCATTGCTTCACTGCTCGTACGATATACGGTATATATATATGTGTATGAATGACAGAAATAATAATAATTGCCTGATTTCTATTGGTCCGATTTTAAAGAAATTTGGGAAAATCCGACAAAATGTTTTAAAACAGCTAAATATAAAATACTATGAAAATCCATCCACTGAGAATCGAGTTATTCCATGCGTTCGGACCGAAAAAGAAGTCATTGCTAGATTTCTGTTTGTCCAATTTCATATAAATTCGGGATGGCTTGCCAAATCTTCCTAAAAGAGCCAAATATAGAATTTCATGAAAATCCTTCATATCTTCATCAGAATCGTTAATAATATTGAAAACAATAAGGGGAGCAAGCACTAAACCCCGAGGGACTCCACTAATAACATTAGTCTAAGAGAAGCAGTGTTCATTAATAACCACCCCTCTGTCTTCTGCTACTCAGCTATCCCTTTATCCATACCACCAACTTGTACCTATTGCCATACTGCTCCAATTTTACAGCAGTCTTTCTAGTGGAACAGAAGCTTTACTGTGATCTTAGTGTATGATGTAAAAATTGTGTTTTTTGCTTCCATTTTCTTGGTTACTGTGACGTAGTAGCTAATCAGAATGAACTGACAACATGTCTCTTAGCAAATCTATGCTGCGTTTGCCATAAAGTAATGCAGGATCACCATGTCTAGGTGATCCTGCATTACTTTTTTTAAACAATGACTCCATTATTTTCTCTGGAACAGAAGTCAAACTTACGGTTATTCACTGCAATTATTCACTTCATTCTTTGATCTCCCTTTGTGAACAGGGAAGATATTTCTCATCTCCCTTCTTTAGCCTTACTTTCTTTTAGCTTCAACAATTTCTCTTACTCTTTCTTCTTAGTTATCAAAAAATCATTTCTATCCTATTTATAACTTGGCATACTTCTGGTATCTCTAATCACTGATTCACGCATGAATATAAATACAAAATATTTATTCAGTGCTTCAGCAACCTAAACAAGACCATCAGTAGTTATGCCATTCATAGAAAGTGGATCAGCGTGGTTAATTTCTTTCTTCTAATGTTAACATGAGCAAAGATCTTCTTTGCATGCTAAGCCAAAGATTTCAAATAGTCTGCCATAGCTTGCCTAACTCGTAGTGATTTGCAGACTAGTTTATATTTACTGAAGGCGTTTGTGTCCCCTAATAATTTATGATCATACCATAGCTTTTTATTCTCTGTCATTGCTATCAGTTCATCTGACATCTATTTGTGTCTAAACCTTATTTCTTAGGTGGTAAAAAAAAAAAAAAAAAAAAAAAAAAAAAGTTTAGTAGCTGCAGTGATTTCTTCCCTGAATGCTTCCCATTTAGAATTTGCCATTATTAACATCAACTGGTCCCACTGAAGAGAGTTTAAAAGCTGTTTAAAACCATTGTAGTCATCCTTATGAAGGTAAAATCCTTTCCATTTACCCTTGGCAGGTTGCATTTTTAAGTAAGTCTCGCATGAATAGATAATGAATGATAATGAATAGATAATGTCAAATCTCGCAGTAATAGATAATGATTACTGCTGTCTAGTGGTAGTGATCATAATGTGGACATTCTTAATGCGTGAAACGACGGTTTGTGCGAGGTAGCAGAGGGGTTATAATCACTGTCTTCCCCACACCGTGTGGAAATGGCACTCGTTCGAGTCCCCTCAATGACATGAGGAACTTTTATATGTTTTTTTTTATTTATTTATTTTTTATTCTATGGCTGAGTTAGTTGGTCTCAGGTACAGATAGCAAGTTCTTTCCCCCGGAAACCCAGATTTTTCGTCCAGAAAAACAGGCAAGTCGACCAGAGAACGTACGCAATTTTGTTCTCTGGTATCCCTAATAAAAGTTTGCGAAGAGTCACTGCTGAAAATGATATCAAGACTATTGCTTTCTCTTTTTACTTTTCTAACATGCTGGTGTAGAAAACAGTCATCCAATAAATCTTAATGCATGAGTTCTGCTATTATGTGAGGGACTGACTCACAAGTAAGTAGCAGCCAATATCTAGATAGTTAAAAAATCCACAATTATAAAACATTCTGATTTACTGGCCCACTCTATTAGTTTGCATCTCTTCAAATCCATCAAATGTATTTTCTATAATCCTAGTACAAACATGTATAAGCGCGCCTGTTTTTTTTTTTTTTTTTTTTTTTTTTTTTCCTCTTAGTAACCCTGTCACAGCCCATATATTTGCTTATTCCATGATGACCCTCCCCCAAGCAGCAGTAGGCCTTATAATCCCATATACCTTGTTTTCCAGACTGCTGCATGTCCTAATAGAAGCAGCGCAACAGCCACTTTCACCTCTACTTGCGGTTAAACTATTAGTCTGTGTATTCCTCCTCCTCCTCCGAAACTAGTAGTTTTATGACTCACCTTACACTCCTTCGATAGCATCAGCAAAATCTACCTTTGGTTTTTTTTGGTATCTCTTTCTAATGTAAGGTTTATGTGTGGCAATGTATCAGTAATTGAAAAAAAGATTCTTTACTATCACCAAAAGTAATCCTACCCTCTCCTATTTAAGTATATCCCATTCTTGTAGAAACAATCTCCTGTTAACGAGCACAGACCATGCTGTGAAAAATTGTAGCCTATGAGCCTTGCATTCTCTCCAGGGCTGAATTGATTGACAAAGCTCTCATCATATACTCCCTTCTATCACGTATAGGCAAAATTCTAGGAACTTTCAGTTTCAATTGTACCTCGCTTCTTTTTCTCAACATTTCCCTACCTATATCTGTTTCTTAAATCCTCAGATCGCCTGTTCTTAATATTATTTGTGCAACATCACATTCTGTACACCTTAAAAGTTGATTATATAGAAAAGATATTTACATTATTATATGGCTGATACTAATACTGAATTCTCTCTCTCTTTCCCCCTAGATTTATATTAAACAAATGGATGAAATAAGTGGAGTCATTCATTCATTTACCCTTGTTAGTGTTAATAAAAAATGACAGTGATTCAAGGAAGGAACTAATTCTACCATATGAGAGAAAGAAGAAAAAAAAGGAAAAAAATTGAAAAGAAAAACTCTCCCATATTATACTATTATAGTATAATGTTATAATCTCCTATCATCAAAAAGTGCCTATCAGTTCCTCCTTGAAGTTTAAAAGTTCTCCACCTCGGCCACATTTTCACGAAAATTATTCACATACTCCATAACACATTACCCGAAGATAATCTTCATAAAGTCTAGTCTACTGTTCTATCCTAAGTCACCACCAAATACGGAGGATGCGGAAAGGTCAGGGAATGACCACCGCATATCCCGGAGCAATATGGCCTTAGTTGTTAATGCTCCTAAAAACCAAATAACTAACTAACTAACTAACTATCCTAAGTTTTGTCTTGTCGACAGTCCTCATCTCTTCTATGCCGTTCTTCATAGGGGTAATTTTTAACGCTCTTCTCCAGTTTATTGTCATTCTTTGCACCTTCTCTAGAAGTTCTGGGTCTTACTTTAGATGCAGCCTCCCGACCTGGATACACAATATTCCAAGTATCATCGCACCATAGTCATAGGGAATTATAATGACTTCCTTCTCTCTACTTGCAACATTACGATAAATCATAGCTAGAACACAATGTTCTTTTCTTATCGTCTGTTTACACTGGGTGTTGAACATATTTTTCTGTATCGTAATCTCTATGACGGTTTTCGCAGGCTAGCCGCTAGATTGTCCACTGGATAAAATCTGTTTTTAATCCTTTATGCTACCAATAGGTTCGTGTATAGGGTAGTACACTGAGTGGACAGAAATCATGGAATACCTACCTAATAACAGGTACGTCCCACCTTTCGCCCTGATAAGGGCAGTCACACGAAGAGGCATTGCGTCCACTAGTTCACGAAAGCGGTCCACATGTATTTCCATCCATGCTTGCTGCACCGCAGTCCATAATTCCATCGCATTCCTGGGATCCAAAGCTCGAACGGGCCTTTCCACGGCATCCCAAATATACTCCTCAGAGTTTATGTCCGATGAACGGGGAGGCCATTCCATGTGGTAAAATCTGTGGAATGCTCTTCGAACCATGTTCTAGTTACCACGGCTCTGTGGGAAAGCGCATTGTTCTGCTGGAAGAGTCCTTTGCCCAGTGGGTGCACGATGACCATGAAGGTATGCAGATGGTCTGCAAGCTAAAACTAAAACTAAAAATTTAAATTTTTTTAGCTTTTGCTAAAAAAAATTTAAATGAATTGTCCTAGTTGTGCCGCTGCTGCTGATAACTGCTATATTGTGGAGATTTTGTCGAGTTGTTATGACAAGGAATCTCGTGATATAAGCCTTCTGAACTTGTTTTTTTTTTTTTTTTTTTTTTTTTTGGTTTTTAGGAGCATTAGCAACTAAGGACATATTGCTCCCCCTTCTGAACTGTTCCCGAACAACTTTGGCTGAAAGTAATAAGAAGAAGCCTGGGCTATCTGAATGCAGTAAAACTTCCGTTTCATCTCTCTGGTTTGGAAGGTTGCTCGCTTGTACACGCGCGGTTGCTTACAGTTGAAGCATCAAAGTAAAATATTGATGACAGAGTTAAATTAATTGAAGGAAGGTTACCTATCCTCCTGGATTTTACAATCTATGGTAGACGATCGTGCGAAGATGAAACACACAGAAGGCGACTTGACTGAATCGCTTGAATCTCTTTCGCAGAAATACTGATTATAAAATCTCAGATGAGAATACTAGAGACCTACGTTCTCCGCCATTTAATTATAACTCAAGCGATGATAGTAACGTACCGAAAGAATTCCCACAATCCTTATTAAAAGCTAACAAAGCCTTTACCAACCTACTGCAGTCAGAAACAAACAATAAGGGAATACAAGGAAGAGCTCAAGAAATATTGGCAAACCTCACTTATACCACCTGAGTCAGTGACCTACGTCAACTAGCTCAATCCTTTGCGGAATCAAGGTGGTTGTTAATATGTTTTTGGATAAATACTTATTTATTTATTCAGTTGATTGCGAGTTACAATCGCTCCTTTTACAGCATGCAAGCCAGAGAGGTTAAAAAAATTTACAACACAGAGAATAAATTTACATAAATATTGACAGTTTAGTAAAAAAAAAAATTCAACCGTGCTGGGTCTTTCCAAAGAGGAGTATCCACATCATGTTGCTGTTAATACTGATGTGACAGTTGTTTTTTGAAAGATAGTTGGTCTGTAGGTCTTACTGTCTTACTGGAGCATAATTTTTCGCAGTTACTTGAAACTGGTTCAGGATTTCTATTGTAATAAGCGGGAACATTCTGTTTAATACTTTTCAAGGAGAATTAGGTTGGAGCGAAGTGGCTTGACTTGGAAACTGCATGATTGCCTCAGACTTTGTGGGTGCGAGATGATGCTGGATGGGACTGGCGCGTCATATCTATCTGTCAGTAACTTGGCCAGGATATGTTTATTTGTCCTGATAACAATAAACCTCCAAGGTGTCCATTCCATAATTGCATACAGAGAGTTGCATACATACAGTCGCGGAGATGAAGGAAACTCCCGGTGCCGTTAACAATGTATCCTTTCACCAGTTAAGCATTATGGACCCCAGTTAATTCCTGTCTTGAGTGCCAGATGGCGGAGGTAATTCCTAGATCCTTGTGATATTCAACTTTCTGTATGGGTTAACCATTTGAGAGTATGGTGATGTTATGCTTTTTATGCTTTCGGGAGAAGGACATCTGGGCCATTTTGAGAGGGTTTATTTCAAGACCAATCGAAGCCAGTAAGTTGGCCAGGTTAGTTAACTGCTGTATGGCTTGTAGAGCAACCTCGTGCTCACTGACACTATTGCTGGATGGAAAGAACATTTTCATATCGTCCGCATAGGTAAGGATATTATTGGAGGTTGAGAGGAACGGATCAAGGGCTGCAGCGAAAAGTGTCGCAGAGAGAACCCCTGTATTAAGTGCGTAATACTTATGTACTATATACTTCCCAGACTCCGAGACTGTTGGCCTCCTGTGTCAGAAATAAGCTGATAGATGACCCCCGCAACAGTGTCATAACGGTCTCTACACCATTTCTCACAGTGTTATGAATGATAATGACAGTCGCCAAGAATTCTCCATGATTAGATGTCTTCCTCCGCTTATTCTTCCGCTAACTCCAGCCACCCAGAAATTAATGAAAATACGGAATTTAATTGCAACGCTCCCATAATGTCAGAGCCGCAAGCAGGACTGAAATAGTCGAGTCAATCGAGACAACTGCAAGAAGTCAACAGAAACATTTTTCGCTCTGAACACAAGGACCCTCACTAATAGTTTAACCTCAGCGTGATTGTGCATACTAGGAAAGTAAAAAACACAAAAATGTAGACGACGTGTCCAAAATATCTCAAATTGAAGGTAGATGTAGAAGTGTGGAGGTGACGAGAATAAAACAGGGAAAATACATTCGACCCTATATTCAGGATTATTATCCAGACAGAAGTTACAGATCTTGCACACAACCACCGCAGAGAAGGGTTCATACATGGAACTGCTTACTCTAAAATCTGTCCCTGGAAAGGCTGAGGTTTTCATTGCACAGCTTCATCCACATACTAGTTCGGTATCTGTTAAGGAACTGATTGCCAATAAAATTGGAGTGCGCGCGAAAGTCAGAAAGATGAATACAAGGCATCATTCATGCTCATATTTTCACGTTTCCTGTGAATTCCACTACTTTCAGAAGATACTAAATCCATATATTTGGCCATATGGCTCGAAGATAAGGCAGTTTCTCCATAGCGGATCAGATATACTGAATACGCATGTGTAGCAATTAAAATCAAATAAATCTAGATCGAGAATCGATAACATCACTTGCTTTCTTCGGATCAGATTTTTAGGAGTATCTCAAATAAATTGCATGCCCTTCAAACCATACTATTTTATGATGAATTTTCAACCATTTGTTTAACGGAAACTCAATCATAACAGAGACATCGACCTGCTGAGCAACTTTACGAACTATCACTTCGTTTGTTATAACAGAACGGACAGAAAAGGTGGTGGAGTGGCATTTATCTTTAAAAAGTCGATTGAGATTTGCAGGATTGTGAAGAGCTCGACTTGTAACTTTGAGGCGATTGGTGCAAAATTTAAATTTCAAAACTTAGAGATCGAAATATGTCTTATCTACCTCCCGCCGGATCACACCCCTGATACTAGGTTCAGATCACAACTTGGTGATGGCTTCTTTTCTAATGGCCATTGTCAAGTCTCGTGTCGTTTGGCATTACAATAATGCGAAATGGGATGATCTGCGTGATTTCTGTTCCTCTCTTCCCCGATTAGATAACTATTTTAAATCTTGTCATCCAATGTTTGCTTTGATCATGTTAATGAAAGTATTCTGTAGGAAAGATTTCTACAAGAATAATCCAGAGCAAACATTTAGATCGCAAAACTCTTTATCTAAACCTTAGTTTTCTAATAAATATGCTAAGGCTGTTCAAGATAAGGATATAGCATATGCAGCAACTGACTTAAAACCAAAATTTCCCTCTTCATTTTCTGCCTACATTAAAACTCGCAAGAATTGTAAAACAATTATTAATCAGTCCAAACGCGATTCTGAAAAAGCTAAGAGCGTAAAGCTTGTTTCTTATACAATCTAAATAGTAATCTAATATTTTGGTTCCTTGCCAAAGCTACTGGCCGAAATTTCTGTTCATCTCTATTCCCACCTCTTTTATAGTCTTGTTGGTTCTATTGCACCGTCAGGTAAAGATGAAGTTGACTTACTAGCTCCTTACTATGACCTTGTCAAATCATCTGTCATACCCAATACACTCCACTTAATGGCTCCGAGGTCTTCTGACAGGAAGTTGCTAGAAGAATTCTGAAAAATCTTGATGCCCTGAAAACTCCAGGCCCTGATGGAATATCTCCGCTTGTTCTCCAAACCTGTGCTCCTGAGTCTTTTTTTTTTTTTTTTTTTTTTGTCATATCCATTAGTTAATAACTGTACTCTTCCAAAGTAATTGAGAATTCCATCAAGCAGTGGTGAAACTCGAGCAGTTCCTCTCAACATTTTGAAAGCTTTTGGTCGTATTTGGCATAAAGGCCTAAACAAGCTCCCATCTTTTGGATTGCCATCTATTTTTATTTATTTTTTCTGTTTACAAACTTCTTACCCGCAGGGCACGCAGACCATAGATAATGGTGAGAAAGCTGAGCATTACAGAGAATCAATACAAAGCAGTCATTTTTATTAAAATGCATACAAAATTTGGATTAACAGAACAGAGTAAAAACAATTTCTTATACATAGATGGTTTACAATCAGTATTGTGATTACTGTAATTATCTGAAGGAAATGGATCAGAGGACTACCAAGTAAGTGTTGAGTTCAAGGGCTGTCAGTGAGAAGTTAGTTTTATAACGAGAATTCAATCGGGCATAATGAAAAGTATTTGCTCAAGAAAAGAGAGAACCGATAATAGTGTTCATGATGTTGTAGACAAAAAGAGACCTATGGAGTTATCATTTGGGGTGAAGAGGAACGATTCTGATGCGACTGCAAAGAGCTTCATAATGTAGACGGTGAACGGCAAGGCAATTTCGAAAACTTAAAAATTTAATGAAATTGATTTGAATTCTCTGAAGTCTGTGAAAAATATATTCCTATTATGGAGACCAAATGCTATCTCAATATTCAAAAACGGGAAATGCAGCTCGATTGTATAGCAGAATTATAACTTTTTATTCATAAAATTTGAGGAAGAACTCTTAATTAAACCGAGAAGCTTAGAAGTCTGAGATATTATGTGATCGATATGGCAAGAGGGATGAAGATCAGATCGGAATATTTGTGAAAAATGTTGATCGGAAAATTTTTGAAGTTGAGTAACTAGTTTACTGTTTAAACCTCTCGCTGCGAGCGATGGCGCTCTATCTTCTAACTTCCCCACAAAAAGCTGGTGTTCCCCCAAATTGAAAATTTTTTTTCTCGCTTTTTCTCTCCTACATATTAATAACCTTCTTTTATTAAGTGGAAATCCAATCCATACTTTTGCCGATGACACCACACTACATTCAAGATAAGGTTTGGGAAACTTACCTTGCACGGACAGCTTCAACTTATCGAATATCCTTTGCCAATTTTTTAAATGCCAATCTCCAGGTAATTTTCGAATAGGGCAAATTACTTCAATCTTTCTGAAACTCAGTCCCACCTTATTTCTCGAAAAATTGAATCTACTACTATTGGGTTCAACTTCCATGACACTAATTTCTTGACATGATCACGTACTTCTATTGGGATCAACCTGACTTCTAATCTCTCTTAACATAAGCATATCGCAAATATTGCTTCCTTTGCAATAAAAAAAAAAAAGACTGGTTTTCCTTTTTCGATCTCGGCTTTACTTTCTAAACAGCTATTCACTCTGTACAATGTACGACGCTGCAATCTTTCCTACCATGGAATATTGTTTCTACATCTGGGGTGGTGCCCCGAATACCTCTCCCAACATCTATATTACCGTATTTGTCTGCTTATAAGACGCACCCTAATTTTGGAACGGTAAATTTAAGAAAAAAACTTTTGAAAAAAATGTATTGTTGGTACAATGGAAATTTAAAATTCAATTAAAATAAAACCCAAAAGCTAATAAAGAAAGGTATAGGATTATTACTCTTATTATTTTTGTATTATTCAACTTCAGATTCATTACTGACTTGATCATCATTATTCTTCAACGTCATCATAATCATCATCATCTTCACTAGTAGGTGGAATTTTACAAAGGTTGTGCTTTGCTTTATCAGCTTATTGTAATAAAAACTTCCTGCTTCCTCCATTGACGAATCATCTTCTCCGTAGGTAGTGGTCCGAAATTTCGTTCTGCTGCTCTGTCCCGTGTTCTTTGGTATATTGTGCTACTTTTAGCTTAAATCCAGTAGTATAATTTTGCCTTCTTGATGTGCTTGTCATTGATTAGGCCTTAAATGTATAACTTGAATTCATTTGTTACTCCAACAACAGCCTAGTAATTACTGAAAAGTGTACTGACCATGATCGCGATGTAAATTATCCGTTAACTACATTTTGTCGCTTGCCGGTTTTGCGCATGTGCAGTATTGCCACTTTCGGCTTCTAAAACGCAGGGCGATTTTTTAAGGTATTTATAGGGAAAAAAAGTGCGTCTTATAAGCAGACAAATACAATATATTCAGTAAGAGGGCAGTCAGGTTAATTAATGACCACTCTCTTGCCCTCTCTCTGCCTCATAGACTTTCAATTTCTGTCTGCGTTTTCTATTGATACTTTCATGAGCACTCTTCTTCTAAATTGGCATTTATAATTTCATCCAAACCACTTGGAACGCATGCCCCAACCAGTCATCCAGTTCACTCTCCAAATTCGGACTGACAGAACTAACTTTTTCTTCTCCTCATTTATCACTTCTATTTCTGCTCTCTGGAACAGTCTTCCTTCACATGTATTTCCGAAAATTACAATCAGAATTGGAATTGAAGATTAATATCAAAAAGTATAACCGTATGTTTCTGTTACGAAACGCTTCTCCAGCTAGATATGATGGTTTTATACACGAAGCCGACCGTCATTCTCAGCTAAAAGCGGCACCTGGTTGGGAAAGAATATTTGTGATCAGTCTAGACTCTAACAAAACAGTTTCGGATCTTCAAATTCTCATACGGAAAAAAACTGGACTACAGCCATATATAAAGATGCGGAGCAAACATTCATCGTACTCCTCATTAGAAGTCACATATAATCCACGACATTGTAGCACCATACTCAACCTGCAAATATAAAATAATAAATTTTTTGTTTATACTCGGGGACTACACGGTCAGAGAAGTTCGCAAGATAGAGAGAATACAAGAAACAGCACTATTTACTAGTCACGGATTTGAACCCCTGTCAATCAAAGCATGTGTACTTATGCACCCTCGCGTTTGACCACTCGGCTATGGCGGCCTTATGGCCTTTCGGATCAAGAGCAAAATATTACAAGACGTAGATACTCATGAAAAATACCTGGAAAAGACAGTAACGAAAAAACATGGAGTCTTGCACAAATTTAGCAAACCCTCTAACGGTTTTCTTACAGTTTTTGAAGTATTGGAAACAAGCTTCATTGGCTTCAGAATTTCCTTATGCTGGACGATTTTGCCTTTTTATGTCTCATCGAGACGTGGCTCATACCCGAAAAGCAGAAAACACATCTTAGCAGGTGTGCAGCCTTGCCTGAAATGAGAAAACTCATAAGGGAGGAGAGAGGCGTCCTTATTTTCTCTCACAAGAGCTTAAGAATACATCGCATCATTAAAAGCGAACCTGAGAACTTCAAAGATGTGTATTCCCCCTCTAGAGAATACACACATGACACGCGATTAGAGCTTTACTGCTGCATTTCACTGCATATGAAACACTCACTCCCAAACATAATAGTAGGGGATTTCACCATACCAATTCTTCACTAAACGATGCTTGAGAGAAGTTTGAGAGATTTCTGTTATCCCTCGGATTGGTTATCCATGCATTGCATCCCACCCACAAGAGGAACTGAAATGATTTAATGATTTAATTTTCCAAAATATGGATAAGATATTTCTTCAAAACATTTAAAATTTTCACTTGGCTTCAGATCACTCTCCCATCAATCTGCATATTCTCGGAAAATCCAGCAAAAATAAGGAGAAACAATCTAACCAAATTTCCTCGACGACTGTCTTTTCCACAAAATTCTTAAAGCTTCATACGATCAGAGCAATGAAATCAGTATAGTGAAAGGCTAAGGAAATATTAAAATGCATCTCACGACATCTCAGAAATAATTGCGTTGGCAGGACAAAACCTTAGTTCACAAAAAACCTTAAACCCTTTTTTTTTTTTTTTACAGCCAAGCAACAGGCCTTTTTGCCTTTTCAGAAGTCTCTGACCATTGATAACTCCATCAAGTACAAAAAAAGCAAGAGCAATCTTCATGCGGCGGCTAAGAAACAAAGCCATCGACACACTCTTATTCTCTTTGAGCTTGTAAGTCAGGCAACTACTCTCTGGACTGGAATACACTCGTCGATTGGTCAAATCACACCTGTCTGGGGTTGGCCTCTGATCATCCCCTGGTGTGATGGTGAATTTATCCTTGTAACTAATAAAACTTCACTTTTCTATATCAGCCTGACCAAAGAAGGCCTTGTTTGCATAATAAACAACCTGCCAAGAAAATGCACTGTCGAGCTGATGGATTTCCCTTATTCATGGTAAAATTCTGCTGTCCATTCAGCGATATACTGTTTCCATCTTCAATCTGGAAACAGTATATCGCTAAGCCCATACTAAAGAACAACAGACAAAAATCCAGTAAGGAATATAGACCAATATCTATAGGATGCAATATGCTAAAATTTTTGAAAGCGCCATCCTCAAATACAGATATGAGCGTTTTGCCGACAAAGCATATAAAGAACATACAAAGCACATATAAAGAACAGATCGACAACCTCAAACCTCCTTGAGTCCTGTAGAATCCCATATTTTCTAAACAGTATAAGGACGAATGAATACACTTTTCCTGGATATCAAACTCCCTACTTATAATCCTGTCCTCGTGGGTAGTACAATTAGTAGAATCACCGGCCTTCCCACACCGATTCGAGTCCCCTCGCTGACGAAAGAAATTTTTATGGGCCGTTTTCACAACGTGGCTGAGTTATTCGGTCTCATGCGAGGGTAGCATGGTTTTTTCTCCCTGAAACACTGGTTTTTCATCTAGAAAACAGAAAATCGACCACAGAACACAGGCAATTTACAGACAGTAAATACGGAACAATATGACCTTAGTCGCTGATGCTCCTAAAACCCAATAACAACAACTTATAATCCTCGAAAACAACTTCAGAACAAGCCTCCTACTCGAGAGATTTTTAGACAGGTACTGAACGGAAGACAAATCCTCGTGATGCACATAACAATTGCTTCAAGTATCTGCAGCCAGAGATCATTCTCCAATGCTTGATTGGGTTTGACTGGGGGCGTCTCTATTCTGAGACGTTGGAGGATGCCGTTATGCTCTTGTCGGAACAACTGAAGTTAATTGCACTACATGGTGCAGCCAGAATCATCAGGATTGGTAACAGGTCGAATCAGGGTTTCAATAAGGAAACTAAGATGGCTTTCATCAAGAAGCAGAAGGCCTACCGAAAATGGCAGCAAACTCAACTTCCCTCAGACCATTCCATCTTTGAGAAAGAAAGAGCTTGCTTCTTGAAAAAGAAAAGGCAGGTCCTTAACCAAGCTGTTCTCAATAGGTTGAAGAGTGGTAGAAGGATCCTTTCGCATCATCATCATCTAGCCATTGACAAAAAGCTTGTCCAGGAATGGGCACAGTTCAGCTTACTGCAGGCAGATTTTCCTGACTCTGATTCCTCTCTCTCGCAGGAGGACTGGTTACCTAGGGCACACTTGTCTGAAATAGAAATAACTAGAGAGACCCTAATTGATGTCATCAATAAACTCTCCAACAAAGCCACTGTAGGTCCGGATGGTTTCCCACTCTTTATTATCAAAATTTGCAGCCCATATATAGTTGACCTTCTCCTTCACCTTTTCAAAGAAATCCTGCAATCTGGAATAGTTCCTTCAATTTGGAAAACCTACCATGTTAAGCCCATTCCAAAGATCAATGAACCCAAATCTCCTAAAGACTTGCGACCAATATCCATCAGTTGTTCTTTACTCAAAATTTTTGAAAAAATAATTCAGCCAACGATTGCCCAGCATTGCTTTGCACACAGGCCCGAATACCTGCATACCGTTCTACAAAGGAGATCGAAAACTACCAATCTTCTTGATACCCTCTTCAGAATTCAGCGCATCCTTAACAACAAATCACAGATTGATATCATATTCCTCGACATAAAATCGGCTTGTGATAGAATACACCTCCCAGCTCTTTTTACCATTCAGAAACACTACTTCGGCCTGGCGGATACCTTACTTCAAATTTTGAAGTCTATTTTACTCCCTAGACATCTGTCTGTGACCCACAGTGACTTTCAAGTAACTATTGACGTCTCAAGAGGCATCCCACAAGGAAGCGTACTGTCAGCTATCCTGTTTGCAGCAGTTTTGGAGCCTTTCCTAGCTCAGAATCCGAACTTTGTCTCTTATGCCGACGATCTGAAGTTCTACTTGAGCTCAGATCATAATCATCAGATTCATGATATCAACCAACAAGCTTCTAGGCAGATATTGAGCTTGGAAAGTTATCTTGCCACAATTGGGCTGCATCTGAACCCTTCCAAATCAGCACACTGACGATAACCAAGAAGAAAGTCAAAAATTATATCCAAATCTTTATTGGGGAACCGGTGCAAAAGGTGACCTCTCATACTGATCTTGGCCTCACCTGGGATGTTCGGCTCACATTTCAGCCTCACTTTGCCAGGATGAGGCAGAAGACGTACGCTGCTCTTTGGGCAGTGCGTCAAGAGCTCGTTGGTGTGCATTAGCCAATGCTGCTTGTTCGGCACATCCTGAGGTGTATTACGCCGATTCCTCTCTATGCTTCAGAAATTTGGTCATCTGCCCCTGCCTCATACCTTCAGAAGTATCTCAGTTTAGAGTACTGGTTGCTTAGATGGATGAACAAGGTGGTAGGCCAACCCCTAACTATCTCCAGATCTATCCTACAAGCAAATCTGGGCACCACTCCCTGGAGACATATCATTATGACAAAAAATGTCCTCACGCTTGCACGGCTTATAACGAGGCGAATTGATGCTCCATCGGTATCAACATTAATCTCTGGCCCAAGGAGGGCAAGAGGGAGCACCCCGACTCCTGTCTCCCTCTACGTCTTACGCTGTCAAGCATTGATTCTCTGAGGAACATGTTTCCACCTAATTGTCTTCGGATCTTCAATGAATTTAGGATCCACCCTGATAGGTTCTGTGAAGACAAGCCCTACAGGAAGGAAATCCTCAAGAATTGCTACCAGATAATGAACTTATAATACTCCCCTGCTCCTGGACATGGCAGACTTTTTTTTTAACTTGCCTATTTGTATATGACAAAGACTTTTTGTCTTCATGCAATCATATATTTTGTATATTACTGTATATTTTGTACATTATTGTATATTTAATCCTGTAAAAGTCTCGGGTCGAGCACGCATGTACTCTTGTTTATTGTACATTGTGTTCCTCGCGCCCTTCTGGCACAGAGCCGTCTCCGGGTGACCCAAGGTTTCTTGTGAAATAACTGATTTTAATAATAATAATAATAATAAAATTCAATATAAACAGAGGCGTTCCCCAAGGAAGTGTTCTGTGAGCATCTCTTTCTGCAATCAGCCCTCGATTCCTTCGTGTGACTGCATAAGAACTTTATTTCCTATGTAGACGACCTCAAGATATTTATCCCTTCACATCACACTGATTCACCTGGTGTCACCTGGGATGAGCAACTCACTTTCTCGAGGCACTTCTTAAACACCAAGAAAAAGACCTTTGTAACCCTCTGGAGAGCAAGAAAGAACTTACTTACTGGTATCCATCATGCGAGCTTCATAACGCAATATGTCCTGAAGTGTGTCTCCCCCGTGGCACTCTCACAGAGGCGGACTGGCCATTAGATTTACCGGAGAAACCACGGGGGACCGGAGGCCGGTGTGATTTTCAGTATTACACTCGACCTCCGATACATTCTATTTGTTTTCCTCGGTAAGAATTTTTGATCCTCCATTGGTTTTCTGCATCGTCTGCTCGACTCAAGAGCTTCCTTAGTATAGAATACTGGATCCTGTATTATGGATCCTTAGTATAGAAAATAATGGATACTGGATGCAACATCCTCCATACCACTTTAGCTGGTCCCCTTGGAAATTAATCATAATCAGGACTAATATCATTATCCTCCATACCACTTTAGCTGGTCCCCTTGGAAATTAATCATAATCAGGAGTAATATCATTATCCTCCATACCACTTTAGCTGGTCCCCTTGGAAATTAATCATAATCAGGACTAATATCATTATCCTGGAAAAATTACTCACATCAAGAACAGACGCTCCAGATCTTTCTAAAATTATTTCTCTTCCTCGCAGTCAAAGGATAGCACAGGGAACCGAAGCGAGGCCGCTACGCTCCAATTTTGACCAGCTCACATTCCTACAACAGATGTTCATGTCTAATACGATCAAATTTGTGAACCGGCTCGGCATACACGTGCCTTGAGTGACCGGGATTCAAGCCCGTGACTGCTGAATACGGTGCTGTTTCTTGTATTCTGTCTATCTTGTGAACTCCTCTGACTGTTTGGTCGTCCCGGAGTATAAACAGAAAATTTATTTATTTATATCGAACAACTTTGTGCCAATAGGGCCTATAGAGTTGCCATTTTTCAGCAAGCCTACCAGCTGATGAGCTCTTGCCTGCAGCTCTAGAGAGCCTAGTGATATCTCGGGTGCTGTTCGTTCCCGAAAATGTTAATTTATATTGTATATACACAATATAAATTAACATTTTCGGTTATAAATTAACTTTGTACGTATTTCACGCTTTCATTTACATTTAATTATCATGTTATTTCTTGTTTTAGTTACCCCACTAGCATATACTGCCGTACAGGGATGAAATTGTACACTTCAAATTGAATAAATAAATGAATAAAATAAATAGTTTGTCTTCTCAGTCTTTAACCAGTGCACGTTACTAAATACTCTAGGTTCTAATACTTTTCATGTTTCGGATTTTCATTTAAAAAATGGTAGCGTTAGTCTTTGGTTGCAATTTTTCACATCATATAATCGGCCTAAATATTTTTGAGCCAGCATTGCCTGGTTCCTTCTTTTAACCTCTAAATCTTCAGCAAACTTTGACATCTCTCTCTCTCTCTCTCTCTCTCTCTCTCTCTCTCTCTCTCTCTGATAAAGTTCTATCGTATATAAAGATTGTAACTAAAAGCAACAATAATATCGGATAGTTTAACACAGCGCATGATATAGCAGTTGTAGTTTTATTATGATATATATAGTTAGGGAAGGGCGTTATGTGGTTGTTTTCCATTACTGTTATTAATGTATTTAATACCACTCTTATACCACATGAAATTAATAATATAATTTATTAAGCTATTCGCCTAAACTACTGTACATTAAGGTAACGTTTCAAGTATCTTACCGATACCCAATCAGACCGTGCTGTTGGGGAACAAAAATATATGTTCCAAAAGTATATGATGTATCAAAAGTATCAAAAGTATATGATGTATACTTTTTACCACAGTGAAAACTATAGTGAACCACGGTGCTGTTGGTGCTTAACAGTAAACTGGTACTAATATATAATGTATGCCGTGTGTTAAGCTTCTAACACAAGTTTACTGAGGACACAAAATGCACCTGTCATTTATGTAGACTGTAGAGGATATACTGTATGTGACGCGTAATTACTTTTTTTAACGCAAGTAAGCGTAACGTTTAGCGTCAAGTTTTTACGTAAGTAACTTTTCATAATTCAACCATATTGGCATTTTAGACTAGTCGACTGAAAAGGAAGGTTTTTTTCCTCTTAATTAATTTCAGCATATAATCTAATTACTAATTCACTCAGCTATTGTTATTATATAATAAACTTTATTACTGTTCTTTATTTATTAAATTATTCATACAGAACAGGATGCATCCAGTTACATCTTACGGAATAAAGTATGTACAATTATATAGATTTTTATTTTATATATTATTATACAAATTGATCATTATGATTTTTGTTTAATAATTAAATATTTTAACAAGTGAAAGCTTAAAACATATATGCTATCCTATAAAAAATAACATTTACAGAAAGTAATAGTTGAACGGGCTAATAACTGAATAATAGTTTAAAAAAAAAAAACAATTAGTTACTAAAGGAGTATTTGTAATACTGCATTATACCCCTTGAATCGTTGGCATAGGCTCTAAAGAGGTTCTAAAGACTAATAAGGAATTCAAATTGGCATTTATAAGATTGTATCGAGATAAAGTGCATATATATGCAGTTTGTTTAAAAGTGAACAGACAACATGAAAACGGCTTGAAGAGGATTTATAGATTTTTATATAGATTATATGCTTAATTATCTTTATAATGGGTTAATTATCTTTGCGTTCTCTGTCACTCATTTGGAGAAGGCTGGGTTCGATTCCCGTCGATGATTAGAGGAATTTTTTTAGTCCTCTTCAATGGTGACTGTTATTAGCATAAGGCAGGGGGAGTAGGGTTTCACCGACAGTTACCCTGGTTTTTCAGCCCACACAACGTGAAAATTGACTCATCAACACATATTTGTACAAAGAAACATATACAGTTATAAGTTTAAAAACAACATGAAAACGGCTTGAAGAGGATTTATAGATTTTTATATAGATTATATGCTTAATTATCTTTATAATGCGTTAATTATCTTTGCGTTCTCTGTCACTCATTTGGAGAAGGCTGGGTTCGATTCCCGTCGATGATTAGAGGAATTTTTTTAGTCCTCTTCAATGGTGACTGTTATTAGCATAAGGCAGGGGGAGTAGGGTTTCACCGACAGTTACCCTGGTTTTTCAGCCCACACAACGTGAAAATTGACTCATCAACATATATTTGTACAAAGAAACATATACAGTTATAAGTTTACACTTTGAGGCCGTTAAACTAATCATTTATTATTATTTTTTTAATGCTAACACAAACGTGCTATGTTTGCAATTGATATTAGTATCACTTGCAAAATGGCCAAATGATGCAAGGAAGGACAAAAAAAAAAAAAAAAAAAAACTGTGCAGTTCCGCTTTGAACTTTACCATGATATACAGCTCTATATCATTACATTATTTTGCTCTAGCACAATAATAAAGCATAAAAATTTGCTTTCTGCCTTTTATTCACTAAGGCGGTTTAGATTTGCCCTGCGGTCTTCTAGGAGGCAGAATATTAGTCCTTACACTTCGATCGACTTTTACTTTCCCCGGTAATCTGATGGACATGACGAGCACACGAAAAGTACTATCGTTCCCGGAACTCATGCCTGCGGGCTTAAATAGCGCCAAACTTTATCCACCTGAAGACACGCACGCTATTTCTATATAGTTACTCGCATTGTATTTAAACTATTTACTTATACTTGACTTGACTTACTACACTGTTGCTATGCTGTCTGTTAACAGAGTTTACGTAGACACGCACATCATAACATAATAATGGAATGCATTAATATAGCTTTCACTTATACAAAGTGAAAATCGTCAACTTCACAAAGTAGGACAAATTATTTAACATTTTCTATTAAAGAGCAAAAAGCCATATTGCCAAATACTGATAAACATTTACTTATGCAAAGCAGAAAAACTTAATTAACATGCAGCAGTACCAATAGTGTGACGCAAAAGACAGAAATACAGTGACGTAGCAAATTTCGATAGGAATGGGAGTACAAAAATCATTCTATTATCTCTTATTGAAGTAGCAGATAAAGTGAATACTTACGACCACAATCCGCTGACCTGACACATGTGGATAACGTACAATGCAACAAGTAGAAGGCGTATATCCATAGTACGGAAACCCCCGTCAGGAACGTCGGCACTGTCGCTATCCCCTCCCCCCCACTACCAAGACAGCATGGCGACCTCGACGTTTGGCTTCTTGACCTCCTTGCTGTAGTGCGTACCGATCGTCCGCTGCCGAGGAGCGAACACCACTTACAGTCTGTACGTACGAACCGCGGTGCGTTCTATGTCTCGCGACTACGGAGTTCGCGAGTTTTCAGGTGCGGATGCTGTTCTGTAGTCCCGTCAATCCTGAAGTCCTTGGAGCAGAGGTGGGCTTTCCTTGCTAGCTTTCTGTCGACACAATTCTCGTGAGCACCAAATTCACGGTGGAGCGAAATTTCGTGTTAATATTTGTGTTTTCCTCTTGAGTGATGCCATTCCTAACTAATATTCATGGCGCTCTTGTTGTTCTAGTAGGTGGGCGTGATTAGGGTGTTCCTTGCCACATACTTGATTTTGTCATGCCCGGAAACAGTCCCAAAAACAGCCTTTGACCTTCTTACTGTCAGCCAATAAATTATAACAACTGCCTTCCAACTTTCTAGTTTTCTGCTTTATTCTTCTGTCAAAGCTATAAACACGTGACAAGGAGGTTGCACAAAACCTTCTAAAAGGAGGATCGTGTTGTTTCACTTCCTTTCCCATACCCCATCTATCTGTGGTCGTTTTCAAATGAGTAGGCATGACAACGAGCGGTCTCTGACATTGTCATGTCGCACAGCAGTCTGCCATCTCTCCATGTTACATCTGTTCCGATCCCTTTTTGCGCGAGGGTCACAACAAACCTCCTACATAGGTACCGCTGTGATGCACGCGGGTCTGCCGACAGGCACCCTGCAGGGGTCGCGGCAGGCACTGAGAACCGGCACTTGGAGTTATGTCGGCAAAAAGGAGGGCGGGAACTGGCTGCAACAGTGACGGTTGCGGATGACCCAGTAGTAAGCGGGAAAGAGTGCTTGATCGGTGACTAGCTTCGGGGCCAGTCATGCATGTGTGTTATCCTGAAAAACAGCGTGATTATGAAAATCCAACAACAAGGTACTCCTTGATGCTCCCAAACATACTGAAATTCTCCCGCAAACACAATTCAGAATTATGGCTACTCCGATGACATATCTCGAACTACGGTGAACACTTGAGTACCTTCGCTAGTTATCCATTCAAGAATGGGATGGGGGGGGAGGAGATAAGAGACGGTGATCTCAAGAATAATGAAAGGTCAAGAGGAAGTCTCTCCTCTACTGTATAGAGCAGATATGTAGGACAACGTCTTAATGACACTTGGAAGACTTTTCACTGTGCACATGACATCTTTATGCCTACCCCCAACCCACCCGCCTTCATCCCTCTTGGAATTGTATTGACAAACAGCAACAGTTGAACGACTTTGTTCAGAGCCACTGGAGTGAGTTAATGATTACAGAACGTAACAGAGTAGGAATTCTAAAAGTAATGAAATCTGGTTAAAGTAACCTAACATATAATTTTGCAATTAATAAATCACAACTGCAGTGTTTATACATGTTTCGTAATTGAATACATATTATTTATTTATTCATGTATTTTTATTTATTATTTTTTTTTCAGCTATAATTGCTGATACTAACAAGTTATAATAATGTTTATCCACTCCCGGAATGTACGAGAATTATATTCCGAATTCTTTTCTGCGATGCAACAGCGATACATCTCTAGTTTCGGATTGAATATCCAGTAAATTTCGTTAATTAAAATCGTTAGTAGTAGAGTTATTTAACGCTAAGTATGTATAATGTAAGCTACGCGGAATAGTCGTCACCGTGTAAGCACCTCTGATCCTATGCTGCCGTACCGGCATATAAACAAAAAATTATTTACTATTCTGTAGATTTTTATTGTGCAACCAAGCGGCAGACAAAAATCAGTTTGGAAACTTTTATGAAGTACAGCACTTCCGTTATATGTGAATGGTTGGAGGAAGATTATGAAGATTATGTTCATACAAGTTCCATCGTGGTAGCACGGTAGTTATAATACCGTCCTCTTCACACTCGGTGGAAACAACACACATGCGCATCCCGTCAATGACGCGAGGAACTGTTATAGGCTTTTTTCGCTTAATGGCCGAGTTAGTGGGTCTCAGGCGAGGACAGCAAGGTTTTTTCCTCCGGGAAACTTGGATTTTTCGTTCAGACAAACGAACCAGAGAACATACGTTTATGGAGATAATGCACATGGGTGACTGAGGTTGTTCTCAGGTAATTCTAATGTGACAATTAAAAAAAAATATACACTGCTCGACAGAACAAATGTTTTTCATGAATATTTTATTGCGAACGGTGTCGCCGAAGGCGAATATTTGATATTAGAGGCATCCTGGCATGCAAATTCCGAGTATCCAATAGAAATCGATCTGCCACCGTACAGAGCCGCACATTATGCAAATTATTCATACCTATAAAAACACGGGTCGCAACCACATTTCATTTTCGGTTTTTGGCTTGCTCAGTGGGACTTCCACATCTCCAACACTCAGGATGGTAGGTCATCGTCGTTTAGATGATTCTTTGAGCTGGTGGGCCGTTGGACGACTTGAAGCTTTGGAGTTTCAGGGCGGATGTGGCACGTTGGCTTAATGTGTCATGCTGCAGTCTCAGCATTATGGAAGCAGTTTCAGTAGACAGGAACCATTACAAGAAGAGCTGACCAAGGTCTCAACCAGAATAGACAGCTATCTCATTCCAAGAGCAAAGCCCTGTCATCAACTGTCTTTTGAGGTTGCTACGGCCACAGGTTAAAACATTTTAATTGGACTGTGTTTATAAGCAATTCAAGTGGACTCTATGCAAGTAAGCCAATGGTTCCTATCCTATTAACCCCAAACCACCGCAGAGCTCCTCGAAACTGAAATCATGAACATGTGACTTGGAGACATGACAAATGGGGTACAGTTCTGCGTTTTTTGATGAATCCCTTTTAGCCAACAAACAGATTCTAGATGTTATTTCATCTGGAGAGAACGGTGTGTGCGGTACCATCACTCCAACATCAGAGAAAGGGACTGTTACGGTGGATGTGGTATTCTCGTGTGGGGCGGAATAATGATCAACTGCCGCATCCTTCTTCATGTTTTTGATAGGAGTGTCGTAACTGCGCAGAGGTACCGAGAACAGTTCCTCGAACCCTTTGTGCGACTTTGTAGTGGTGCGGTTGGCCCAAATTTTTTTTTCATGCAACGTCATTGCACATAGTGATCACTTGGTGAGCTAAGGTCTATGGTGGTAGAAAAATGGGATTTGTTGCCACAGAATCTTATTGACACCCTTATATCGAACATGATTCACCGCTGCCAGGCCGGTTTAGCCGTTGGAAGGGATCATAAGCTGTATTGATGTCATGTGACCATGTTTTCGAGCGCCTTGTATCGACTTCGCTAATGTAACCTTTTTGATAATTCTTATACAACCCCTATAAATGTACCTTATACCTGTTCAAAGTTTCTTGCTGTCTCCCCATTTCGTTGTCATTCTATGGCACACCACCATACCAAATTTTGTCCTCATGTTCTATTAGTTTTGTCGAGAAATATATATATATTTATATACACACTAAAATGAAAATTATATGTATATACTATATACAAGTGGCATCGAAGTAGCTAGTACTCATGATATGATGGTTTTAAGATTTGATAGGCTGAAAAATCTCTAGATATACAGTAGGATATAGATATGTTGAAGATACAAAGTACAATATATCCATGCTGATCGCCTAAGGCAGCGGTCCTCAAAGTGTGGTCCGCGGACCACAATCGGAGTCCCCGACTGTGGGGGTTCCCTAGACCCTTTCAGGGTGTCCGCGAGGTCAAAACTATTTTCATAATAATACTAAGACTAAGACTTTGGGGTCCTCAATAATTTTTAGAGTATAATGGGGTCCCGAGACCAAAAGGTTTGAGAACCGCTGGTCTAAGGCATAGTCTGTGACAGCTTGTTACGCCTACCGCTGGTAATACTCCTAATTATACTAGATTTCACTTGAATTCCTAAGAATTAAAAATTGAAAATTAATTACAAATACATAAAAAGCTGACATAATTTCTGATATATTTCTGTGGTGATACAATAACTTTCCCAAAACGTTTTAGTGGTACATTAACCAGAAAAGATTGAGAACTCCTGGTTGAAGCGTTTATTTTCGTACACTTCGTGACCCTGTTATTTTCTTAGTCAAAAGAGCGCGATAAAAATCTCTTTCGAGTTTGCTTATTATATTCTTAGATAACCTTCACGTTTTCAGAGCTGTAAAGAAACACTAATTTTACATTACTATTAAATAGCTTAATTTTAATTTTGAACTTAATTGCCTTGAATCTCCATACTGTTTTCGGCATGCTAAAGGCCATCTGTGCGTTTGAATTACATAGTGATTATATCCACTATGTAACCTGTGAGGATTCATAATTGTTGAAACATTCCCAAGCACCACTTACCCACCACTAGCTTGTACGACATCTTGTACACTTTCTGAGTGAAATGCTTCATTGTTTCTTCTGTGAACTTGGTACCTGATATCATTAAAATATAGGTTAAATTTAGATTCGTCAGACTACATCATAGTTTTCCAATCATCTACGGTCCAGTTTTTATGTCTTAACCCTATTATCTTATCTATTATAAGATAATAGGTTAAGATAAACCTATTATCTTAACCCTAAAACCCGATTGTTTTATGCGCAACTGTTAAAATTGGTTTCTTTCGGGGGCCATACTCTAGATATCCATGTTATGCAATTCTCTTTGCAATATTTTCTCAGAAATCGGTTGATGAGATTCTTGGGTAACTGCATCAGTTCTTGTCCTTATTGAAAGCCCTTATTATTGTTCTCTCTGAAACACCGGCAAATTTAGTTGTTTCTTTTACACGATGTTTACACCTGCCAAATGCTATCGCCCCTTTTTGCTACTCACTGGCATCTTTTCTGAGCTCCATCTTTCATGGTGGAAACATTTGCTTCTTCAGTCACGGCTGGTATACGTGGGGATAGAGAGACCGGGTTAGCCTTGTATTCTAATTTCAGTTTCATTTAAATGCAAAGGTTGGACAAAATAATATCGGTAGAGAAACCATCGTAGGCACAGAAGGAGTAGGGCAGAGTAATGGTAATAGTGAACTATTCAAAGTCTTTTTATTAGCTTAGTTTATTCGATATCATAATGTTCCAGCATAAGACATCCGTTGGTGGAAGTACTAAACACCAAACAACATATTGAAAAAAAATTATTGAGATCATCTCTGATGGATGTAAGAGCATAGAGAGGTGCCGATACATATTCAGGTCGCACATTGGTCATTAGTCGTAAGAATAAAATTTACTAAAGTGTCAAAAAATAAATAGCAGCACAAGATATGTTAATAAATTAAAAGAAAAGTTAATTAATGAACAGTATGTCGAAATACTTCATAATGGATACGAGATCCTCTGATAAATGATATATGTAAACAAAGAAGGTAGTTGATGAATTGGAACATGGGCTAAGAAAGAAGATACTATACTAGGCTTGGTAATAAAGTTCCATACTGGTGCTGTCATGTTCAATGCGTTTGAAAATAAGCGGAAGTGTTATGCTGTAGTTCAAACTTCCTCCAACAGATGATGGTGCAGAGATTGTTCAGGCGCCTCCGTAGCCAGGTGGGCAGGAGCAGCAGTGCGTAGCACACGCTTCTTGATTAGACCGGGGTTCGAGCCCGTGACCACCAAATACGGAGGATGCGGAAAGGTCAGGAAATGACCACCGCATATCCCCGGAGTAATATGGCCTTAGTTGCTAATGCTCCTAAAAACCAAATAACAAAAAAACAAGAGATTGTTCAGAAGGCTAAAAGGTTGCAAATAACAACCAGTTTCATTAATAACGTAACATTCCGGGTAACATTGTGCCCCTCGTGGGTAGAACAGTTGGTAGGGTCATCGTCTTCCCCACACCGGGTGGAAACGTTCGAGTCCCGTCGATGACGAGAGGAATTTTTATGGTCCTTATTCGCAACGTGGCTAAGTTACTCGGTCTCAGGCAAGGGTAGCATGGTTTTTTTCCCCCTCGGAAAGTCTGCTTTTTCGTCCAGCAAACAGAAAATGGACCTCAGAACACGCGCAATTTACGGACTATACACGGAGCAATATGGCCTTAGTCGCTGATGAGCCTAAAACCCTACAACAACAACAACCGTGTAACGATTTTGCATTGAAGCAACGAACGAATATTAGATTGTGGTTTAAATTAGGAAAATTTGCAACAGAAGCATATGAAATGTTAAAAACTGTTTATGGCGATGAAATGTTCAATGGTATCAATGGGTATGAATGGATTAAGCGGTTCAAAATCGGACGTGCGTATGATCGCGATGACACAAGAAGTGGGCGTCCGTCAGCCTCTCGAAATTAGGAGAGAGTTGCAAAACTTCTCCAAACGAGTGGGAGACAATGACGGATCGTGCCGACGAGGCTGCAACGTAGGCTAGTAGATAAGATATAATCAAAATATAATAATATATGGGCCGACTTCTCCGCCCGTCAACTTCCCATCCAGGGCTTCCACTGATACGTATTGTGCTATCAGTCAGATCCACTCCACTCCACTGCTCACATTTGTCCGACTTTCGTCGATATTTGAAGTTTCGGTAGTAATGTGTGTTTTACGTATTATGGTCACTAACTATAAGTATAATCTTCCCCCTTTCTCATCCGTGCTTCTAAATATGGGGAAACGATAGAGTTTTTTCTTATAGAACTCAGGCATTGGCGAAGTTGCATAAGAAAACATTTAACGGTAATTCATGGTATAAAAATAACAATAAGGCAAAAATATGAAATTAACTGATAGTTTAAAGAGAAATTAAAAGAACTAAAGAAGGTACATGTATTTGTTTTAATTTTCGCTTATATCTTTGAGCGTCAGTAAAAACAAGATTTTCTAAACAAATGGAGAGGCAGGAAGAATTGAAATATGCACGTAACGGCAGAAACGTTACATGGACATAGGAAATTAGAGACAGTGAGAAGCAGTCCGCTTCCCGCATGTGGGAGCGGGGTGGGGGTGTTTTCTAGGACTTGGTAATATATGGATCTAGGTCAGTGATTATCAACGGGGGTGTCGTGGCACTTCAGAGTGACGCAAACATTAAAAGGATGTCAGGAAATTAAGAAAAATTGCATTCACGTTAATGGCAGCTACCCTTTGTAGCGGAGTCGGATACACATTTTTAACTTCAAGAATATTTCAAATGACAACAGTTTAAAACTAGTTTATGTAATTAGTTGTAGATCAAGTCAAGAGCACATAGATCAAGTGTAAAGAAAATTTGCCTAGGCTTTATCATAATAAAAGTTAATGTTGCAAAATCAAAGTTAAGTCAAACAGCAATTAATTGCAGTGACTTTTTTAATGAAAATCCCAAACACGAAAGTTATTAGAACCAATAGTATTTAGACTGTTTGTGTGTGTGTAGGGGGGGGGTAAGGTTGGGAAGATAGAAAGATAACTTGTTGACATTAAACTTAAATTTCTTGAGATTGTAATTTTCAGGAAATCCATATGAAGCAAGGTTTTCCAAAAAGCTGAAGTTGAAGAGATAAATGAGCAAGATGAAAAGTTGGTTCTGGAAGTTTGAAGTTGGACAGTAAATGAAGGTTTACTGGTTGTGGACGTGTTCGGACTGGTTTGGAAGAGAGGGAGAAGGGGAATTATATGAGCCAATTCAGAAGAACAGTGTCCGTGGAAATGTCTCTAGAAGAGACATGCGGAAAAAATAGAACGTCTATGAGAGTTGAGAGATTTTGTTAGAGACTAATCATTAATTAACCCGACAATCCTCTTTTGAATGTAGTCTAGAAGCCTGAGAGAGGTTTTAGGAGCACAACCCCAGATGTGGGAACAATATTACATGATAGAAGGAAGTTGAGATTTGTACAGAGTGAGTAGTTATTAACAAGACAGTAACGTCGAAAGCGAAAGAGAAAACCCAGTGTTTTAGATGCAGAGGAAGCAATATCTGTAATGTGCTTAATCCAACAGAGATTAGAAGTCAGGGTAATCCCTAATAGAGAAGTGTGATCTTGTCTAGAAACTGAGCATCATCGAAGATAAGCATGGGAGCCAGAGACTCCTTTAGGCACTGGCATAAGACAGGACTGTGTGTTATTAGAAGAGTTTAAATCAGCGTTACCCAACCTTTTTCGACCCAACACTACCCCCCTCCTTACGAAATCTTTTTCTGCCCAACGCCCCCCTCAGATTAAGTATATGCCAGTGCTTCCTATTCTTCCCTTAAAATATGAATAATGCATAAAAGGTATTTTCAATTATTATTATTACTGATTTTTTTTATCATGCCTTTTTATTGCACTTAGATTACACATTGAATTCTTAATATGGTTTTTTAATAAAGATACATAGTTATAGAAAAGAAATAAAATAAGATTTATTTTAAAATACTAGTGTGATCCTTGAGCTTGATGAGTTTTGGCTAACTTCACAATATCTGGAGTATACTTGGATAGTAATAGTCTTAAGTCACCACGACTAACAATATCCAAACTGTTTCGATTCTTCACTGGTTTGCGATTCACTGCACTAAATCGTCGTTCGACGAGATAAGAAGATGGAAAGGCAATACAGTAAAAAAAATTTTTGCTTTTCTCCATAGAGCAGGAAATTTCACATGATGTTTTAATCACATGACTTTATGTCCGCTGCTGTTGAAGTTTTGCTGCGATTCTTCATCATTTTGAAGCTCAACAATTTCTTCTTGCAAACTACGGTAAGTTCGTTCTTGGTTTTCTGCTTTGCAAATGAATGGATTTGTTACCCAGACAGGTACTGTATTTCCAAATCAATCAAATCTTTAAAGCGATTCTGAAAGTCACTTTTCAGTGAATGCAGATGTAAGCAATATTCTTCCAACTCACAGTCTAAATAGGATGTTTTTATGCTGTTCGTGGTAAGAAACTGCAAAAAACCGCTTCTGCCAATGTTATGTTTAAACAACTCAAACTTCATTATGAAAGCAGACATCGCAGTTTTTTGCCTTAACTAAATTGAAATTATCGCCCTGAAGCTGTATATTCAGCATGTTCAGATGCAATCAAGACAGCATCGGAACATTACTAGTGCCGGGCCGTGGCTAATATTCCCCATTCCTTGATATGATACTGGCTGCTATCAGAATTTCTTTACTAAAGAGCACACACTATTTATAGTGTTATTTCCATGAATTGAGACTATTAAATACATTCTAACTGGGGATAAAACAATTTAAAAATTAATGATTTGTGTATTAAATAAAATTAAACTTAAATGCTTCAACTTTCGCATCAGACCGCCAAATGTCAACGCCCCCCCCCCCCTAAAGTTTGCAGTCACTCCAACTGAAAGGCTGTAATGCCACCCGGGGGGAGCGCTACCGCCCACTTTGGGAATCCCTGATTTAAATGAATCTAAGTTATCTTTGTCCCATTGGAGAATTCCCTGAAAATTAGCATTTAAGGAAATAGCAATGGATATTCGAGAAGTTGAAGCTGATTGAGCAGGGCAAGGTTTCTCAAAATGGAAAGTAGAATGCAATGTGCTATCATCAGCAAAACTATGGATAGAATTTGCAGTAACTGGAGAGGGTCATTATTATAGCAGAGGAAGGAGTGGGAAAAAGAACTGAACCTTGGGGAACACCAGCATTACTGGAGAAGTTAGAAGAGAAAGAGCCATCTACCATCACTCTCAGTGAGCGTTCAAAGATAAAACTGTATATCCAATTACAAAAAACAGTCAGCAGTTCGTAAGATAGAAGCTTGTTAAGATCTTTATGCCAAACATGGTTGAAAGCCTTCGAGATATCAGTAGCCACTTGAAAGACTTAGAGATATCAATAGCAACTTGAAAGCCTTCGAGATATCAATAGCAACTTCTTGAATTTAACCAAAGTTTTCCATTGAATTTCTCTTCAGATGGGTACCATAAGCCAGTATATCACCAGTGGATCGACACTGATGGAATCCATACTGGCGGTTATTGATCAGATGGAAAGTTTCTAGATAGTTTGATTTGACGGTTAATAGATTTTTCCACTCCTTTAGAAAGAGTAAAAGAAAGTACAATGGGACGATAATTGGATGGGAGGGATTTGTCATCCTTTTTAGGAACTGGCTAGATATGAGCAAATTTCCAAGCAGAAAGAAAAACACAAGTGGAACAGAGTGTAAAAAGGCGACACAGAACAAGGAGCACCGTTTTTTTGAGAATAAGTGAAAAAATACCATCAGAATGTGGAGCTCTCTTGTCATCAAGATTGTTCAAAATTCTTCTGACATTCTGACATCCTTTTAATGGAAAACCACAGGAGACATTGAGTGGAGTATACTGGGAATGGTAGAAGGTGGCTTACCAAGATTTTCAATACAAGAGTTAGAAGGAAAATAGGATGCTAGTAAGTAAGCTTTATGTTTAGCTGAAGAGGCAATAAAATCATTAGGTTTTAACAGAGGTGGGCGTTTAGATGGGTAAAAGTTAGGACTAATATCTTTTCTACTCTTAGCTTATTCGAAACCTAATTCGGGCTGATTAATAATTGCAAGCTTTAGTGTATCCAGAATACAGCATTCAAATCTCCACCTGCAGGATGCAAGCCAATTGTGACATGTATGATTCTTACCTTGAACAGCCTTAACACCTTTACTGGAAACACAAGGTTTAAATAAAGGACGTGATTTGAAGGTGGAGATTGGAATAAAGGTTTTCTTCCCTAAAAGAATAATTGACATTGGCATCAGAAGATTAGTAATCCAACCAAGTAAAAAGAATCCAGTCAATAAAAAGAGAATAGAAACTTGCCATATCATCCCATTTTGCATTCTTATAATGTCATTCAACAGGAAGCTGGAAACAGTCACGAGAGAAAGCCGCCATTGGAGAAGAGACCACACCAAGTTGGTTTGGTGAAGACAAGTTGGCTTTCTCATAGTGCTGCAATATTCTTCCATGCAGCAGTCCTTTAACGAGCTTGCTTAGGACTGGCATGAAGACGACCGGTTGGTAGGAATCTGGTAGGTTCGATGGTTTTTTGGGATTTTTTAAGATGAGTTTAAGATTCGCAGCTTTCCTATCAGTGGGGAAGGTTCCTGCCTGAAGGCAGCTGTTTAATAAGTTTAGAATCAGATCAGGGGTGTACTCCACGGTTTTCTTAATTACTTCCGGCTCCAGCAGGTCCGGTCCTGGGCATGTGTTGTTTCTGATCTGGGTTGCCGCCGCAAGGAGTTGCTCTCTGCAGAACTGGAGCTCCCAAGTTTAGCATTTTATAGTTGTCGTTGTCTCAGCAGGTTTGGAACTGGTCAGTAGTGGTCGGAGTAACTGGGTTTTGGAATGCCACATCTAGCATATTGATGATGGATTGGTGCCAGGATATAGTCATTTTCACCTTATGGGTTATGTTCGAAACGGGAAGTTTATTAGTGATAATCTTGTATACCACTCCCCAGGGGTCCTCATTTCCAGCAGTAGACACAAGAGCCTCCCAAGTGCATGTCTTGCATTCCCTGATTTCGGCCGTGTATCTGTTTCTGGCCTCCCTATACAGTTGTCAAAGAGCTTCAACCTCAAGTGCCGGCCAGGACCTCCTCGCCCGCTGGAGCGATTTTCGTTTTGCGATTACCTCTCTGTGGAATAGTTGGAGCTGCCGGCACCACCAGGGAACCGCGCCAGGGGTGGGATTTTTTTCTCCTTATAGCCTGGTCGCATGCATTAGTGATGATCTTTGTAACTTTCCATTGGAAGTCGTTTGGTTCAGGCATTTGTTAAAAATTTGTTAAAAGTTTAAAGGTGTTATTGCTTACTGATGCAATACCTCTTTAAGTCTGGATATTTGAATCAATGAAGAACTATTTGAATAGATACTATGATGTGGAATTAAGAATTTGATTGGATACTATGATGTGGAGTGAAGAATTTGATTGGATACTATGATGTGGAATGAAGAATTTGATTGGATACTACGATGTGGAATGAAGAATTTGATTGGATACTATGATGTGGTCACAAAGGAACTGGATGCAGGGAATAACTTTGATATCATATATTTGGATCTTAGAAAGGCTTTCGATACTGTTGCACATGGAAGACTGCTGCACAAATTGGAGCAGTGTGGCATTGGAGGCAAATTGCTGCTATGGATAAAAGGATGGTTGAGTGGGAGAAGACAGAGAGTGGTAATCAATAGACACTGCTCATCGTGGACTAATGTTATTAGTGGAGTCCCTCAGGGTTCAGTGTTAGGTCCATTGTTGTTTTCTGTATTCATAAATGATATTGATGATGGTATATCAAGCTTAATGTCCAAGTTTGCAGACGATAAGAAGGTTGATAGGTTTGTTAAGGACACTAATGACAGTACGCTGCTGCAACAGGGTCTAGAAAAGTTGAGCAGATGGGCTGAGAGGTGGCAAATGAAGTTTAACATTGACAAATGTAAAGTACTACATATGGGAAGCAGCAACCCCAGAGTGACGTGTCAACTCTGTGGGTAACAACTCTGTGTGTCGAAAAGGACCTGGGGGTAATTGTGCAAGGAGATATGAAGTTTTCTGAGCAGTGCAGACGGTCTGCAAGAGTAGCTCATAGTGTCTTGTCAATGATATACAGGAATGTTTCTAGCAGGGATAAGGAGGTGATTATCCCCTTGTATAAGGCAATGGTCAGGCCACACCTTGAGTACTGTATACAGGTCTGGAGGCCTCATTTTAAGAACGATGTAGAGCTGTTGGAACGAGTACAGAGAGAAGGGCAACAAGATTAGTGAATGGAACAAAGGGTTGCTCTTACGAAGAAAGGCTTAAATTTTGCAAATTATAGTGTCTGGAGACTAGGCACCTGCGAGGTGATATAATTGAGGTGTATAAAGCCTTGAATGTTTTGAGCATGCTCAATGCTGATGGAATTCTTCTTCTTGCTCAGAATAATAATCTGAGAGGGCATAAATTCGAATTGAGGAAAGACAGATGTGCGGAAATTTGCCTTTAGCCAGCGTGTAGTTGGTTGGTGGAACAGACTTCCATCCTTTGTTGTCGAAGTTGATAGCCTAAATAAATTTAAGGCTGAGCTGGATAGGTATTTGGAACGAACGGAGGGGCGAAATGGGAGCGGTTTTTTTTGGCTGATGCTGCATAAGCTTGCTTTCTTGCATGATATGTCTCTACTAATGCTAACTATGTATTATTATGAATCTGTGTAGAATAATGAAATTGTTTCGCTCTCTTTTACTGTTGTAAGTTGTTTTCTTCAGAAAATCCGCTTAAGGCATTGCAGATCAACTGATCCCCTGGAATATACTGCCGTGAAGGGAATTTGTCTCTCACCAATGCAACACTTAAGTATCTTGGTAGAACAAAAAAGGATTTATTTATTTTATATTTTCAACCTATAATTAAGCTATTTTTTAAAATTTTTCAAGGAATGAAATTAATAAAATTTCAACAGACTGCAGAATTGTTACCATGAGAGATTCTAAGAACCTTCTGAGAAACATTTTTACGATAATACTAAACGGGCGATGAAACCTATAATGGGGACCATTTTATGACAGAAGCGACCTCATCCATGCACCAGTCTCAAGGACGGCAAATGAATATATCAATGGTACACTTTCATCGAGCGGGATTGGTACGTGTTTCTTTGCATCACGACACTACCGGCCTACCTCCAGTACTCTTCACGTGGGATGAATTGGGAATTGAAACGACAGAAAAAACTTGCTAACATTACATTTTAATTCCCTTAGGCTATAATCTCAGGGATAACATATATCGAGTGGTGTTATTCCAGAGGCAAGAAGAAGAGAGGGAATAAATTAATAAAAAGTCTCTTAGTGTAGAAGTGTTCTGAAGGTTGAATTCTACTCTCGTGGGTTGCTTGATTGGTATAACCTTCCTCCCCACACTTGGTAGAAAAGACCTTAGTTCGAATTCGTCAATGACGCGAGGAATTTTTATGGTCCTCTTTAACATGTATGAGTATTCCGTCTCAGGCGAGGGTTGCCTGGTCGTTCTCAAGGAAACTGGTTTTTCGTCAAGCAAACAGCAAACAGACCAGAACACATGAAATTTACAGACATATTATATACGGCACAATATGGCCTAAGTTGCTAATGCGCCTAAACATCCTAAAACAACCAACCAATTTTTTGTGCTTTCCACTAAATATGGACTCAGTTGTTCATGACTTTGGGATCTATGACGGCCTCCGTAGCCGAGTGGGCAGGAGCGGGAGTGCAGTAGCACACGCTCTTTGAGTAGACCGGGGTTCAAGCCCCTGACTGCTGAATACGGTCGATCTGCCAACCCGCACTGGACCAGCGTGGCAGATTATGGTCCATTTCCCTCAACATGAATTGTTGAGGAGGCTTCCATCCTGCAGTGGGTTGATAATGGCTGCACTTTACTTTTACTTTTACCCACTGCAGTTTATCATTCGTTGGTTGAAAGCCAACTAAGAAGAGTACAGTGTGCCAATAGCGACCGAGCAGCACTGACACGCTATTGATGCGAGTGGCAGTGACGTCGATGTGAAACTGTCGTGTGTTGGGATACAATTTAGAGGGTAATATGTATATATGTATGCCACTTTGTTGCTAATTTTAAGTAAATACTTTTCTCGTTTTACGGCGTATATTGTAAATAGCAATATTTGTAGACTGAAATAATTAAATATACAGTAACTTCTTGCTTGGTCCACAGTGGCGGACAAAAAATTGCATCACCTTAAAAAAATTAACATTTGTAGTGCAACGTAAAAGATATTGTTTGATTACAGTCATTTTGTTTGTCGAAGAGCAAAGGTATTGCATCAGATAACGCTTCTATTGCATCAGACAGTAATTTCAAGATATTGCATCAGCCGTTTCTATAAATACGGCGTTGGAAGGTTATACACGCTCGTTAGTATCCTGTTTTGCGGAGGTGTAAGCATGTTCAGTTGACACCAAGAAAAAAAAAGTCTAGCTGTTGTTCTGTCCCAGGAAGGGCTTTCTACGTGAGCTATTGCTGATAGAATAGGCTGCCACCAGTCAACAGTATCTCGGGTGCTGAAATTAAAGCGTGAAACCTGTGATGTGAAGAGAAGACCTGGATCAGGCCGTAAGAGAGTGACTACTCCTTCTCAAGATCGATATTTGATACGGCTATGCCTTCGTAATCGCCATGCTAGTGCTCCTGATCTAAAAGTGGACTTTGAGATGGCCTCTGGTGTTGAAACAAGTGCACGAACTGTTCAAAGACGGCTTTCGGAATGTGTGTCTGCATGCCTATCGGGCCCAAGGAGAAGCCTTTGTTGACCCAACAAATGAGAAAGAAGCGACTTGCTTGGCCTAAAACACGTTTCATGGACAAAAAAGCAATGGGACACCGTTATCTTTTCTGACGAATCAAAATTCAACCTACATGTGGGAACATGTGTTTTTTGTAAAGGGCGGCTCCTTAAACGTCAGTTCATCTCTGTCTCGTATCTCTGTGAAGAACAGTACCACTGTAAGAGGGCTAGAATTGTGGGTGGTGTAGGTTTGTGTGTGTGTTCTGTCTGGCCATTTGGCTACCTAGAAGCATCAGTCACCTGGAGAGATGATTCTGGGTAGTCGTCCACACCACGGGAAGGTGGGCCAGTCCCAATAGTGCTCGCGCTGTCTCAATTCGAGACTCTGACCCACCTAATATTGCTAAAAGGCGAGCCTGATTCCTCCAGGGGGCACACTCCAGAGGAAAATTCAACTTGCATGGCTCGGATGGGAAGTGATATGTCAGAAGACGAAAATCGGTGGCATACCATCCTGACTGCATAACACTGACTGTAAAGTCCCCCGCCGGTCATAAAATGTCTGGGGATGCATAACAAGCAAAGGGGTGGGGCGAATTAAGTTTAATAACGGAACGGTGAATGCAGAAACCTACACTGCTATCTTGGAGGAGTGCCTGAAACCCATTATTAGGGATCACCACACAGACGTCCAAAACTGCATTTTTCAACAGGATTCAGCATCTTGCCACGCATCAAAATTGGTAAGTTTTATGCTATTTAATTATGAATTTGTCTTCTTATCTCACAAGGCTTAAAACATACTCACACCAATGTTTTTCCTCGTTTTTCCTCCCTTAAAGTGCAGTCATTCCTGAGAAATGCTGGCATTACAGTGTTCGACTGGCCCGGCAACAGTTCACATTTGAACCCTATTGAAAATTTCTGGTACATAATGTCGTCTAAAATTGCTTAGAAGAAGCCTACAAATAAGATTCAGCTTCAGGAAAGCATTTTAAGAGTGTGGTACCAAGAAATTGGACAACAGTATATCCAGAAGTTGAATAACCCTATGCCAGATCGTTGCAAGGTTGTAACTGCAGCTCAAGGAGGAACAACAAAATACTGAGGACTTATTTTGCTTATTTCCAGTACACAATAATATTACATTAACTTGTTATTTCAGTTTATACACGTAAATACAATAAATGTATGTTTGGTTGTCATGATTTCTCGTATTTCCATTAATTACGCATATTACCTTTGGGAAGATATTTATGGCAATTAGGTATATCAGGTGGAGTCTTTTTTATTGGATTTCATTCACAGAGATATATAGTGTGTTTCAAAAGTGATGGTCATAATTTAAAGGTGAACTGTACAGACTACAATATGCAAAAAAGCCTAGTAAACATGGGTCCTTAAGTGAATCGTTTTCGAGATATTGCACATTTCTAGTTGGGATCCACCACTGACAAGGTGAACTGTACAGAGTTGGGATCCACCACTGATTTGTTTGTTTAAGTTAGGTTATGCTCATTTTCTCCCTTTCCCCTCTCTCAATGCTCTGAGATGTAGCAGGCATACTAGTACTACTTGTCAAAGGATAGTCAACATGGAAAGGTTACAGCAACGAAGAGTATGGGGACGTGCACTTCATTTTTGGTACAGCCAACGGCAGTGCACTCGAGCTGCACGTTTGTACTAAGAAGCATTTCCCCGCTGAAGGCAGCCCAACAGGCGCACATTCATCAGAGTATATCAACGCCTTAGAGAACATGGGCGCTTTGCTCAAGGAATGCGAGCAGGTAGGCCCAGAAGCATAACACCTGATGTTGAGGAAAAGGTGTTAGAAAGAATAGAACAAAATCCAGGAATTTCGACAAGGAGGGTTGCTCTGCAAGAACGTGTACTGAGCCATAGCGGTGTGTGGCGAATTAATTTTACAAGGTCTCAGCAATATAGACTACCCTCCCAGAGTGAACTTCTTCTGCCAGTGGATGCAACAACAGTGTGTCCTGAACCCCCAATTTTTAAAAAAACATTTTGTTCACTGACGAAGCTGGGTTTACTCATGATGGTATTTTTAATTTCCATGACTATCACGTTTGGTCCGACGAAAATTCTAATACAATTCACGAGTCACAACATCAGCAACGTTTCTCGTTGAATGTCTGTGCAGGACTACTAGGAGACCACCTATTTGGACTACACTTTCTGCCAAACAAGCTAACAGGAGAGCTGTACCTTCAGTTCGTGCAGAATGTTCTTCCAGACCTCCTTGATGATGATAATGTTTCACTTCAGCAACCCCAGAACATGTGGTTTATGCATGATGGTGCACCGGCACATTTTGCTCGAGTTGGAACTCGGTATCTAACTAGAAGGTATAGTCAACGATAGATAGGTAGGGGTGGGCCTGTAATGTGGCCTCCCAGATCACCAAACTTAAATCCTATGGATTTTTGTATCTGGGATCATGTAAAAAGCTTGATGTACACCTCTGACATTAACACAGTTTAGGAATTGCAGCGTCGGGTTGAAGGAGCCTTTCAGCAAATCATAAATGATCCAGGAATGTCTGAGAGGATTCGCAACTCAATGCAGAGAAGACTACAAAGCTGCGTACGGATGCAAGGACAGCATTTTGAACACTTTTTGTAACATCCTGTAACATGTAATATTTGTAAAATCCTGTGGTGTTGAAACTAAAAATTAAAAATGTATTATATTATGTTTAATAAAACCACTCTTAGCAAAGGATTCACAGCTTTTTGCTAAACTAGTGCTTCCATAGTCAGTGGCTGATCTTAACAGAAAATGTGCATCATCTCGAAAACGGTTCATTTGCGGCCCGGAGTTCACTGAGACTTTTTTGCTTATTTTAGTTTGTACTTTTCACCCTTAAATTATTGACCATCGTTTTTGAAACACCCTGTATATCCCATCTAACAAATGCATTTCGAACATTTCTGCAACCCACAATGCAGCGCAAAACACATTACAGTATTTGCAAAATTCAAGTAATGCAGTTTTTTTTATCCGCCACTGTATGTAAGGCGGTGGGCAATTCAATACAATTAGTTTAGTATTAACTGGATGTAGTTTACTTCTCCATGCTCATAGCACAGTAGTTATGATCATTGATCCCAACACGGGGTAGAAAAGGCCTGAATTCGAAGCCCATCAATAACACAACAAATTTTATGGGGGGGTTTTCCGCAACGCTGCTTAGTCACACGTGAGGGTTACGTGATGTGTGTGTGTGTGTGTGTGTGTCCTGGAAAATTGTGTTTTTCGTGCAGAAAACAATTCAAATTATTATATTAGGGCCACCGGTAATTACTTACATATACCCGTATATATATATATATATTGTTAAAGATGTTAGTAATAGTGGTATAGGCTAATGGTGTAATTTACACAAAACGTTTTGCAAGTTATATTTCTGTAAACCGATAAAAACCAGTACGGCGTAACGGCCCAAGAAACATAAAATCTTATATACGCGCCAATGGTATCCTGGAAAATTTATTTACTTTGGATATATATATATATATAATGTCTGTAAACTGTGTGTGTTCTCTGGTCGATTTGCCTGTTTTGCTGGACAAAAAAAAAAAGCCCAGTTTCTGGGGGTGGGAACCTTGCTATCTACTCCTGAGACCGACTAACTCAGCCACGGAGTGAAAAAAGCCCATTAAAGTTCCTCGCGTCATCGACGGTATTTGAACCCGAGCCTTTTCCACGCGGTGTTGGGAGGACGGTGGCGATACCACTGTGCTACCCTTCAGACTCGTGCAGCAAACAAGCTCAGACTCACATTATTATATTAGAGCCACCCATTATTTCTTCCATTCGTGCAAAAAACTGACCGAATAATACACGCAGTTATAGACTCAGTATACTGTACTGTCTCATAGCCTTAGTTGCTTTAGTGTTTAAAACACGCCTAACCTAAAGTTGTTTATTATTGTAGTAATTATACTGCTAGGCATGTAATTTTCTAACGTGACAGTGAGTAGAGTATTTATGTACACGTCCTAGCCAATGAGTTTTTCAAGAGTTAATCCAAATATGATAATAGCCTAGAGTAATTTTCAAATAATAATAATAATAATCATAGTCGTTTCTCTTCTTTCCAAAACTGTTGCTGAACCACTCACATTTGAACGTGTTGTTTAAAGGCCCTCTTTATGATTATTTTTAACCAATAGTTTCTTCTTAACTAACTATTTATGCTTAAATTAGGTTTCTAATTTTAAGCATAAATAGTTAGTATGTTTGTTCGCAACTGAAATTCTTAGATTCTGTGTGTTTCATATAGACCCATCAGGCCTGTGAGTCCTTCGAAGTCTTTTTCAGTTTTTCGTTTCCAAGTCTTTTTCGGTTTTTTAGTCTTTCTTTTCCAAGTCTTATCCATTCTTTCTTACTTTTGACTAATTCGTAAAGTATTATTTATTATTTTGATAAATAAACTAATTATTATTATACTTTAATTTATTATTATTATAAGTTAAAGAATAATAATTAGTAGAGTGATAAAAAAAATTAGGAGAACCAAACTTCTGTTTATTGCATATAACTGGAAAGATATACGAGTAGAGCCTTTTGCAAAATTAGAAACGTAGTGTAATATTTAAGTAATAGGTGGTACAGTGTGTCTAGTTTATAAATATTTATTTATTTATTTATTTATCTATTTTAATTTATTGGCTGTATTTACTCGCTTCCATCATTTTTCCGATACTAATGCTAATAACATTACCAACAGGATCATCGTCAGAACGACCACTTCTTGTTTTCAGCAGCATTATTTTCTTACTGAAAGTTGTATTTCAGTCAGATCAGTAAAAGTAATAACATCATATCGCTCACTGGCTGCAATAGCGGCATAACTCAAAAATCGTAATTCTGAGATAATCAATGAGTTTAATGATTAATGTAGTTTAATGATTTTCATTAAACTGCATAGAAGTGCATCAGGCGAAATCTTTCAGGTCGTAAAAATTGCAATGACTCATCTCTGTCACCTTGAAAGGGTTTCCTGTCTTTCTGGCAGTTCTAGCTAATGTAACATATTGTGATGGGACGAATACAGGACCCGACTTTTGCAATCTTTTCATATTTTTCTATAATAATGAGTTGCACAGTCACCCTCGTTTTGTGTATGACCTACAACAAGAAAGTTGCATTCCATTACACTCCAATACTGGCACAACTCAAAAAGTATCACTGTTGTATACAGACCGAGCTCCATTCAGTCCCAAGGTTGGGGCACACTGAAGAAGTGCCACTGTTGATACTTCTCGATGCAGTAAAAACTCAGATGGCATAACGACACTAGTGTCACCTAGCGTGATAATATTGATCTCACTTTGTATTGTTATTGCATAAATGCAGAATCCACTGTCCCAATCTCGTCAGTTGTATTAACTCAAAAATTAAGAATTTTGAGTTGTGCCACTATTTCAGCCAGTGAGCGATATGAACATAAATTTAAAATTTGACATCTCCAAAAGTTGTTGGAAAATTACGAAATGTTTAATGAAACAGGAACTATCTGTATTAAACTCGACTTCGAATGACGCAAGATTATTATTAGTATTAGAATGGCCTAATGATACAAGGAAGTGGATTTATTTTAAAAATGCCAAAGGAAGAAAATCAAACTTTCTTAATTACTCATGTTTTTTTTTTCATCACCATAAATCAACCACCTATCATCATCATCATCAGCCATTTTCAATCCACTGCAGAATGAAGGCCTCTGCAGCAACTTTCCAGTTCCTTCTGTTTCCAGGTTTTCTTTTAGTTCCTCTTGGGTACCATTCCATTATTTTCTTAGTCTATCTGTCATGTCTTTGAGCTATGTGTCCTGCCTAAGTCCATTTCAGTTCTTTATTTTTGATAAGAATGTCCTTTAATTGTGTTTGCTGCCTAATCCATGTGTTTCTCTTATCCAACAGTCTGATTCCTGATGTAATTCGTTCCATTCTTCGCTGTGCAGTTTTCACCTTCTCTTTCATTCTTTTGGTGAGTACCCAAGTTTCACTTCCATAAGTCGTGGTGGGGCGTATACATTATTATACTGCTTCTCAGTACGTGACTGTATTTCCTGAATGCTACCATCCGAAATTTGTTCTTCTCTTCACTTCCAGCTATTTATCATTGTTACAGCTAATGATTTGTCCAAGATAAGTATATGAATCCACCTTTTCAATTTCTACTCCTTCAACGATTATGTCCCTTTCTGTGGCATACTTGTCCGTCTTTACTTTTGTTTTAGCTGTATTCGTCTTTAGTCCGAAATCCTTAACTCTGCATAACTGATTAAGATTTTTCTCTAATTTTTCGGGATCGTGGCTTATGATCACAATGTTATCTGCAAATCGTAAATGGTTTGGGTACTCTCTATTCACATTGACTCCTTTCAGCGAACCCCCGGAACAGCCTGGTTCGTCTGGAGGAGTGTACATAATAAATATTCAAGGCGATTACAGGTTACATTGAGTTTAAAAAATAGGAAAACACATTGTATTTACAAGTAAGCTGACATAAAATAACACTGAAGTTTCAAAACGGTGAAAGTGGTACAATCTATAGTTCTACTTTGTACAGTTCTTTCTGGGTGTCCTGTCTGTAGCGCTCAGAGCTGCAGAAAACTGAGGCATCGATTCCGAGGAAGTTATATACTTCGACCGTATTTACGGAAACAATGATCCTAGGTATTGTAGGTTTTGTAGAGAAGATCGTGGACAAGGTGTTGCACTGCACCGGGTTCGTTGGATGGTCCAAGAGTTTGTCGTCACTTCCCAGATGTCGGGTGAATCCACAAAGATGTCGGGTGTCGGCCACAAAGGAGATGAGCCAATGTGTGCAGGTTCCACTCCTTAATGATGGTTTCAGGCCGAGGTTTGCATAGAGAACGCTACGAGAGATGGTAAAATGGTGGCCTATCACTCTGTTTAATCTTCTCAGGAGCCAGTACTCAGCCCCAAGGAATCTCTTGAGTTGAGCAGGGGAGGCCCCTGACCAGAGTATGGATGCATAAAGCGGTACGGGGATCAAATTTCTTTGGACGTAATCGTAATCCAAAAGGAACACTCGAGGCCTAAGACCGACCAGCTTCCATCGGATTGCCCAGAGAGCAGCAAGCGTTTTCTGCCTGACCATATTGAGGTGGTCTTTGAAGGTTATTCTGTCATCTCACTTAAACCCCAAATCGGTGTGAGAGTTAACTTTTTCGCTGACGGTCCCGTTGATTTTTAGTGTAAGTTCATTCTTTGTCTTCCTTTTTGTGAAGGTCATCTGGCTGCTTTCTGAGGATTTAACTTTAGCCTGAGACATTAGATAATCCTGAAGTTCAACCAGGACGTTCTGTTTTTCAAAGGCGACTGCATCTACTTTTGCTCGATCATCTAATGTGACGAGCATCTTGAGAACGTCAGCATATGTGAAGAAGTTTGGGTGCTTCGTAAGGAAGGGCTCTAAAGCAGTGGCAAAGAACCACGAAGAAAGAACTCTCCCTTGTGCGATGCCGACAAAGGTCGTGATGGTGCTCTCCAATCTATGGTTATATTTGATAATAATTTTCCTGTTGTTAAGAAGTTCGTTTAGAATAGCAAGTAGATTTCCTTCGATTCTGAAGTAATATTTCAAAATTTTCACCAGCTCCCTTGTTCGAAGTGTGTCAAAGCTGCTTGTATATCCGATTTCGAGTTGTTTCTTATCGTTTAGGGGTTGCCTTTTTGGATTGCCCAGCTGGTCATTAAGAGATTAGACAGTGTGGACCTTCTAGGAATAACAGTATGGAGTTGCTGTGGTCGTCCGTTGAAACTGTGAGTTGTCTATTTGAATTATGCCTTCTCTACTATTTATAAGTACACCATCACTATTCTTCAGATTCAGTATCATTTGTCTTTCTGTATTACTGCTCATGACTGCTGATTTAAGCCCTTTGTTTCCCTTAATGTTTATTCTACTTTTCTTGTGTTAACTCTTCTTATGTCCTCTCTGAGTCTGTTTCTAATGGCTTTGCATAACTCAGTATACGAGATTTTGTCCTTGTCAGTGTTTATCTTGCTCTTCATTTGTCACCTTCTGTTCATCATGACAAGTGTTTCTTGACTATTTTTTTTCTTCTTGTTATTTCTTTTTACCTATAATTTTCTCGGGCTTTATCACTTTCAGAAAGTTTTATTCCTCGTCACTATCTTGGCCCTGAAAGGTCTGCAGGAGCTCAAACTTGTTCTTAATTTCCAGTACGTACTGCTTTTCCTTTTCTTCTGTTATCTCAGAGACCTTCGTATTATTTACTCGAGTCAATTTTTTCCTTTCTTTTCTTACATCTATATCAAATGTGCATCTTACCATTCTGTGATCATTTCGAACATTTACCTTGTTCAGGACGGTAACATTGTTCACAATATAATACATCTTCTGTTAGTGAGGATTAATTATTAATCCATTTGGGCTTTTCTATGTCCACTTTCTGTTTGCCCTTTTCTTTAAAAAAGTGTTCATTACTGACATTCCTCGAGATTCTGCAAATTCCACAAGTCTTTCGCCTCTTTCATTTCTTCACCAATTCCAAAATTTCCTATAATTTCCCTTTCTGTGATAATTTGCTCTTTCCAAACTTGACATTGAAGTCACCCATAATGATGGTATAGTTAGTTTTCTGTTCATCTAAATGTCTCTCAATTTCGGTGTGCATTTCCTGAACCTCTTCATCATCATCATGGCTCGATGTTGGTGCATATATCATTATAACCTTTAGTGCGCCTCCGTAGCCAGGTGGGAAGGAGCAGTAGTGCGTAGCACACGCTTCTTGATTAGACCGGGGTTCGAGCCCGTCACCACCAAATACGGAGGATGCGGAAAGGTCAGGGAATGACCACCGCATATCCCGGAGCAATATGGCCTTAGTTGCTAATGCTCCTAAAAACCAAATAACAAAATAACAAAAACAAAATAACCTTTAGTTTGTACCTCTTAGAAATCCTTAGTAGTAATCTTGACACCCTTACCCTTCCCTTGGTGATGTACTTTTGAATTCCAAAATTTTGTTTTTTATATCTTTATAGACCAAGACAGCCAACTCCATTTGCATTGTTTTCCCTGTTTCCATTGGTGTACAGCTGATTTCCACTTGATAAACTTATAAGTGATTCATTCCTTCTTGTTTCAGCCAAACCGATGGTATTCCAATTTACATTTTATAATTACTCTTCCAGCTGTAATATACTCTCTTTCCCGATGAATGATCTTACATTGTAACAGGTCAAGTTCAGTTTCCGTACATGGCAGCTTGGTCGTACTCAGAGATTCTTAGCACTCTTTGCTTCCACTCTGATCCTATCGCTGCCGAAAGAGGGAGAGTGAAAGCCATTGTGGACTGAGGGCCACTTGATTCGTCGTGTTGTCGTAAAGTGCTGGAGAGTTTGGTCTTTTCCTCTTCACGCTGACCAGGTGTCTTTAAGAGATCCACTCTACACGTTCGTTGCCACCAAAGTGATGTAATACCAACGAAGTGTGCATGAGTGGATTTTAGGGAGGCAGGCCAACCAGAATTCTCCTAAATCTTCTAAAATAGAAAGATATTGGATCCGTCAGCGTTTTAGACTGAGTGTTTGCCTCAGTCTAAAACACTGATGGATCCAATATCTTTAAGCCCCAGCTAATTCAGCAACTACCTAACCAAGCAACCACCTAACTCACCAACCACCAAATTCAGCTTCAACTTTGCCAAACTTTCTGCTCGGTCATATTGAGAGATAATTTATTCCAGTGATTTTCAACAGGCTAACTGAAGGTAAACTTCATAAGGTGAAGTCTTTTGTTACTACGTAAGATTTTATATTTACGTCTCCTGGTCCTTGTTTCACCTACCAGCAAGAATATACATTCTTCATTCATTTTTACTCATTGCCCACAGCTCTTGTACACCTCAATCGGTTACCCCTTAAGGTAACTAGTTGCAAGCTTTTTCAATCGATATCCTCTAAGCCGTTTCTGATAGGGACAACTCTGGGCTTCATTTATCGTATATTAAGGAGAGTAGATATTCTGAATAGCTTTTTTTTTTTTTTAGGAATATTACATTTGAGCGATATTCATACCAATGAAATGATTCGCGCATCTCAGAGAAGTTCATTGTAATGGTATTTTAGTGGATACTGGGTTGAATGGGTTATCAATCAAACCCGTTTCTTTTTGCGGTCCGCTGATGAGGAGCAGCAAGATAGTAAGTAACTTGGTCATTTCAGTATAAAAGGTTGTGCATCACTGGTCTAGGGTTATTGTTTTTACAGTTTAGCTCATGATTAGCGGATAGTGTGCATTAAATAGTGAATAAATACAATTAGAGTAAAAGAAATAAAACCAACTTTTAACTATGCTTACATTATTCAAAATATTTTGAATAATGAAAAAGTAAAATTTTTGAGCAATATCATTACTTAGCGAACCTGAATTTCTTCTCCCTACAACCTAGAGACCAAAAGACAGGAAATAGTGGCAGGCTGAATTGCACTTCACAAAATATTTGGCTGAGTAAGTCAGAAGGAGAAGTGCGGTGCGTCTTTATTTGAGTTCACGAGGTGCACTCAGATAAAGTCAAATCCTAGTGCACGTGTTCCTAAAAGTGACACAATTGCTGAACAGTACGGTCGAAACCTCATTATTAACGAACTCCTTGCAGTTCAGAAGAGAGGATCAAGTCTTACACAATATTAGACATGCATCTTGCTTGATCCGACTGTAGGCTCTGTGAAATATTGAGAAGTTATTATTTATTTATTCAGTTGGAGATCATAATCTCACACCTGGACAGCAGAGTGCTAGTGGAGTTTACATTAGTGACAAGTCAGTAATTACAATAATGATCATAAAACTCAAGAGATAGATGATTGGTATATAACAATAATAAAATAGGAGATTTATGGGAATAAACAAAATAAAAATAAATGTATAACAACAAGATCAAATTAATACCATAGAAATTAACAGAAATTGATCAATGCGATTAGTAGGAGAAAGTCTGAAGTCCGAAATTTTTGAACTCCATCATAAAAAGTGACCATTGGCGCATTCCAGGAAGAAATCATCATTACGAATTGGCCCTTCAGCCGACGACGTGAGTTTTTCGGTTTGTAGTGCTAATCAACCATGGAATCGTCAGAATTGAACCACGGAGAAGGTTTTAGCCAGGATTTGTTTCTGTATTTCTTTTCAAAACATATTTTACTTAAGTCTGTTTTAAGGATGTTGCAGAAATTGGTGGTATTGGAGGGGAACATGTATTTCATACATGTTCCCCTCCAATGAAATGCGTTTCTGTAGATAGTAAAGTTGTAATTTTGTCTCTTCTTACTCTTCCTGCTGCATAGGATGTTGTCAATGTCGGGGGCGTCCAAAGTGTGTTTAGGGTCTAACGGCACCAGGGGTTTCCCCCATCTCCACCTGGTATACATTGTCGTGTATTACAGTACACTGTAAAGGCCAGAGATTTAAAAATGTATGGATATTGTGGAGTGTAGTGTTGTTCCTCTGGCCATTTAGCCGCTGGACTCCTGCCGAGGCCCAACGTTGCCCACACTCGGCCCCATGGAGGCAGACCAGGTACACCAGTATTTTAAATACGTACTCTAGCAGGTCCTGCCACCTAATTTCCTGAGATTTCAGTGGCTAGGACCTATGTGGGGGGGGAGAAAAATTGCAATTTTCGGGGGGTAGGACGTTAATGAGGTTAGGAGTCTGAAAGGGTGATGCACGGATAAGCAGTTAAATTTTAAATTAAATTTTGATTGTGTGGGGCGTACGCTATGGTCTTTAGAAGGAGTGGGGGGGTGAGACTGAAGACTGGGGGGAAAAGATAGAAATATGGGGTCAATAGAGAAGACGACTCCAGGTATGTCAATGGGACATGCCATATAGAATAGAATAGAATCTTTAATTGCAGCAATGATAGACATACAATTAGTCCCGTCACGGCATGGTGGTGCCAGGGGTTAACAAAACATATCCCACCAGAAGGAAAATATGGGAGGCAGCCGGGAGGGGAAGAGACGGGTAGGCCGTCCCCTACTCTCCCCAGGATAGGGAAAGAAAGTGGGCCAGGCAAGGTGCCCAATCCAGACCGCCTGTCGGCTATGTGGCAGCAGAGTGCAGTCATGATCAAAGAAATGTCCAGTCCAGGTAGGTCACAATATGATTTGTGGTTTCCTCTCAGTGGATTAGGTCCCGTCCGGTGTTGTCTAATGTGGTGGTTTTCGCTCCTAAGGCGATCAGTCATTTCAGGTGATTTTTCTGTCTTTTGTATCTGTCGTTCTTGGGATCAGGTCCCGTCCGGTGATTTGTTTCAGTTGAGCGGGGTCAGGTAGTTGTTGGCACATGGCGTTGTGGTCACAGTTTGAGCGATCCATTCCTGTTGGTTGTGCAAGGTTGAGTCTGTCATTTAGTCTGCATCTCGTCAGGGTTTTATTTCTTTTGTTCCTTCAGGTGCAGGTAGGTGGTATGTGCTCGGTGTGGCTTTGTCGTTTAGTTTTGTCACTGTCAAAAGCCTAGGTGTTATCTCAGAAGGTTCTAGTTAGTGTTCCCTATGGATTGCGTTTAGGGTTCTGCGTCTGGTGAACATTTCTTGCGCTTATTTGGTCAGGGCCTTATATTCCTCCAGTGAGTCCAATAGATGCATCTCTTGGTTCCTTGGGAGGTAAGTGATTTCCGTTATTAGCCTGCAACGGAGGTCTTCATAGTGTGTACAGTCATGCATGATGTGAGTCCATGTTTCAGCCTCTCCACAAACGCAGCGTGATCCTAAAAGAGTTCAGTTTCGCATTGAATGCTTCATGACCCGTTAGCAGGTAGGTCGTGTAGAGGTCGGTTTGAACCAGGTTGGGGACTCAGGGTACACCCTGTCAATGTTGGGTAGGAACGTTTTTGTGATTTCTCCCTTAGTCGTTGCCATGCCTGCTGCAGATGTCTTTGGCGTCTGGTTTTTTTCCACTTTGGGGTTAGCTGTTAAGTCCACTGTAAAGTTCATGAAGGTCTAGGATAGTCCTTTGGTAATGTGATAGGAAATGCCAGAGCTGGTGATTTCCAGATCCAGGGGGAGGGCTCCTGCCAGGACCTGGAGGGCGTTTGTACTGGTGGTATTGCAGGCACGGGTGATGGTGAGTAATATTGTCCTTTTGGTGGCGTCCAAGGTTCGCCGTTTGATGGCCATTGTAGTTTTACGAAACCAAATCGGAGAGGCATAGACTATTGCTGGTAGGAATGTCGTTTTGTAATATAGAGACAGGGTGCGCTTGCTAAGCCCCCAATTCCGTCTCATTATTCTAGGCACCAGTGCTGAGTACTTCCTAACTTTGGCTCTAATATAGTTCAAATGGTGTTTGAAGGAAAGGTTTGAATCCAGATTAACTCCCAGGTATTTCATTTGGCTCCTCAACCTGACAGTTTTGATTTCTATTTTTATTTGTGGGGGCCGCTTGAGGTCCAGGAATCCCCGAAGCAGGATTGAGGAAGTTTTGTCCGATGATATTTTCAGATGATGGGTTTGGGCCCAAGCTTTTAGGGTCGTTAGGGCCTGGTTTGCCTGGCCTTCTAACTGGGCTCTGCTGTCTATGGCAACCGTCAAAATAAGGTAGTCAGCAAAGGCCTGGGAGCAGACGTCCCCAAGATCAAGAGCGAGGAATTCGTCAAGGACCATATGCCACAGAAGCGGCCCCAGAACTGAACCCTGGGGGCAGCCCCTGAAGACAGGCCTGGTTAGTCTTCCAAAGGGTGCAGCAACACTGATCTTCCTTTGTGAGAGGTATGATTTTATTGTTTTGAAGAGGTTCACCGGAATGGAGACACTCCTGAGTCTGTCCAGGACGCTTGGCCACCAGATGGTGTCGAATGCCCCGGCAAAGTCAATAGAAATGACCAAAAAATACTTCCTCAGACAAATGGCCACAGCATCCATGACGTTTCTGAGAGCGTCAGCGGTTGATGACTGGGGTTTGAAGCCATATTGTGTGGGCATACCAAGGTTCGCTACTTCGTAGTGCCTGCAGATTCCTCCGTGCAGGAGTTTCTCGAACAGCTTACTGACTACAGGCAGCAGTGCAATTGGTCGATAAGACCCTGGCAGGTCAAAAGTTTTGGAAGGTTTTTTTTTTTTTTTTTTTGATCAATTTCACGTTTGCAGCCTTCCACTGTGTTGGGAAGGTACCAGCCCGGAGGCAGCAGTTGAAAAGAGAGAGAAGCAAGTCGGGTGTGAATTCTGTAACTTTCCTTACGATCTCAGGTTCCAGGTTATCTGGGCCAGGGCATTTCCTGTTTTTGATGACAGCTGTATCCAAAATATGTGTAAACAGTTGACTAAGAGTTGAAATATTCTGTTTAGCGATGAGATGTTTCCGCGGTGGGATGTTCAGGTTTGAGAACAGTACCGCCTTGGAGATTGTGAAGGGCTTCCTCGTGGTCCAGTTCAACGCAGAAATTCAGGTTCATTAAGTAATGATATTGCTCAAAAATTTTACTTTTTCATTATTCAAAATATTTTGAATAATGTAAGCATAGTTAAAAGTTGGTTTTATTCTTTTACTCTAATTGTATTTATTCACTATTTAATGCACACTATCCGCTAATCATGAGCTAAACTGTAAAAACAATAACCCTAGACCAGTGATGCACAACCTTTTATGCTGAAATGACCAAGTTACGTACTATCTTGCTGCTCCTCATCAGCGGACCGCAAAAAGAAATGGGTTTGATTGATAACCCATTTAACCCAGTATCCAGTAAAATTCCATTACAGTGAACTTCTCTGAGATGCGCAAATCATTTCATTGGTATGAATATCGCTCAAATACAAGTACAGTATTCTAATCCAAGATGGCGTTTCAGGTAGGAGGGCAGGGCAGATGACCAAATCACTGATGCGTACATAATGACTAGGACGATACATCTGTGGGCATACTGAACGGTTAGATTTGCATTAAAAAACCGGCGAGCTCTTGCCGAATGGCCCACATGGCAAAGAAGTACTTGCTCTGGAGTCCACGAAATGAGGGAGGAAAGTTAGGTTTTGGTCCTATGTTAACCACAGATCTTTGTGATGAGAAACCTTCCTGATTTCAGAACCATTTACGATGGCAGGAATGTGGTTGTTTATTTTATTTTCTGTGAAAATAAAATAAACAACCTTTCTTTTCTGTGAAAATAAAACAACCAACTTTTCTGTGAAAATAAAATAAACAACCACACAAAATTGTGAAAATGACTTTTTTTTTTTTTTAGATGATTTTTTTTTCATTTATTTGTAAACCAGTGGCATGTAGGTACTCTTCAAGGAGCGCGAGTTTCCGTGTTACTTCATCAGAGATTAAATGGGCCGAGTATGGGTCTCTTGAAGTCATGAATAGTTTCAAATCATCGCCATAGGACAGGAAGTCTTGGTTAACCGACAGAAAGGGTTCCGGTGCAGCCACAAATAGCGTTGAGGAGAGGACGCCTCTTGTGGGATACCCCTCGAGATGACGAAACTTCTGCTGAAGTACTGATGTGCGACTAGCAGATGTCTAGGATTGATATCAGGACTTTCAAGAGATTTCCGGTGATATTGAAATAGGATTCTAGAATGTGCAGGAGGGTGGGGATAGATATCTGATCATATGCTGCCTTTATACCAAGAAACAAAATATCAGGGTGTCTAGGAGGTTGTTGATCTTCCACTAATCACTGAATGTAGATAGGGAGGTCGATGGTTAAAGCAGTGATCAATTATTGTTGTATGAATGACTTTTTCAAATATTTTAAATATAAATTTTTTGTTTATACTCCGGCACGACAACCAAGTCAGTAGAGTTTACAATAAATCGTCAATACAAATATTTATCGTATTTAGTAGTCACGGACTTGAACCCCGGTCCACTCAAGGAACGCGTGCTATGCACTGTTGCTCCTGACCACTGGGCTACGTCAGGCCTGATTAAGTAGTGAGCATTCTATTGAGATGGGCCGAAAATCTTTTACTATATTTTCTTTGAGTATAGATTTCGCTTCTCATTTTTACACTACGATAATCATATAGGAGAAGCATTGTGACTATAAATAGGTAAATATATTTGATTTGATCTGGTTATAAAGTAAAAAAAAAAAAAAAACAAGAAAAAAAAACTGGAAACTAAAATTGCAGGTTTTTATTTTTTTTAATATACTGAGTAGCACGAAACATACAGTTGGTAAATATATATATGTATAATTTTTTAATTATGAGAATATTATAATTTTAACGACTTACTAGTTTATTTTTAATTAGTGCGCTAATATATGTTACGAATTTACGACTTTTCTATATAACAATATTTTTTAAAAAATGTATATATTTTTATTTAAGTTGGACGTAATATTCTGTTTCGTTTAAACACGATGCGAGTCTCTTCAAATGTAGCTATCATCGAATTACTATTTAAATGTAACTTGTGGTAATTAACTCTCAACCTACATACTCTGGAGTCAAAAATAACTGCGCAGGAAATTGCATTCATTGCCATTAAAACGTTATGGCGGTGTTCTTGTGTATGAATTAGAACCCTTGCATTCGGTGCTTTGTCAGATGATTTTTATCTGTCCCAGTATTTGTCTCGTCATTTTGTACTTGACCTACGACGTCAGAAATTTTCATAGACTGCTTCCTGTTTTGTCATCAGCCCTCTGAAGTGGTTGAGGGTCCTCAGGAGAGAAATGTAGTAAATAGTAGAAAAGATTAAAACAAATTTCTGACATACTAAAAGATATGAAGAAAATCATGGCTTTAAATGTCAAAAGAATTGAAATTAATATCAAGTTCTATGAGGAAATAATTTTCAGTAATTAATTGTTCCATACCATTTTCCTTTCCATAAATAAAATCCCCCAAAAGCTATGTTTTTTTTTTTTTTGTTGTTTTGTTTTTTTTTTAAGTAAATGAAATTCTGTTACTGGGAGTGAAAATCTTGGGTAAATTAAGTAAGAAAAAAATATTCGAAGCTTGATTAAGAAATTGGCAGTCAATGTTTACGATTTCCTCATTAAGAAATAGTATGCTTTTGTTCAAACGCATTTTGACTATGCAGGCTTCCTTACCCACATAATATAAAAGTTACCCACAAGCTAGAAATAAATCAGACAGCAAAAGGGGGAGTTGGCTGCTTTATCTTAATTTAGCCTTAGGCATTTGCAGATAGAGAACAAAGAGCTGGGGAGTGATGCGGGAAAATGTTCACTTTCTCCTAGGCTCATCACGTAAAGGATCAGATGGAGAAAACTAAACCCTACGCAGTCTTTTGTCATTAGGCTAAACCATATCCTTCACATGTGGCCTTAAGACAGTAATCCCACACAGTTTAGATCATTCCCCAACTCTAATAGCCTATTTAAAAATAAAGACCCTTTTGTTTTAAAGGGCGTCTCGAGAATTAATAATACGACATTTAAGTCCTCTGTAGGAAGCCGCTTTTTATCTGCTTGTTATAATAGTTTCTAGCCTGCATTGCAGGAAGCCTAAACCCTGACGGCTGTTTATTTTTTGATTTCGTAGGCTGTGTTAGTAGTTCATGCTTTATCACTTGTGTTTATTACGCTGATGAAAATTAAGCACTTCCTTTCTTCTGTTTAAAAAAAACAAATATATATATATATGTTTTACTTGCTGGCGTGTTATGAAAAACGAACATAAAACTGTGTGCCACATTCGTTATATGATAGTTTTTATCTAAAAAATAAAATTATAAAAATAAACAACTGACTACAAACAGTTCTGTAATTAAGTTTGTTTTATCACTGTGTAGCATCTATTAAATCCGATTATTCGAAGCCAAGATATATGTACATTAATAATAATTAAAAAAAAAAAAAGCATTAGTTGGGAATCTGCTAAAAGATAGCATCATATATTTTACTATTCTGTTTTATTATTATTTTTTTTTTGTTTTGTTTTTTTCTCCTATTGTGGAAGTTTTAGAATTCATCATCATCATGAACTTTGTCCGGCTTAGGTCTTTTAAGACCTGTTCCGTTGTAACTCTTGGAGGTGGTCTTGATCTCGCCATCGTTGTCTTGGTCGACCAACAACATCTCTTGCCTGTAGGTTTGTAGTTCAAGGCTAATTTTGGGATCCGATCTGGGTTCATTCTTTCTATGTGGCTGATCCATTTTTTGCTGATACCGTTTTATGTCATTTACTATGTTATTTACTTTTAATTTCTCGCGGATATCTAAATTTCTTTGGTGGTTTAGTCTTGTAAAGCCTAATAATGGTCTTAAAAATCTCATTTGTGCTGCTTCTAGTTTGTATGCATATTTCTTATTTACGACCCAAGTCTCACAGCTGTAGAAGAGGGCTGATTTTGAAGTGATGTTGTGCAGTCGTAATTTTGTTTCAGTTGTCATTTGTTTTCCGAAGTTTTAGAATTAATATTTTTATTGTTGTGTTTTTGTTGAAAATGATTTTTTTTTGTCATTTTTTTGCGTCACGCAGAAGCAAAAATATGTAATGACCCTCTTTGTGTAGTTTTGGGAGCTGTTAGATGCGTAGTTTGGTATTCATCGAGCTGAAACAGTTCGAAATGTTTCAGTCAGCTCCATTTCCCGATAATCAAAGTTGATCAGCTGATTCCCTTGCGCGAGCCGAATAGGTTTGGCTAGGTCCCATTCTGTGACTGTAAACACGGCTAACGATGGCTAATGATGTCTTCTTTATTCTCCAACTAGTGGCCTCAGCGAGTTAATAATAGGCAACTCCACGGGGTAGGGGGAAGGGATATTTGCGACAGAAGGAAGCCAGTTAATGATGGCAAGATTATTTTCGGGATTACACTCTCCCACTTGTCGTGACCCTTCTTCAGTCGCTAAGATCAATGGGTCGAGGGTCAGCCGGACATGGACCACCTAGCATGGCGGAATGCCTGCAATGCCAACCATGTGGCGGGACCGACCTCACACCTCGAGCGTAGTGGGCACCGTCCTTTTCACACGGCGGCTCGGGCCATGGCGACTGTAATTACACTGTTTCGCCGATGGAAAGAATATTTATGACAGGCATTTGAACGCTCTCATCCCGCCGTGGGGAGCGAACAAGGCCAAATGAAGACGTATGGGGACAGCGTTCCGTACAGCGGTGCTGCCTTCCGAACTAGCGGTCCATAAGTTTGGAGAAATAAGGAGACTTACAGATGTGGCTGTGTTACTTTGTGCCTTTTCTTTCCTCTACCCTAACCTGTAATCATGCTGTCAATGGGGTCGCTGAGCTCCAATAGTGGCCATTGGCTCCAAGGACACCCTACGGGGACTTCCAGACTAGTGGACCAAATAAGAGCTCTCACGACCAGTTTTTAAGGATGAAACCGTAGAGACAGAGCCATTGTCCAAACAGCACCTTGTGTGGTCCAGAAATGGACGGGAAAATGGAATTAACAGGCAGTTAATCAAGGCTGGCAGTAATCACAGCCTTTTTTAGTAAGACGTGAGAGAATTAAATGCACCTTCCTGTTCGTTAATCTCTACAGATTGTATTGAAGAGCATTCGTGGTTATTCGGTTACGCACTGGATACGAACTTCAGTTCTGCGGGGATCCGTTCTAGACCTCCTAACATCGGCGGATATCGTAAGACACGCGATAATTTATCGAAACATCCTTTACTAGAATTCCTGTGGCAACTCCAAAACATATTTTATATATTATAGTTACTTCTTTTGTTCTAATTAACTGTCATCGGTCATATCATCTATAATTTAAATTATCTGAATTTGTTAAATATGCAATACGGAAATTGCTCGGAATATGAATTTACATTTTTAGGTCTTTCTTTTTAATTTCCTTTATAAAAGTAGAAATTCTTAAAATTTACTTAAAAATAAAAAGGAAAAGAACCTAAATAATATTCTGACTTCTTTAATAATTCATTTTAGGAGGACATCTCTTTCGTTCATTTTTAACCCCATAGAGTTAGTTTAGGTATTACGAAAAAGAAAATTATATACGAGTAGTCAAGTGGTCTTTTTTAAAATAAAGTGGGATTTCGTTTAATAATAATGACTGCGCGTGTGCGAACACATTCTTAAATTTATGCTTAAATCGACTGACGCTGATAGTGGTTTTAGGAATAAGTTGGTTGTAGGATTGGAAAATCTAAATTTCTTAAGTATCTGTATAAGAAATACCGTATACATGTTGGACCATATGTCAGTTTACTGAGAAATTTTTTTGCAAAATTTAAATCTTTTAGTCAATATCCTTATTATTTTATTAATATTAATATTATATTTACATGGCATTTAAATGAATTGTTCAAACTATTTTCGGTAATTTACTTCTCGGTAAATTGCATATCTTCTTAGTAAACTACACACCGCCCATCCTGTACATATTTTTAACGCGAAGGGCGCGACCTAATCTTATCTTGACGTCCGCAGATATTTGGTGCATGACTAAGGGTTTGTTTAATGGCAGTGGCACACTATGACTTAAGTGTGTACTGTATAGCAGTTTTCTATATTTTAAATTTCGATTAACCTAAAGTAAATAATAATAATTAATTTTTTATTATTAAACGGATTTTAAATATGCTTCTTAAAATATATATTTGTGAAAGAAAATGAAACTGTTCGGTCCAGCTTTCATTTATCTCCCGAGATATTTTACAATCATAAAAGGTGCAGCCGCTGTCATCGTTAAATACTATCGAAGTGAAGATTATCAACTAAATTACAATCTTTGTAAGCAATAATTTTCAATTATTCCCTTCCTGAATATTGCAGAGGTAAAAAGCAACTACCGATTTTGGCTGGGATAACTCGTTAAAAAAATTCACTTTGAATATCAGTTCTCTCATTGAATTGAAAAAATAATAATAATAAAAAAAAAATAAAAAATAAAAAAAATTCAACAAATGAAACGTATTGAGTATTGCTGGAGAGGCCTTCATCCTGCAGTGGATGGAAAATGGCTGATGATGATTAGCCACATAGTGCAAGGAAGCTTTTGCTGCACCAGCTAAAAAAAAAAAGTCGATAAGATAATACAAATTACAAATTATGCACTTCCTTCCTCACGTACAGGTAACTGTCCGGTTGACCTTTGAACTGTCAGCCTCAACTACTTGCAGAGGCTACTTGTTCCAATAATCAACAACTCACTGGCAAAAAGAAAACGTGAACATGACTTATTAATTAACGGTAGTGATGTAAAAATACTGTAAAACCATGAATGTAACAAAGTTTTCGGAAATAATCGTCTTTTTTCAGTAAATTAATTAAATACTGTCTTGAGTTTATTGTCTCATTGCTTAAATAAGATTAACGATCAGTGAAAGACCAAGTTTAAATGCATGCTCATTCTTCGCTGTATTCTTTGTACCGTATTTACAATGCATCCAAGCAAATTACGGGAATTTGTTATCTCTCCCCACTGAACATCTCATCCATTTTTAACATAATAAACTAACGATAACTATATAAGTGATAAAATAGCTTAATATTTTGTGCTTTTTCTTTAAATATTGTCCACAGATTTCTACTCGCGAAGCTATTAGATAAAAATAAAAAAATATATTCTGTTAAGAGGAATTTTACAGATTGCTTTATCCTGTCGTCAGGTTTTACCTTATACTTGTAGAACTAAATAACTAACGCATTGCCACTGGCATTAATGCTTCTTAATTTGATATAATCTCTTAATATAAATTTAATGTCTGTATTGTAAGTCTGGTAATTTTTCTTCTGTATGTTACTTTATTATTAACCCTGCCTAGTAATACAAGTAATACGAATTCTGTTCTTCCACACCGTGTGAAAAAGGCCTGGGACGTGATTTATCTCTAGACCGGGATAATTGTATAGCCATTTTCTCACTCTGGCCAAATTAGTCTATCTTGAACAAGGATTGAATGATTTTTCCTCGCCGGGACTGGGTTTTTCATCCCGCAAAACAACAAACTGAACGTTGCATTGTCTTAGCTACCTCGACTCTTATTTCAAACAACCAGACACTTTATATTTATAAATAATTAAATGTTTCTTGGCAATCAGGCAGACGCAAGTGTAGGGTTTTCCCTTCCACGTGGTTGGCATAATACACACACAGTTTACAGTCACAATACGTTGACGCCTCTTGGTTTTAGCAACCGGTACACACGTTTTCTTTATTTTTAACTTTACATTCAGATCCATAGGTAATCGGTTTTTACTTTGACTGAAGATCAATTACACTCACCGAAACGTACCCGGACACACGTGCTTTCATACTAACGTCACTACCACCCTAATAATGTTTAGGACCCCCTTTTGGCTGCTATGACACACACACAATATGACTCTTTTCGCCGCTATGCCACATTCCACAAACCACATTAGACTGCAGCAAGTATAGTGGTCCATTTCTCCTGCAGAACAGCGACCAGTTGAACTACTCATGTGGGACGTGTTGGTCTGGCCTTCACCTGACATTCCAGCTCATCTCGTGGTGTTCTATAGAGTTCAGACTGAACTCTTTGCTGGCCGTTCCAACTTTTGTATATTCATGTTCATGAGCCATTCTCTAACAGCACAGGCCTGTATGATATTTTATTATTATCTTTATTTTCTCTTAAGAGACACCCGCTTACGGCTATTAACCAGGGGGTGCACATTCATATATACAAATATAAGTTATACACATAATTATCCATTTATAATTTATACATATCATTGTAATAAATTATACAAATTATACATTGTCTAATTAATTATATTATACATATCGTTGCCTTATTTTTACATTACAGGCAGATAGAAAGAGAGCACAAGCATAATTTGCAATTTTACAAGGAATTAGAGAATGTTCACATCTACAACACTATTTACAACGAGATAACAGAAAGACAAGACGTATAATGTAAACATAACAGGAGCACCAGTGAGGAACAAAAATAGTTCCGACAAGTTCATTCTTCATTTCCTGCATTCTCTCTTCATTTCCTGCATATGGCATAATATCCGGTTGAAACAAACAAGAATCTGTGCTACTGAAACATCGTCATTGTAGGGAGCATTGAATTGTCCCAAATGTTAAGGTAGGCATCAGTGCTCATGGTTCCTCTTATAACTACTAAAGGTCCTAGGCCATACCATGAGAAGCAGCGCCGCATCCTCCGAACTTCGTTGTTGCCACAGTTCACTCCGGCAGCCGACGTTCTCCAACCATAACCCCCCCCCCCCGCTTACACCCATAGATCTGATCGGAATACGGTGTAATGGGATTCATCACTCCATAGAACCGATTTCTATGGAAGATTTCCAACCGTGCAAAGTTAGACTAATAATTGCGGTGGTGATATTTGGCTCATGCGCTAACATGCGCTCGCTCTTCTATGAAAGCCAAAGCTGTAGAGTTCAGTACGCAGTGTTCTCAACTCCTGTTGACCATTTAAACTCCTGGTTGATGTTTTGCAGGGATGTCTGACGAGATTGCTGTATTACCATTCCAAATACCTTCTAATCAATGGCATGAGCTTCCGTTCTCTCCCTGTTGCGTTGATGGATGGTAGTGGTACTATCATGCTTCCATTTCATGATAATATCACTGACGGTTGACTTTAAATAGTGTAGGCTGTCACTAATTTCACGAACAAATCGACAAGCCAGAATTGTGACATCCGACAGTAACATTCCTCTCGAATTTACTTAGCTCGGCTATATGTGCTACGACAAGAACGTCTTGTGTGGATATTTTTTGGAGGTTAATGGGCAGTATTTCATCACCACCATCCCTATTTCAGAGAAAATTGACAACTCTATTTTCGCCGTGTGACTAAATATTGGTCTCACGTCCTAGCTATGGCTCTTTTTAGAGCGTTTAAGTTTAATTATATTAAAACGATTATATCCCATAGGCTTAATTCTTCCAGATGTCTCCGGTTAGGTGTGCTAAACACAAAAGCAACTGAGGCTATGAAGCGTCATTATATATATTTGGCTGTAACTGCGTGTATCCTTCGGTCGGCTTGATGTTCGCAGGACTAAAAACCCAAGTTTCCGCAAGAATGAAACCATGTAACCCTCGCCTGAGACCGACTAACCCAGCCTCGTTATGAAAAAAAGCCCATAAAAATTCCTCGTGTCAGTGATGTAATTCGAATTCAGGCCTTTTCCACCTGGGGCCCTCACTAGTGGCAGTTATTCTCCCACTTAGTGTGGGAGAATAATTGCTATTCGCGAGGGTAGGTATAGTCTGATGACGTGACCTAATTGTATGGTAATTTAGTCAATAGGCTGAATAAACTAACTTAAAAAAACTTAGGTGGTATAATAGTGGTTATTTAGAGAGAGAAAATTTTTTAAGTAATGTGAAAACATCCGATAATCTACGTCCATTACAAGTTAGGTAATTTACGCAGTGCGTTACATTTCTGGCGCATTCTTTTTATTTATTTTTATTTTTTTTAATTACCTTTTTCCTCCATTTTTCTGTGATTAACTGAAGTTAAAGTAAATATAGTTATCTTCTTATTAATTAATTACTAAGATTATAACTTTTTAAGAACACTTAAAAAAACTCTATAGTTTTATGTTCTCGAAATTTAGCCATTGGATTTATCTACAACTGTATAATATGTTTATTACTCTTCTCCCATATCTTAAGTCTCTTTGCATATCCCTTCACAAACGACGTCACATTCACGATATCTTCATTAATAATATACCCGAAGAGTGTACAGACTGTCTGAAGCGAACAATGCTGCATTAAAACTACATTTATTATATGAATTTCTTTTTTACGTACAGTTTGTATGGAAAAAGAAATCTATGACTTTCTTTTTTCTATACAAATTGTATGGAAAAAAGAAATAATAATTGGCGAGTTTCTATTTGTACGAAATGAAATTTGGGATGGCTGGACAAATCTTTTTATATGAACTGAATATAAAATTTCAAGAAAATCCATCCTTGGAATCAAAAGTTACATATAGACCGACAGACAAATGGACGCAACCAAAACACTTGATCATTATTGTGAAACAAAAATGAATTAAAATACACTGGCCACTGAGCCGTTCCCCCCTCCCCCATCTCGTCGGAAAGCCACAAGGAAACAGTGGCCATGGAATCATTGTATTTCAAACTTTAAGCAAATCGATGTATTATATTTACCTGACAGATAAACCAATCTGGCCAGGTCAACAAATCGAGTAACGGCGTTCTTTATGAAACGAGAGGTGGTCTTCCGTGACAGTATAGTGGTTTCGCCACTTATCACTGGTTTGGAGAGTTCTTGGTTCAAGTTCCGTCATTGACTGCAAAAATTTCTAAAGCCTTCTTTATTCGGCGCTGTGTTAGTCCATCTCAGGCGGAGCGAGTAGAGTTTTTTAGTCTACATGACATTCAAACTAGTCCCTAAACAAACTGTGCACAAACGTAATACACAATGGCGCAAATTTTCAAAAGAATATACGTTGGCTCTTAACGCTCATTTTTTTTGCTCTTTTCATTTTGTTAGTCTTATTCATATCGCTTATAAACACAAGAGATGATTAAATAATGCTTCTGGTTAGGTGTTATTCACAAAGCTTTTGAAAATATACAAAATGTTCATGACTAACCAAGTTATTGTAGGGTTTTAGGCACATCATTGACTTAGATCAGCTGTTTTCTCAAACGTTTTCGTCAGCGGGCCACTATTGATGACAATACGATGATAGAAATTGTGGATGAGCCGTATATCGGGTTAATGCTGTGATATCACTACCATTCTCGCATGAAAGAATGTTTAGAAAGTGAAGGGTTTGCAGACGCATCTTGTTATCGCGACTGTGATATTTGGGATTAGTTGGGATGGAGGATCACCGTTCTCCCCACACCGGGCGGAAAAGGCCCCTATTCGAATCCCATCGATGACGCGAGGAATGGGCTTTGTTCACTTAAAGGTTTTTCCCATCAAAACTGACAAATCAACTATAGAATATAAGACATACAGCACTGCAGATGAATTTAAATATTAGGGTGGCCTAATATAATAGTTTGCTTTTCTTCTTCCTTTTTTTTTTTTTTTTTTTTGCATGTTGTGTGGGCTGAAAAACCCGGAATAACTCACGTGCAGGAACCGTACTTTGTCTACCATTGGATAACTATAGTCTTGACTGAAAAGGACTTCAATAGTTCCTACCGGCATCGAATACAGACCTCTCCAAACGAGTGGCAAGTGGCGACACCACCATACTATCTCAAAGGACACCTAAACAAGACATATGCGGAGGTGTGCCTTCAGCCAGCGGGTTGTTGGAACAACTTCCGTCTGGCGTTGTGAAGTGGGTTTAAATAAATTTAAGGAAGAACTAGACAAATTATTAGAGGAGATATATAGGTGATGTGGAGAGTTTTTTTTTTGACTGATGCTGCATAAGCTTGCTTCCTTGCATCGCACGATGGTGAAAAAGTGCAAGGATTTTTCGAGTGACCATGGTTCAAGTCGCGTGACAACTAAATACGGTAGAATATTCTTATATTCTCTCTATCATGTGAACTCCTCTGATTTTATGTGGTCGTCCTGGAATATAAACAGAAAATTTATTTATTTAGTTATTTTTCGTACTAATATGGTCTAAGTCGCTGATGTGTATAAAACCCAACAGCAACCAACCAAGCGGTGAGAAATTATATCAGATCAGAGTACCTCCAAGGCAATACCAAACCACTGTCAGGATGACGATGCATTGATTTGTTTAACGATTGAAATGCAGTGATTCCATGGCTTTGTTGGCTTATGGACTTCCAACGAGTTTTCTGTTTCCAATTTATAGTGATATTTTACGCCGTTTGGCTTTAGTTCTATCAAAGGGACGCCGCTAAATTTATGTTAATTGATACTTATTATAGGAGTGAATTCCTTCGACACCACCCTTATTGTCAATTTAGTTTACCCCTCTTCCCCTTCCTTCTTCTTTTGTTGTTGTAATTAAATACCAGTTTTCTTTTTATTCACTTTTTACATGGCTTACTGTTCTGCTAAATATTCTCCACCTACTTATTCTACTTGAAGAGCAAGCACTTCGCTTTGTACAAAGATCACCTTCAGAAGTATAAGGAAGTTTGCCAGGTCGCTTAAATGTTTTTTTTTTTTTTTTTTATCTGCAAGCATTTGGAAGACACTACACGGACAATTGTATTCATTTCGCAGTAAGCTTGTACAATATTTGTTGCCACAAGATATGAATAAACGCAGGAACTTTTATCAGTGGCTCATTTTACAATGTACACATGATCCTCAATTTCTCACCCATGTTATGGTTACAGATGAATCATGTTTTGCAAGAAATGGTATTCTGAGCTCTCGAAACACCTGGGCAGAAGAAAATTCCTATACGATCATCAATGCTGATTATCATCATTCCTTTTCCTATAATGTTTGGTGTGGGGTTCTTCGGGATAATCTTACTGGTCCTGATTTATTTACCTAATAGGCTTTCAGGAATTGCGTACCTGTGTTTCCTGTAGAACAACTTATGGGAACTGTTAGAAAGACATATCTTTTGAAAATGGGTAAGAGGATGTGGTTTATGCATAACGGTACACCAGTTCACTTTTCCCTTGATGTTTCTGACATTTTAAATAGGGAGTAGAATAACCAATGCATTCAAATCGCCTGTTTGAATGTCTGGAAGCGGTTGAAACCATTAAGAATAATCCCGAAACGATATGGCATGCAGGGAATTGTGAACTCGTCGCGATGAATGCTGCATTAAATTAAATGGAGGCAACTTTGAACACCTGCTTTAGCTATTACTACTTTAGCTACTACTATTTTGAAGTGAAACTTCTTTAGGCGCGCCCTAGGCAGTTTTCAGATGGGAGTAAATTGCGTTCGTGGATTGACAAAAAACGCAACGAAAATGCGACCATTACCATAAGTAAAACAGGCACTCTGAGCAACCAACCATCGTATTAGGTTGAATACCCCAGTTGTTGTGCGATCACCAAAGTTAAGCAACGTTAGGCTTCGGTAGTAATTGGGAAAATTCATCTGGGAATACCTGGTGTAATTGACTTTTCGCTTTCCTTTTTTTTTTCTCTCTTTTGTTAACCTGTGGAAAATATTCTTCCGATTTTCGCGTATCATTTAATTTTGTTAATTGGGAAGATAATAAAGTATAAATCTATAAAAATAAAGATAGCCTGTTCATAATATTCCTCCTATTTTCGCTAATTAGAATCGCCTAACATATAATTAAAATTCAATTCGTAAACGTCAGAGCTATTTCGACAGAGGAAGAAATTACAGCGTGCGCTGGAGTTGAACAAAGAAGCCGGAGAAGGTCCATCTACTTCTTCAAAGCCTTACATCTATCTCCCCAGTAATGTTAGAAGTGAATTTGGAAGGAGTCACGGAAGTTAAAACGGCAAATGAAAACGATGAAGAGGCCTCGAAGCCCAGTCCTAAACGAAGAGCGAAGAAGCCAAAACCAACTGCCAGAGGCGCCTCCGTAGCCAGGTGGGCAGGAGCAGCAGTGCTTAGCGCACGCTTCTTGATTAGACCGGGGTTCGAGCCCGTGACCACCAAGCACGGAGGATGCGGAAAGGTCAGGGAATGACCACCGCATATCCCCGGAGCAATATGGCCTTAGTTGCTAATGCTCCTAAAAAATCCAAATAACAAACAAACCAACTGCCAGAAGTACCCATCAAATCGTTCCAGGGCCGGCTTAAGGCACGATCGAGCAGTTCCCCCAAACAGGGCGTTGAAATTTAGGGGGCGCAAAATTCCCAGAAAATTCACTGATTTTTTGTAAATTTCAAGTCGGAGAGGGCGCACCAAAAAATCTCGCACAGGGCGCTGATAGACCTGGGGCCGCCTTTGAATCGTTCAACACGTAATACACAGCCAGAGCAGCAACAGGATTTTAAGAAACACCGAAACATCCACGCACTGTTTAAAACGTACAGTCCTGGATAATGATTTCGGTTCAGTCTGTTCCGTGTGTGATCAGCTTTGTTCCAAGAACAATGTGAAATTTGTAGCAGCTCGAGATCTTCTTCAAACAGCATTTCCAAATGAGGATGTAAGTCAAATGTCTGCCTGTAACAGCTGTCGTGGCTATCTAAAGAACAAAGTGATTCCGGCTCTATCGAAGTCAAATGGTTTTAAATATCATCCGATGCCACAGCACTTGCCGAAACTAGATTTGGTAACGGAACGTCTCATATCTCCGAGGCTCCCATTAATGCAGATTCGTCGCCTGCAGCATTCATACGGTCAATACGGGATCCCGTTCAAGTGATAAAATGTTCGCCTAAAGAAGTTTCACTTAACTCCGCTATGGGCGCTCAGCACACACAATTTTTCATTATTTTTTTTCTTTTAGAGATTTATTTGTTTCTTTTTATGTTTTGCAAGTTATGATTAATGTTTAATATTTTGAAATTTAAGACTTTTGAGTCACATTTTTATATGAACTTATTTCTTATTTTTAGGTGTACAATATTCTACATTTGTTCCGTGCAGTTTGGAAACATCCTGTAATGCTTGAACATGTAAGACAGTGTTTCACTGTGTGTGTGTGTGTGTGTGTGTGTGTGTGTGTGTGTGTGTGTGTGTGTGTGTGTGTGTGTGTGTGTGTGTGTGTGTGTGTTCACGGGCCTATTTGAATATCATACTGTGTAATTAGCTGGGATTGTCTTTTATTATAGAAATTGGATTTTAAGTTTGCTTTTTAATTGAATTTAAAGTCATTTGTTAAGACCAGAATCTAAACTTCTGCACAACGAGTTGGCGAGACTCCTCAGACTTCCTGGTCAGTATGCATCTGCTTATAAGCATCGAACATGCGAACCAAGCTCCATAAGACATACATTATAATGCTGTATATTATATATACTAATACATGTCCATATAGTGTAATGCTGCTTCTTAGTATGGCCAGAATGGCTATTAGAATGACCAGAAGAAAACTGTGCAGCACAACACCACATACACTGTACAAACAGCACTACACTAATTCCTGGCCTTATACAGAGTTCTGTATTATCAGAGTGCAGTACCACGGCCCTACCGTGGTACTCTGATAAAACAGAACTAACGTTCCGGTGCCGCTCTACTTAAGATACATCTGCCCACATGTCATACAGCATAACGTTGTCATGATCGCTATTATTTTTCCTCTTGATCAGATAACAGATGGTTAAAGGTTATGTCGATACTGTTCACAAACGGTACAATTGAAATGCATTATATCAACCCAGTGCTTTATGTGAGGGGGTATATATGAATTCGGCACCAAATAATCTTATAATCGAGGTAACGCTTAGCCCACTTGAAAAGAGGTACATGACTGCACTGCTTTTGATCTGATTACATTTTCAGCGCCGACGGTAAACAACTTAACGGGCAAAACGCTTCTCCAATCTTGACTAACACTGATTCTTTAGCCGACCGGGCTAGCCGAGTGGGTAAAGTACCTGCCCGGCAACCCAAGGTCGCGGGTTCGATTCCCGCCTCGGGCTTGGATCAAAGTACTGCAAAAACCTTGGGAGGTGCAATATGGCCATAGAAGCCGATGCGCCAACAACTACCAAATCAAAAAAAAAAAAAAAAAAAAAACTGATTCTTTAAACGTAGGAGATTCCACGACACAAAGTTCTTTACCACGTTCGCTAATAATTTTAGACGATTCTATGATTTCTTTTGACTTGCACTAGTTATGTAATTTGTTTCAAAAATGATGAAAAATAGACTGTATTGTATATGGGACAATAGTTTTAGTCCATGCATCATCAAAAGACAAATACTTGTAACTATAGCCGTTATAGTTATTAGGAGGCACCGCTTTTACCTGAGATTATCGGTAATCTAATACTAATCTTCAAAACGGTGTCCAATTCGTGAGAAGGATTACAGTTAAAAATAATTTAGTGCCGAATTCGTGGACCACCCTGATGCGAACCGCGGAACTGAGATACCATTTGATTTCTTGGTCGCTAATCATCACACTAATTTTGCTCAGAACTAGCAACAGACAGTCCTATAACCTAAAAAAACTTTCCCCATATCATATTTATTACATAACACAAACTTTCCGTAATTGTGAAAAAAAACTGTATGCATTGTACATCTACTCTATTAAAAATTCCAGCGGGGTAACGGTTTTTATTCTATACAATGAAACCTTCAAGCATTCAAGGAAAAAAATAATAATAAAATAAAATATAATTAAATAAAATTGTGTAACGTGCTGGCCAGCCCACTAAGACGTCTGTTTATTGAATTTCCATGCTGAATTATTGGACTTTTACTGCAGTTTTGAGATAACTAAAATTTCTAGAACTTGAAAAACTAAACTATTTTATTAGTGTCACCTGGAAATTTAATTTAAAGTAAGGAAGTGTATTGTGTCTGTAAATTGCGTGGATTGTCTGGGTTTGCATTCTTTGCTGGACGAAAAACCCAGTTTTAACGGAGGGAAAAAACCTTGCTATTTACGCCTGAGACCTACTATCTCAGCCACCGAGTGAAAAAGCCCATAAAACTTCCTTGCGTGATTGACGGGATTCGAACCCGGGCCTTTTTCGCCCGATGTGAGGAAGACGGTGACGATACCACTGCGCTACCGCTCAGACTCTAGAAATTGACGTACCTTAAACTTTCTTACATGAAATTTGCTTCCAAAGGGGTTCTGCTAATCTTCCTGGCCTCCGGATTTGCTATACCGCCACTGTTCATTACTCATTATAATAAAAGTTCCTTATGCATAACCTCGATAATTCATTACAGGAGTCGTCCGAGTTTTTGGTTTCAATCTGTACAATCTCAGCTTGCTGTACCAAGCCTGAGGGTGGAGGTTGGAGTACGTCGTTTTTTTGTTTTTTTTTCTTGCTCTCTTTTCTTTTTATTTTGTTACCATCATAGTAACAAAGGACGGGGAAAAAGCTTTCGCGGTGTTCGCTCTTCTGGTATCCTTGACCTCAAATCAATAAACTTGTGTATGTTTCCATTACTTTCAGGTTTCTGTATGTTTTTTTCTAGATGAATGGCCAGGTTATTAATGAAATCCAGCGTGTTTTCAGGGAACATAATATCGAAGGCCCTTTATGGTCTTAAACCAACCTGTTTAGGAGCGAAAGCCTAGGGTCGAATTGGCTTCTTCCAGAATACTTTTTTATTCCCCTTCCTTTAAAAAAATCCTGGGACTGCCTCTGATATCAGGGTTGTCGCAGCGTCTGGTGTTGAACTTGACCAGTGCAAGTAGGTTAGTTTCGACAATACTTTGCTTTCAAGGGAGTGACTTCAACCTCAATGTACGGTTGGAGAAAATAGTGTATTGGCTGCCAGCCAGCCATTTCAGAATCCAATATTCAAAAGCCAGAAACTTGAAATATGTTGTAATAATTGGTGAGAGAGGTGGGGGATGGTATTGCATATTGAATCTCCAGTCGTTCCTGGCATATTTCCCACATTGTAGAGTATGTCTTTGGTTTTGGCGTTGAGTAGGCACGCCTGGAATATCAGCTCCTTATCTCATACTAACACCAGATTTTTATATGATTTAACTCTTTTGAATGGGTGATCCATTAATGTTGCTATTGAATTCATTCCATAACTTCTTCGAGGTGAGAAATTTGAGCCGTCTTATCTTTGTTTTTTCCTACTTTCTATTTTCTCTCCATTCTGTTTCTACTCCGTCATAGGCCACTTTGATATCAAACAGACAAAAGAAACGGAAAACGAATGGAAATACGACAGTTAAATCACGAAGCGACCGACAGCGTATTTCAACAGAAAGAAACACCTCGAAACGGTAAAACAGGTTGCCAAACAAAATCACAATTACTGCTGAATAATTGGTGCCACGCTCACGGGGCAACGTTGTACATGGCTATTGGAAGAATGGAAATGTGTTCTCTGGTGTGACGATTCATGGCATACGCTGTTTCAGTGTTGTGGAACAAAATGGGTCTGACAACGTCCAAGGGAACACTGCCAATAAGGACTGCAACGGTCCGTCTGTGTAATACAGTGGAGGAAGTGTGATAGTGTGGGGGATGCTTTTCATGGTGCGTTGTTGGACTGCTGATTTTTTGTAGCGTACAATGAATGGATTGTCCTACTGTGATTTTGGAGAATGCTGCACTTCTTGTACTGGTTGAATTTTACGGTTAAGGGTCATACATGTTTAAGCAGGACAGTGCTCCCTTTTGGTCCCTTGATTTCAAGAAAAAAAAATGTCTTACCACTGGTTTTTTTGGCCAGCTTAGAATTTCAATCTTAACCCCAATTGACCATTGTTGGATGAATTGTAAAATGCATTGTGGAGAATCAACCATAGAGACCAACTTCACAAACTGTGTGATGTCCTGCTTGAGGACTGGAAAAATATTTTCAGTTAAAATTTTTTTCGAAATATTTGAAACTTGTCAAAAACTTGTGTAAAATGTTCTGCATAGGGATATCGATTCCATTGAAGGATAAAGATTCCCGTCCACACTATATTAAAATGGCGCATTTTAACCACTTCTACGAGTATGAGTGTCTCTTGGCGTACCGATCTTTTGATAACATAGTGTATCTTGTGCTTAAACTTCAGAAAATTTGTGTAAACGTGAGTGATTAGATATGAACTCGAAAACTGGGGGAGAGAGGGATCTATTTTCATTTTGCATGCTGCACTTTCTATTGTGACTTGATAAGTTATAGCTTTCAAATGTCGAGTTTCCCAGCCCATCAAACTCTTTTTATTAATGAACAATATACTTGATATTACTTATTAATTTGGCTGCTATCTTTTATATTGTTCTACAGCAATTATTTTAATAACAGGTTTCTGCAACTCAGAATGCTCTTAGAAGGTTATATGAGTACACTCTACGCACTTATACAAAAACAGTTCGGTGTATAATTTTCCATGATTGTTCGTTCTCATAGTCTTTTGACTGTCGGGTATTCGGTGTTCTTCGTTGGTCGAACTCGTCAAAACTGGATGCGAAAATAGCGTGATCGAATTCCTTTTAGGAAGGGCTATTCACCCTGAAATGTCATGTGCATATAAAGCAATAAATATATCTTTAAAACCAATTTTATTACCTCTTCTTTTTTTTCCCACAGAGCTTTATTATTAGTTATGTGTCACAAAGGTTTATTATCATTGCGCTATGCTGTATAGCTTAATTTCTAGCAAATGATTTCTCGGACGGAACGCACTACATTTGAGAAGCTGCCTAACAGTTTCTTTTTAGCCATAAGAGAAAATTAAATTATTCTTTTTAACCCTTTCCTTCTAGTTTAATAACCTTAAAAGTTAATTTATATTGTAAAAAAGAGGCCAGTATTTAAATCATTTCAAAATTGAATGATTAAAATTCAGATAGTTAAGAATAGAGAAATTAATACATGGTTTTAAGTTATTTATCAGTTTAAATATATAATAATTTAATAAAGTGTATCCTTATTTTTATGACTGTGAATTCACTTGGCAAACAAATAGCATGTATCGTATATCATATATATATAAACAAATAGCATGTATACCACATTGTGGAAAGCTTTCTTTTGTTTTGTAATTTGATGATAGATCGCATATTTGGATTCTCTCTCTTTTTGGTAGCAATCATACTGTGGAACAAATAATTGAATTTCAAATCTTAAATCTTCACCACTTGTCTTGATTATTTCATGGCATTCTTGCATCTTTTTGTTTTAATCTTAACCAGTTTTCCTCTTTTAATATAATTTTGTATTTGCTGTCCGTTACTTTTTTTCTTATTTTAATGTATAAGAATTCTTAGTGTTTATAAGTACTGTGATCAATAGCAACATAATGCCACATAATTGAAGTAGAGTATTTTATGCTGAAAAATCCCCTTCGAATTAATAAACTGAGGATAACCGTCTTACATGCAATGGGTATCGCACTAATGGCAAAACTACCTTACCACCAGGCTTGCTAGTGCGCGGGGAGGGCGATGATTGGTTCCATATCTTTGTTACAGAATACGTGGGGGATGAAGAATTTGTAGTTTCGCTTCTGAATCATGCACAACTTCATTTGAACCAATGCCATTTTATCCCATCGATCTAATATAAAATAATGTTATTTTGCCAACAACCGAACTGAGAAATCCAGAAACTTTGATAAGAAAACTAGTTTAAATCATCTTTTGGAATTAAAAAACTCAAACTCAGCAGACCTGTGTATTCCTTCATGATATTTAGCAAATGCTATGTAGACCAGTTAATAATGTAGTGGTTAACACACATGCATACGTCATTAAATATTATTAAACTTCTATGTTTCTTTTCAGCCTTCCAAAAAAAAAAAAAAAAAAAAAAAAAGAAAGAAAAAAAAAAGAAAGTAATAAAGAAATAAAAGGAAAAATTACTAAACTTGTTTCAGTTATGAAAGACAGTCAGAATAGTTACAATCTTACAGAGTTGTTATATATATTAGATGAATACAGTACTAGATATTTCTGATAGGGAACAGCTGTAGTTTTGGGTCACATTTTAGCTGGCAATGTCTTAACAGAGTAAAATACTTGAATGGTTCTTTTGTTTTATTTGGAATAAAGAAAGGACCTTTGTTTTTTCTGAATGTTATAAAAGTTTTTAGTTCGGGGAAGAAACATAATAAAAACAAAACAAAAAAAGCATTTTTTATTACAAAAACAAACCAAACTTTATACAGACAAACTTGCATGCAATGTTCACTCGTATAGATGACTACTATACATCATTTAAGATTTGTAAGCAGGCAAGTGGCAATAAATAAACATGCGCAGTGGAATGAAACTGTACATTCTTGAATAGCAAAGGAATTGATGTGGTTCGGGACTTCTATTTACATTTTTGGGATCCAAAAAAAAAATAAAAAAAAATAAATAAATAAAATAAAAAATATATATATATCAGGTTTATGTATATATACAGAGGCGTAACAAGAAATATTCTTTTCTCTTAAAAAAAAAATAAAAATAATAAAATAATGATGGGCTCTCCTGCACCGCAGGGGTAATTGCTACTCCCCTGCATATACACATAAAATTCCAAACACACACACACACACACACACCAGCTACAGTACTATGGCGGTTGACTGAAATTGTCAAGTTCTTATAATTCACAAATTTCTGGGATTATCTATCTTCCCCGTTCTTATAAGAGCAGCATCGCTTTTCCGGACACTAAAAATTGCTCTATACTTCCTGTTTCCTGTGCTCATTTTTTGCCCCTAAAAACTGAACCGAATAGGGATGTTTATGAAAATGCAAGGGGATGCTGATAAATTCTCGACCCCTAGCCACTTACATTTTTTTTTTTTTTGGCAAATAGGTGTCAAATTTTGAAAGCATATCTTTTTATGTTAAACAGCCCATTTGTCTCAAAAAAAAAAAAAAAAAACCTTATCCTTTTTTTAACAAGTTGAAAAAAGGATATCAGCCTAAAACGTCACTTTCAGCAAAACTCAAGATAGAGCTGTTATGAATACCTGTTTCTATATGGGAAACATCAAAGGAAATTCACGCTCATTGTTGGCGACATTGGGAGAACAATGGACATGCTATTCAACCATCAAAAGTTGAGTTGCAAAATTTAAAATGGGATTTTTGATGTAGAGGATGCAAAGAGGACATGAAGACCAGTTTATACGACAGTGTCTGAAAACGTTGGTGCCACCCACACCTTGATACTGTCTGATAGATGAATTTCTGCTAAACGGATCGCTGAGACTCTAGGTATGTCCAGAGAACGTGTTTGAAAGCTTCCGCATGACATTTTAGACATGCGGAAGCTTTATATAAGCCAAATGGGGCCCGATATAAATAAATAAAAAAATTTTCTGCTTATATTCTGGGACGACCACACGGTCAGAAGAGTTTACAAAACTGGGAGAATACAAGAAATAGCACCGTATTTAGCAGTCACGGACGTGAACCCTGGTCACTCAAGGTACATGTATTTATGCGCCCTCAAGCCTGACCACTCAGCTACGGAGGCTTGTCTCAATGCTAATCAAAAACGACAGCGTGTCCTGCCTTCAACTGCCGTTATTCACCATTTCGAACATAGTACCAAATTTTTTTTTTTTTTGGCTAGGATTGTGACCATAGATAAAATGTGGTTGTTTCATTAATATCCGACACCAAAGAACAGTCAGAGGAGTGGAGGCACAGTCTCATGGGAAGGTCATGGACTGTCTTCTGGAAAACGGATTTTTATTTTTTTTTGACTACCTGGGAAAGGGTAAAACGATAACTGCTGAGCACATGTATTTATGCGCCCTCGCGCCTGTCTGAATGCTGATAAAAAACGACAGCTCGTCCTCCCTTCAACTGCCTTTATTCACCATTTCGAACATGGTACTAAAGATTTTTTGGCGGGAATTGTGATCATAAATGAAACGTGGTTGTTTCATTTTGATCCGACACCAAAGAACAGACAAAGGAGTGGAGACACAGTGCCCACCCCGGGACCACAGCCAGAGGAGTGGAGGCACAGTCTCCTGGGAAGGTCATGGACTGTCTTTTGGAAAAGGGATTTTTTTTTTTTTTTTAATTGTCTACCTGGGAAAGGGTAAAACGATAACTACTGAGCATTATTCATCACTTTTAAACAAATTGAAGGAGGAATGTAAAGCCAAACGTAGGGGAAAAGCTCACCCGATGAGTGCTGTTTTTGCAGGACAATATCCCGGCACACCCAGCCTATCAAACACATGCCAAATTAGCTGAATGAGGTTTCCAGCTTCTTCGTAATCCCTCATATTCACCAGATCTTGCACCCTTGGACTGCTTCTTCCCAAATCTCAAAAAACATTTAAAGGGCATCAAAGCTGCATCAAATAAATGATGTCACACGTGCAACAAAAGCTTGGTTTAGGAGCAGTCTTTCGATTTCTGTTTGAGATGTTTAGAAATGCTGGAAAATCGTTGTAGAAAGTGTGTGGAGTTGAAAGGCGAATAAACTATGTATATAATTGGATTATATTTCAGCAAAATGAAGATATAGCGATAATGAAATACGTTTCTATAGAGTAAAACACCAACAGAATTTCTTTTTATTAAAGGCCAAGAATTTATCAGCACCCACTCGTATGATTAGCAAAGTTAAAGGTAGATATCAAATAATTAATCAGTCGTAACTGATTAAGAGCAGGGGAACAGGGCGCACGAACGGCTTTCCTGTTCGTCACACGAATCGGTGATGTCATGTACATAGTTGATTATTGATTGATGAAAATGCTTTAATAATTTCCTTTTTTTTTTCGTAAAATTTTCCATTTCGATCACGGATTAAGAGTATATGAAAACAATGCCTGACATCTCTTATCATTCATAAAGAACAAGTGCCGCTTGCAATTTACAGATCCCATTTGATTTCCAGTGGTCAGATAATTGCACATTAAATATAGATATATTTAACGAATTGGTATTTTCATTGTATAACTACAGATTAGATTTCTTATTTTGAATGCATGCAAAAATCAAATTTTTGTATGGAGTTTGTTTTCTAAACAGGAAAATTTAACTCTTAACATCTGCGAGAAATTTAATTTTTCATATGAAAGCTGTAGGTAAGAAATAAAGTTGGAAAAGGGATTATTTTTTTTTTAATTGGCGAAAAAATAATGCACGTTAAAATATTGATTAATTTAATTTGGTGTACGTCTAGCGGCCTGCGACATCTAGTGGTTGCTGTTGTGACTAAAAGTTGAAATTACATATTCATTGTTCACTTTAGTTACACTTTAAATTTGCTGGTTTAGTCTTCTTGTTATATAAATATTCTCATATTTCATTAATTCTTATTAATTATAAAGGTTAATCCGTTTTGATTGGAAGAATTTAATCCTGAAAGGGAACAAATTCGTTTCTTTGAATAATATATTCATTTTGAATGTTCCCAGCAAATATGCTATGCATACGATTCTGTGTCAGTAGCGCTGAAGATTTTAGGAAACATCATAAAAGTTGAGATAAATTTGATCAACAAAAAATGGTTTAAATTCAACCATCTATGAAGTCACTGTAGATCATTTGTACAGGGGCAGACGGTTATTTTGAAAATTTTGTAAGTTCACAGAATTGGATATTGTTTCAGAGTTCTTCCCTAACGATTAATTTCTTGAGAGTATTTAATAAATTTGTTGATATGATTTTTCATAAATGAAGCAATTTGCATTAAAAGTCTACAACACGCTTAAATTAACTGGAATGTAAGTCGATTATTTGCAATTGGCGTTGCCAAACTGGATGAGAGTACAAGTTCAGATAGTCACTTGGAGTGTGGATTTATAACTTATAGCTCACGAGCAATAAACTTGTCTTTAGGTCTTCAGATTGATACCCTGGACTCTCCCTTAAAATTTCCTACAAGTAGAAAAGTACTTGACTCCGTGTAGTGTGTCCATGGCAAGGTCCCATCCTTTCAAATCATAAGCACATATGTACAGTCCGCCTGATTTTGCAGATTTTGCACTTTACCTGACAACACCAGTGAAAAGTACAGTTGCATCGTTCGAGCTCCTCCCTCACCTCGGTCTTGAAACCCCGCCCACAACACATAAGCTCACAACCGTCCACTCCGATTGACGTATCGTTACACAGCCTCCCTTGCGTTCCTTTCACACCGAGTTTCGGGTTGGACACGCAGAAGTCCGGAGAATTCTCGAAGTATACGAGATCCTTCTTTGACGGAGGCTTATGATCCGGGTTGTAAGGTTTCAGCGGGAAGCGGGACTTCCGACGAACGCGACGTACGTTACCTTGGTTGCTGACCAACACGCGCGAAGCTCCGTCGAAGCGGTCCTTTAGGTTGTTGCCGACGTCTCTGAAGGACGGTAGTCTCATCCAGCAAGTCTGGACTGTGCAGCTGCCGGACATTCCGTGACATTTGCATTCCCGCCTCATGTCGCTAGATACATGCTGGAAAAAAAAAAAAAAAAAAAAGTAAAAAATTATATATATATTATTAGGATTTGACTAAAAACAATGAACACATATTTTGCAGCCAATTTTTTTGCCATTTAACACATACTTAAAAAAAAAAAAAAAAACACTGACATCAAATTATGAAAGTTAAATTTCGTATGAGTATTTTATCCAGTCACAATGACAATGTTTACCCAATCAAAAAATTCGCTTTGCTTTCTTCAACATGCTGAATGCTTCAGGTGTTCCACTAAAATCGCATATAGTAATTACATAAATATAAAAGCAAGAAAACATTTATGATAATAATTTTTTTCATTATAGATAGGGTACTTATTCAATAATAAGAGCATATAATGCTATGCCTTCTTTATGTATAGATTGTTACGCTTAGTAGTTTTGTCTTCAAGAGTTGACATTGGTCAGGCGCGCGGGTGCATAAGTACACGTGCCTTGAGTGACCGGGGTTCTAGCCAGTGACTGCTGAATGCGGTGCTGTTTCTTGTATTCTGTGTATCTTGTAAACTCCTCTGACCGTTTGGTATAAACTCCTCTGACCCGGAGTATAAACAGAAAATTTATTTTTATTATATTATGATTTCAGTTGGTATTATCTAATATGCCAACTCTTGAAGACAAAATTTTTATTATATAATTTCAATTGGAAATTATATTAAAAAAATCAAATCAAATATTGCCCTGTTTCATATTTATGATAGAACAGACTTTGGACTCTGCTGAGAGGTATACAGTATTTCTGTATTATAACTGGTAATAATGCGGAAAATGAAACTTTGACAAATAATTAACAAAGAAACATTATTTGGAGAGGTATTACGACTCCCTCCAAAATCAACGATCCTCTGTGAGTGAGTCTGTAAATGAATTTTGTAGGAAGTTTTTTTTTTTTTTTTTTTTCCACAGAGAGAGAGAGAGAGAGAGAATAAGAAAAAAATGGAAGTGGAGTGGTAAGAAGAACGTCCAAAGCTACTGAAAAATATCTCTAGGGCCAGCAATTCACCGAGGGAAATTTGTAAAGAGGTCCCAAATAAGGCACATTACAGGATTAAGGGATCAGCTTTAACAGGCAAATGTAAAAGAAAATGACAGATCTTCCCCTCTTTACTATATCCTGTCTGCAGCTGGCCTCACTGCCACCCAGCTCGAGCCTAGACATACCCCCAGCTGTGTCCAGGTAGCGGTGAATAACCAGACTCTACACGCAACACTGCATAGAAATTAACCCTAACGAGACCACACGGCGTGCAGGACTTGTAGCTTCGTGACGAAGGAACCCCTTTTCCTGCGGCTATAACAATGTATTACCGTCACGAAACACCTTCAATCTCTAACCCAGGTCACCATCTTAACGAAGAGAAGCGAATTTACCTACGGTGCCCACTAGGGGTCGTCTATAAAATGCAAACACGAAAAAATAAAACTCCATAAAGCTAATTTCCATCTAGTAGGCGCTGAAGTTTGATTAGTACATATTGCCACATCTCTAATGTATTCGATACAATTTTGTTGCTCTCTTTTTTGGTTTCACTGCTTTCTTTTTCAACTTTCTCGTCCTGTGCTCTCAACGCCCAGACAAATGAGAGACAAAGAAAGAGACTACATCAAGTTTTGTTAATTAACATTTTTCAAAAGATAATTTGCGACATTTTTCAGATAAAATAGATATGCGAAAGTGAAGTACCATATGCCAAATATGAATTTTCTCTGACCTTTCAGAAAATGTACTTAAAACTTTCATAAAAAAGGCCGCAACTTGCAAATTTTATAATCATCTAGATGGATGAGAGAGAGCGTGTCTGATAGATTTTTCTTTTACGAGACTGTGTAAGAAGGTACTGTCTAGATGGAGTGCCGTGGAGAGGATTGAGATTGACCAAACACATTTGGACGTCTCCAGGTTCTTCAGTATTTCCGAAAGTGTCATCTCAAGACTACGGAAGCAATTCCAGGAGGCAGGAAATGTGTAATCGCATGAAAGGTAAAGGCCGTCCACGCCAACAATGCCGAAGGAATACCAATATCTGGTGCCAAATGCAGTTATAAAAATGTCTGCACGTCAACTTGCATTAGAACTCTCATTAGTCGCAGGGCGCAATGAATCAAGAGATACAGTATCGTGCAGGCTTAAACAAAGAGGACTCTCAACTAGAAAACCCGTGGTTTGCATTCCTCTATTCCGATCCCACAAGAGAGCATGTGCATTGCACCATAATTGGACATTATTTATTGTATTAGGCGGTCCCTGCCAAAGTTACCTTTAATAATGAAGCCAAGTGTGTGCTCTCTCATCACTCAAGATTCAGTCTTGAATAGTGATTCCTGGTGGTGTTAAGAACTGATATCGCGTACCACGTTCTCCCCAGAGAATGTTACGCGATATCAGCCTATGAATTCTATTCATAGGCATTATAGACATTGTATTTATTTATTTATTCATTTTTTTTTTTTTTTTTTGTAACTGCTTACGAGTGCCTAGTTTCGAAGGGACAAAATTCCGCATTTTGTTTAAATGCTCTCAGGAAATCATAAATCGTTCCATTTCTAATTTTCATAATCGTGCATGTGTATACTCTCCTTCAAATGCATTAGGAAATCAAATAAAAAAAAATCTGGTTAGAAAAAAGAACATTTTAATATCGCATATATCCCATGGCCTTTAATGACATCAGTCAGCTTTGAGGGGCACTCTTTAGAAGTTTTATATGTGAAGAGTAGAATCGTACTCCACTTCACCAGCTTCGTGAGTAATACAGTTGGTATAGTAACCCTTCTTCCCCACCGGGTGGAAAACACTTGAGTTCGAATCCCGTCAATGAACCGAGAAATTTTATGAGCCTTTTCACAACGTGGCTGAGTTAGTTTGTCTCAGGCGAGGGTAGCAAGATTTTATCTTCCGGAAACTATTTTTTCGTCCGGCAACAAATCGTCTACAGAACACACGCAATTTACAGACATATTATAGACTGCTCAATATGACCTAACTGAGTATGTTCTTTGGCCGATTTCTCTATTTTAACAGAGGAAAAATCATAGCCCTCACCAAGACCCGACTAAATCGGTCACGATGTGGGGTGGGGGGACCGTAAAATTCTTCAGATGTTTGACGCAATTCGGACTCGTGCTTTTTCTCATGCGGTGCGGAGTGGGAGGACAACATTTATAGTCACTGTGCTACGCATCGGGGCTGCTGCAATAAACTATCATATTAGGGCCACCCGAGAATTACCTCATCTACCGGTATGTATTGTCTGTAAATTGCGTGCGGCTTGTGGTCGGTTTGCCTATTTTGCTGGGTGAAAAACCCGAGTGCCACGGACTGAAAAAAATCCATAAAAGTTCCGCGTCATTGACGCGATTCAAACCCGGACCTTTTCCACCCAGTGTGGAGAAGCCGCTGATTATAAACATTGTGCTACTTGCGAATGAGCTATTACAGTAGACAGCTGCACTCATGGTTTGAATGATAACATTCAGTAGTTCATTGCCAAACAACGTAAAACAGGCACGTGCCATCGCAACTATCGCTGAAATTCATTGTCGGTTCATTACAGTCAGAGTGAAATCGTTGTTTGGGCATACGCCACACCCAGTTATAGGTGAGTTCATCTGATGCCTGGACTGTGGCATTATTCACTCTGCATTATGTTTCGCCACCGCTGTAATGTCCGATTCTTCCGAACTCGCAAAAAAGATAGGCAGTGTTATGCATTGCTAGCAAAGAGCCACGGCTTATGTGCAGTTGCGCGATTATGATAAACCATTCTGCGAAGGGCTTTTTGAAGTTTTTCCTGCACTTATTCCAGTTCTGCCAACTGTCTGTCGCCCTCAAGTGACAGGGATGTGGCAAGAGAGAGATGGGACCTGTTCTGCTATGGGCCGAATCATTCATTCCTTTCTGTCTGAAGTTTATATGATGGATAAAATTCGAAAGTGGCCGAAATTATAGTTTTTGGCACATTTATGATAAATTAAATTAATCTTTATTCGTAAATATACAATACAATACAATGTACCCATCACGGCATGGTGCCAGGGCTTTCGCATGGATAACTGGACGTGGGCTTAAAAGCAGGCTTTCTGATTTGGGAATTGCTGAAGTTTCCAGATGTACTTGTGGACTGACTAAGGATCTGGAATATGCATTGTGGCATTGCCCACTGTATCATAATATTAGGAGATGTAGTGCTGCAGAAAATAGGCACTGATGCATTTGAAGTTCAATGAGTTCTTTAAAAAATGGATAAAAAAGGAGTTATATATTCCTTGACTTCGCAAAGGAAGAGATTTTTAAGGCCTGTAAATAGTGTAAATAATTTATAAATATGTATATAGTTAAACAAGATTTAATGTTCTATAATTGAGAGTTTATTTTCAGAAAGTTATACTAATATTTTTATGAATAAGGCTGCAGTCATTAGTTGTAAATCTAGATAGTGTAGGCGCGCCTCCCCGGGAGAGGGGCGGTTCGCGCTCCACTATGCTTGACTTGTGAAGTGGTGGGTAAATGGTCAATTTCAGTTTACGTTTAGAGTAGTGCCCTAAAGTGCGGATGAGCGAAAGCTCTAGTAACACTTCGTTCTAAGAGTAGTGTTGATATGACGGTCTTTCGAAAATGTCCACCGTGTCAACTTAGTCACACAATGCTCGTTTGGATAGGTCTGGGTTCGATTCCTGTCTATGACTGGAGGAATTTCTAAAGTCCTCAGTGGAGGCTGTAGTTAGCTGATATCAAGTGGAGGAAGTTGCTTTCCCCCTGGGAGTTATGCCGAGTTTTTCAGTTCGCGAAACATGTAAACCCCTGAACACACACTTGTACAGCCAAAATATACTAGTATATGAGCGAAAAGCTCCAGTACTGTTAAAATAATAAATGGAATGTTTTATTATTATTATTATTATTATTATTATTATCCGTTTATTAACCACAAGAAACTGTGGGTCACTCCGAGACGGCAGTGTGCCAGGAGGGTGAGAGATTTACATACTGAGGTGCGAGGAACCACATGTACAATGTACAAGAGTACATGCGTGCTCGACCCGAGATATTTACATAATTGAACTTACATACGTTTCGAATAAAACAAAGTTTATAGTAATAGACATCAGAATTAAAAAAAATAATAATAATAATAAAATAAAATATGAAAAAAAAATACAGCAGGCAAAAAGTCTAGGATAGGCGATCGTCACAGGTTCAATAGTTCTTGAGGCATTCCTTTCTGTAGAGCTTGCCCTCACAGAACTTATCAGGGTTGATGCCCAGTTTATTGTAGATTTGGAGGCAGTTGGCCGGAAACATGCCCCTAAAGGAATCAATGTTTGTGAGTGTAAACCGCAGAGGGTGCCAGGAATCGCGGCGTTCACCTCTTGTGTTCTTTGGGCCAGTGATTAACGAGGATACAGATGGAGCATCTATTCGGCTTGTGATAAGCCGAGCTAGCATTACATTTCTTGTCGTGATGAGAAGTCTCCAGTGCGTGGTCCCTAGATTAGCTTGGAGGATGGATCTGGAAATAGTAAAAGGGTGACCCACCAGCTTGTTCATCCATCTGAGCAACCAATATTCTAGACTGAGGTACTTTTTTAGGTGGGAGGCAGGAGCAGATGCCAAAATTTCAGATGCATAAAGAGGGATAAGGGTAATGCACCTCAGAATGTACCGACGAAGCAGCGCTGGCTGATGCACACCAACGAGCTCCTGACGCACTGCCCAAAGTGCCGCGTAAGTCTTCTGTCTCATCCCGACAAAGTGAGGCCGGGAGGTGAATCGAACATCCCAAGTGAGGCCTAGGTCTGTGTGGGAAGTTACCCTTTGCACCCTTTCCCCGCCTTTTTTCCCGGCTGCCATCTACCTGTCACGTGATTTCTGAAATTTGCTATTACTTCTCCGGCTAAGATATCCCGATACATGTTGGATGGCAGTGTGCATAACATGACGTATCGGTATGGTGTGTCTTTAATCTCTCTCCAAATGTTAGAATGCTTCTGTGTGAATATTAAAAATAATAAATAAATATGATCTTTATTGTAAGGTTCACAGGTACATGCAGGTACCGCGACTTTATAAAACCCTTCACGGCACCATGCTAGGGCCATCTAAAAGCTATCTTATCTGCTCATCAGTATTATATCCATAAATTGCGCATTCTCTGGTCGATTTGTCTGTTTTGCTAGAAGAAAAACCAAGTTTCCAAGGCGGCGGGGGGGGGGGAACTTGCTATTACTCCTGAAACCTAAGTAAATAAAAAGCTCATAAAAATTTTTTGACATCTTTGACTGGATTCGAACCTGGGCCGTTTTCAGCTGATGGGTGAGGTGAGGTGATTATAACCACCATGCTAACCGCGTAGACTGTGTATATACTATAAAATGTAGCAAACAATGTTTAAATGGATTTAGAAAACAATTTAGAAAATGTAAGACATAAATTTTAGCTGTCTGAGGAAAAAAATGGGACAGGTGGTAAGGAAAATTCAGTGAAAGTTCATTATTAAGACTGTAGCCAATAACTATAGGCCTGCTATGACAGGCGTTATTTAACGTATCAATTTAATAACATGAAATATAGAAAATTCTATAGCAGCATCAAAGGAAACTGTGTGTGGTTATGTGAACCTTTTTATTGTAATGAGTGCTTTAAAAATCGCTGTGTTAATGTAAATTTTAATTTTTCTTTTCATTTCATTTCATTTTCAGAATCTTTCCTTAAATGTTGCTCCTTGCCAACATTTAAGGAACGATTTGATATACTACACTTGATATACAACATTGATGGTCATGTCTTTATTTTTTTCGTACTGCGATATAACACTTATCGCTTTACCTGCTAATCGTGTGCATTCATGTCTTTGACGGATGCATCCGTGGAATTAAAAAACATTAACTATCTCCGAAGCTTGCCTTAATTCTGAACAGAATAGGGGGTAACTTCTTCCTCCTCTTCTTCAACAGAACTGACCTCATTAACCTCACTACTGTTGTTTTATATACAGCTCAATCAGTTCCCTAAACTGCTAAACAATAATTAATCAGTGTTGCGGGAGTTTTCCCAGAAATGACATTTGTAACATTAGTACCTTTGAGAAGTTGGAAGTTACTTTTAATGTACAGTATAGTTAAAGAATAAGTAATGAGGGTACACGATGTTGTTTTGGGCTGTTTAGAAGCGCCGAGGCAGCTAAAGCCCATGACACGTCGGTATGCTGTCTGTAAATTGTGTGGTTACTCTAGTCGGTTTGCATATTTTTCTGGATTAAAAACTCAAGTTTTCAGAATAAAAACCATGCTAGACTCTTGCCAGAACTTGCCCGCTATGTGAAAAAAGCACATAAAAAAGAACCCCTTTTTTCACATGGGATTCGAACCTAGGTCTTTTCTACACGGTGGGGAAGATAGTTATCGGAGTCACTGTCGCAAGGGAGCTTATTATTTGCGATTCAGGATGTTTCCGGATCAGAAGTACAATTAAATCCTACTGTATGAAGGAGTTTGGTTTAGATGTATGATGCACATATTAAATTTATTTTCATTTAAATTCATAAATCCACTTACCCAACCTTCACTTCTGTTACTTAGATGAACCAGAAGTAGACAAATAAATGTACTCGTATTTTCTGTGAAAAGAATTAAACCTCAACAATATCTCAGTTCTATTCTCGAAGAAATCTTCTGAATCTTGCACTTTTTACGTAAATATAGAATGCCAACTCCCGGTTTCGTCAAACACTACTCATCTCATTTGTTCTCAATTTGTTATATGATTCCTTCCATTTTGAAGGCAATGTTTATGCATATGTGCACTCTGATGTTCGTTATTAGAGGCTTCCTTATCTGGAACTTTTGTCATTGACTCAAAATCTCTTTACCACATTAAGGCAAATTCATTTACTGTCTCTATTGCTCTCCGAATTTTATAAATCATCCGGAATTTTTTTTTTTTTTTTTTGTTTTATTTCCTTAAAAGTTGACTTTCTCTAATATAAGCAAGTTTCTAGGAAGGCACACACTGTTGTATCAATAATATACAGTACCTTTGCATCTAGGGAAAAGGAAATATATATAGTTTCGTTATACAAGTAAATGGCCAGACTATTTAAAATGCATTTGAAATATTGTATTCAGGTCTGTAGGCCGTATCTACATAAAGTCATTTTGATTCATGAAAGGTCTAATGGCAAATGAACTGGTCTTGTGAGAATACAGAGAGAAGTTCGTATGATGAGAGATCACAAACGTCCGGGTTATATAGCTTGGAAACCAGAAATCTTGGAGGCGTATATGGCACTGAATGGGGAGAAAACATTAGACGACGGAGTTTCACATTTAAATGGCTGTTGCCGATTCAATAGCCTGGCTTCCTTTTGGCTTCTATTAATATTAATATTACTTTCCTAACAATACAGGGTGATTTGAAAGCCACTAATTTTTAAAAAAGGTATTACAATATTGAAGTACTAGTGTATAGGGTGATGCGGCACTAGGGGTTTTCCCAACTCCACCGTTTGTTATAAAATTTATTTTATAAATATTCGAAGCTCAAAATAGGCACCAGATTGTGGTCAGCGGCTTTTCTCAATCTGGCCGCTACGTTTTCCAGAACGGTTAACGGCTTTTCTCAATCTGACCGCTACGTTTTCTACTGAACATGAAGGAAAGTCATCATCTGTCATCGTTCCGCTATTCCACGGGTCGACGTATGAAGCCTCGTCACCATGCCCTGTCCGTGTACTTCTCTCCATCGTTGATTTCACTCCAGTTTCCTCCTCTCTTAATGACATCGGTCTTTATCATGTCTTGCCATGTCATTCTTGGTCTCCCCCTTGGTCTTTTGTCCCTGAATTGAAAATCAAACATTCTTCTTGGCAAACGCCTCTCGTTCATCCTCTTGACATGTCCAAACCATTTCAGATGGGACCTTTCAATCCTATTCTAGAGTTTTTCAACCTGAATTCTCTCCCTAATCACATCATTCCTGATTTTGTCGCGTCTTGTCTTTCCGGCTATGCTCCTCACAAATCTCATTTCTGCCCCCCTGAATTCTGCTTTCATCCTTTTTCCTCATAGTCCAAGTTTCAGATGCATACGTCATAATTGGTACAAAATAGGCCTGATGAAGGAAAGTACACAGGAATAAACAACTTAGTCAATGTATGCAGTGCGTTACATTTCAGGCGCGTTAGCAACTCTAATAATTCATGATTTATAACAAAATAAGTCAATCCATCGACATGAAATGAAATGAATCAGCGCTCCTGTCCAAATTCACTTGAATATTTTTGTAGCGAAAATGGAGAGGGAATGCTATGAAATCTGAACCGAACTTAGAACCAACCCAGGGGCAAACAATGTATACGTTGAAAATTTGGTAGCGATCTGCATTTTTCTTGTTAATGCGAAAACATACTTTCATTTGTGCTGATTTTTGTAGCGGTAGGGAACGAGAGTTATGAAATCATAACTGAACCGGAAATTTTCCCAAGGATCAACAGAACATATGTTGAAATTTTGGCCTTGATCTGACTTTTCTTTCTAAACAATACGCGAAAGAAATATATTTCCATTTATATGAATAGATTTCTGTGGTCGGTGGTAGGGTGGGACAGGGGAGGATATGATTGATCTTAAAAGCTTTCCAGGAATCAGCGAAACATACATTGAAAATATTATATCGATTGAACATTTTCTTTTGTATTTTCTAAACATGCGATAACATACACGTTATCGCATGCTTATTACCATTGTAAGTTAGGTATTGCATGCAGTGCGTTACGTTTAAGGTGCATTCCATTTTTTTCCCTTAAATTAATTGATTTTTTTTCTTTTTCTGTGATTAATAAAAGCGAAAAGATTAGTTATCTTCTAATCAGTTAATTACTAAGATTATAACTTTATAGAACACTTGATAAAACTCCATAGTTTTATGTTCTTGAAATAGAGCTGTTCAGTTTAATTACAACAAAGAAAGGGGGGGGGGACTAGATTAAGAGAATAAGTTTTGTGAAAGGAATACGTACCTTACCTGAGATTTTGAGTATCTTAAATAAAGCCAGTATGGCATAATTTACAAATCAATTATGAACAAATTTAGACCGGCATCCCCTGAAAACTTCGAAGCTAAATTATGTGGATATCATGACATTGATACTATAAACCCGTGACCAATAATGAATCTACAACACCGTGACCAATAATGAAACAACTAAAATTCAAAAACAGTACGACCATTGAGTCCCATCTCGTCAGAAGGCCACAGAACAACGATAGTCATGTAATTGCATTTCGAATGTCACACAACTCAATGCATCGGTCAGCAACTGACGGAACACTGTCAGCCCGCCAATACAGTAGATCTGCTCAACGGTGGCCCTTATTCAGTGAAAAATAAAACTAAGGTAGCTAAGCAGTTTCACAGTGCAAAGCCAAACTGCTAACTGAAAAACGGAGTATAAAAAAGGACAAAGTATAAAATCGACCAGTCTATAGATGGCAATATGAGCAGAAACCCATGTTTAGTCTCTAGAGCAAAGTTTCCGGCATCCCCCTTCCCCCATACTTCTCCTTCAACCCATGCACGGTACTAAGTACTATAGGTTTTGATATCTTTCGTGTTTGGGGTTTTCATAAAAAAAAATAATAAATAAATAAATTAAAATAAAAGAAAGAAAAATATAATAAAGAAAGAATGGCAAACATTAGTGGCCTTATAGCATAACCGAAAACATGTTGCCTAAAACATAATGTAAATTAAGTTACTTATGTAAATTAAAATATGTCAGCAGATTGGATAAGCCTGCGAACAGCGAATACAAGAAAAACCAGTACTCAAATAAAGAAACATCGAAGAGAATAAAAATCAGCCAAAAAGTTAAGCCTTTCTTGGTAAAAAGACCCCTTCATTCCCCCTCACAAATCTTGTTGCCCTTCTCTGTACACGCTCAAGCAACTCTACCTCCTTCCTAAAATGTGGCCTCCAGACCTGAAAGTAGTACTTAACGCGTGGCCTGACCACTGCCTTATACAAAGGGATAATCACCTCCTTTTCCCTACTAGCAAAATTCCTGTATATCATTAACAATACCCCATGACCTGCTTTGGCAGCCTGTCTGCACTGTTCAGAAAATTTCATATCTGACTGCACAATTACTCCCAGGTGTTTTTCATTTTCTACCACCCTAAGTGTAGTACCACACAGTTGGTGCTTTTCTCTGGGGTTATTTCCACCCATATGCAGTGCTTTGCATTTGTCAATGATAAACTTCAGTTGCCACTTGTCAGCCGATCTCCAAAACTTTTCTAGATCCTGTTGCAGTAGCACACAGCCATAACTGTCATTAACAACCCTGCTAACCTTTGTATAATCTGCAAACTTGGACATTAGTCCTGATATACCTTCATCAATATCATTGATAAATATACAAAACAACAGTGGGCCCAACACCGAACCTTGGGGAATTCCACTAATAACATTTGCCCACGAAGACCAGCGTCCATTGATTACCACTCTCTGTCTTCTCCTACTTAACCACCCTTTTATCCATTGTAGCAACTTACCCTTAATACCATACTGCTCCAATTTGTACAGTAGTCTTCTATGCGCAATAGTGTCGAAAGTTTCCTGAAATTTTCTGATATAAAAATTATTTTTTGCATTCAGTTCCTTTGTAACCACATCGTAGTATCCATTCAAATTTGTCAGACAAGATTTCCCCTTAACAAACCCATGCTGTGTCTGAATTATTACTGCAGTCTTGTCTAGATGATCCTCCACTGCATCTTTAACCAGTTACTCCATTATTTTCCCCGGAACAGAAGTTAAACTAACTTGTCTGTAATTACTCGTGTCATCCTTAGATCCCCTTTGTGAATTGGGGATACATTTGCGCATCTCCAGTCCATGAGGAATTCCTCTGAGTCCAAGAATGCTCTCATAATTATGGCTAAGGGTTTGCTTACTGCCTTTGCCGCCTCCTTTAATATAACTGGATAGATCCCATCCACCCCTTATATCCGCTTTGTGAATTGGGGATACATTTGCGCATCTCCAGTCCATGGGGAATTCCTCTGAGTCCAAGAATGCTCTCATAATTATGGCTAAGGGTTTGCTTACTGCCTTTGCCGCCTCCTTTAATATAACTGGATAGATCCCATCCACCCCAGGTGCCCTTCTTGTATTTAACTTAAACAATTTCTCCTCCACCTTTCTCTCAGTTATTACAAAATCATTAAGCACCCTGTTACAGTTTGATAAACTTCTGGCATTTCGCCCCTTAACAACTTCTTATGTGTGAATGTAGATGCAAAATACTCATTCAGATTATCAGCTATCTGAGCAGAATCATCAACAGTCGAACCATGGTTATCAAGTGGACCAATCTGATTCATCCCCTTCCTTCTAGAGTAAACAAATCCTTGCTGTTTTTCTTAGCATCCTTTGCCAAAGATTTCTTGTAATCTGCCTTCGTTGCCTAACTTCCTTTGTGACTTGATTACAGACTAGCTTATTTCTATCATAGGCTTCTGTGTCGCATGATATTTTATATGCGTCCCATGCATTTTACTTCTCTGCCACGAGTCTCATTAATTCATCTGACATCCATTTTGGCCTAAACCTTGAACAATATTTCTTAATCGGTATGAAAAGCCTAGTAGCTCCCACGATTACTTCCTTAAATGCTTCCCATTTAGAATTTGCTGCTGATAACATCATCAGTTGGTCCCACTGTATACAATTTAAAAACTGTCTGAGACCACTGTAGTCACCTTTACGGAAGCAAAAACCCTTCCCTTTACCCCTGCTGGTAGTAATATCTTTAATAAATCCCACATCAGTACACTGTGGTCACTTCCACCCAGTGGTTCATTTATTTGCGAATTCTTAATGCACGAATGATCACTGCTGATAATCAGATCAAGAGTATTACTCTCTCTGATTGTCTCTCTAATGTGTTGCTGTAGATAACGATCATCCAATAAATCCACAAAAATCTTGCTAGTGTGCGAGTGATCAATCTATACGTTCCAGTCAATACCTGGGAAGTTGAAATTCCCCATTATAAGACAATCTGATTTACTGGCCCACTCTATTTATCTGTCCAGTTATTCATGGTACTCATCAGAGTCATTAGGCCTATAACACGCACCTATTCTCATTTTTGCTTTCCCAGTGCTTACATCACACCAAACTGACTCAACATTGCACTGACCATCTATGTCAACTGGATGAACTTCCTTAGATTTTATGTGTTTCTTAACTAACACCATAACTATTTTAAGGGCACAAAAGGTGATGTTGATACACGTTGGCGTTAATGACATTAATTAAGAATAGATCTGTTGAATTACTTAACAAGTACCGGTCAATATTGAAAACACGTTGCGAGTTCGGGATAAATTTGGGTGTCTGCGATTCTGCCCGGCATGTTAGGAGGAAGTATATGATAAGAGCTTTGCCAATTGATTCGACCCTGAAGTGATTGTGCAAGACTCATGGGGTAGAATTTTTCTCAGCGTGGTCTGTGCTTGTTAACAGGAGAGACTGTTCTACAGGGATTGGATACACTTAAATTCCAAACTGGGGTCCGTAGACTAGTCCCATGGGGTCCGCGAAACGGACCCTCTGGAACTGATCAAATTATTCCTTCTGTGTATAGCAAATTGATGATAAATAAATTTATTATTATATATTTATATCCCCTCCTCCCTTCTTATCCTGTCTATCCTTTCTTTACACATTGTAGTCCCCAAATTCCAATTCTGCACTGCTTATATCAGTGTGACACCAATTCTCTGATATCCAAACAATATTCGCCTTTGATGTCTTGACCAGCACTTCAAATTCGTATTAATGAAATGGAAAAGCAGGAAATATTCTGTAGCAAAAGAACGTTTTACTAAAATGATTATAATCACTACTCTGGAATAAAGAAACTTTAATATTCATTAAGAACTGAAGAACATTAAAATTTAATTATTTAGGAAAGATTTAGTTTATGAATATTTAGAAATAAAATATAAATAAATTAATAAATAAATTTGGGAAATATTTTATTCCTTTATACTACGATATAAAAGAACAATAAAGGTAAAATAAATAAATGAAATTAGGAAAAATTCGTTAAATTAAATTTACGTAGTAAATAAGACTGTCATTACCATGCGCCCAGCTTCGTTATTGTGGAGATTCATAATGAAACGTAGGTCACGCCCTCTCTCGGCAGCATCAACAAACATTCTAGCAAATTTGTATCCAAACTCTATGTTGTCGCTGCATCCTCCCCACTCCCAGTCCAAACCGCTTGGACCGCGGTGGCGATAATCGCACGTGCAGGATTCTATCAGCCCTTCGCTGCAAGCTCGCGAAACGGCATAAGCAACTCCAGCGCTTGTGATGGCATATACAAATGCTGTTTCCCGGCAACCTGTGGCAAAAAAAGTAAATAAATAAATAAAATAATAATAATAAAGAATATAATTATGGATTTATTTTATTTAATTTAATAAACAATATTTAAATAAAAATGATATTTATATTTAAATATTGTTTTGATATTTGTATTTAAAATTACAATACATAGAACTTACCATTATATACAAGTACGTTGACATTACATATATAACAAATTAAGAATTTCGTTTTCATCTGTGTGTAAAATTATTCTGCTGCCTTTTTTCATAATATTATCTTTTAAAAATCAATAACTGGTTTTTCTTTCCAAAAAAAATCGACAATAGTCAATTTTTACAGACACCATATACTGGTATCTGATGTACTGCCTTAGTATCCTCGGCATAAAATCTGAACAAGAACAACTCAAAAAATCTAATCTTTAAAAAATAAAAATATTTTTATATCATTCACTGTTCTTTTGAGCAACTGCACAAAGATTCTGGGAACTGCAAATTAACCATTTCGTTATGACTGCAGGCGGTAATGCTTAGTTGATAGAAAATTTAAAGGAACAGTAGTTTTAGCAACAACACAGTTCACGTGTAATTACCAAAGGTACATCAAGTGGGGGGTTTTTTTGGATACGAAACGTTATTTTCGTAACAAAAAAAAAATAAAATAAAATACACGTTAGATGAGTCATTCCTGAACTATTTCCAACTTGTTAATTGTAGAGTAATCGTATAACTATAGTTCAGAAGGCAAACCAAGAATGTAGTGAATGTATGGTGGATACAAGCTGCAGAGATGCACTTCGGGCGTTAGGGAACGTAATTCTCAGTTCTTAGTAGAAAGCTGCTACGAATTTCTTTGTATTCTTGTTTTGAAGCTTGCAAGTATGAAGTGGATGCAAAATTTCATTAACTTTTATGGTTAGTCTATATTTTATTTAAGATAACTGCAGTGATCCGATTATTTATATTTGGGAAATTTTTCTTTGAAGTAAAGCCGGGGGAAAAAAAAACGAAATTACGCTGATGAATTTCTATTTCTGTGTAACTGTTTTAATATTTGAAGAAATATTTGCAAAATCACTGTTTCTCAAGTAATATTAGTGTTTAGTAGCAGCAAAATGATTCAACGAAGCAAGCCTATATAGAGCCACAAAAAAGTTACCCACTTCCCGCTCCCCGATCTGTTCTAATATCAGATCTTTTAAATCTATTTAAACTACCCACTTGCACAACACCAGGTGGGAGTTTATTCGCATAATCTCACTTGCACTCTTTGGGGAAGGCAAATTTCCACACATCTGTCCTGTAGCCATCCTTTTCCAATTTAAATGCCCTCGAGTGTATGCGTGTGTTATCTTAAACACTTCAATCAGGTCTCCTCGCAAATGTCTAATTTCCATTCCAGACGCTGCAATTTACAGAACTGAAGTCTTCCTTGGTAAGAGTATCGTTTTGTGTTCCCCGCTAATCTAAGCTAACCGTGTTGCTCTTCTGTGTACCCGATCTTTTTGAACGGATGCTAATCAAAGGTTGGCCCACACACAGTGGTTATAGATCAAGGGTTTCAAAGTCATAAGGGCTTATAGACTGCATCAGCATCTCATGAGTGACTTCTAACCGCACCCATCTCTTTCGTGGCCACATTAATGTGCTGGAAATAATTGCAGCAATAAGTCTGCAGTCCAACAAAGCCCTAAAACTCCCTTAAGAAAGTGAAAGTTTATCAGTAGTGGGAAATATTAGAAGGACGCGTTTCGGGAGAATCTTTCACCAGGATTTCTAGTTTCTGTTTGAATTTCTTTTACAGACTTGAAACCTATTAATTGTGGGAACAGATTATTAGCCACATAGTGCAAGGAAGCCACAGGCTATTACTGCGTCGGTCAGAAAAAAAATGTAAAAAAGTAAATAAGAAAGCAGACATATTGCGCTTCCCTCACGCATATAACTGTCTAGTTAACCTTTGAATTTCTTCAAATTGTAAGCTTCAACTACCTGCGGAGGCAGCTTGTTCCAGTAATTAACAACTTACTGGCTAAAAGAAAACTTCGTGCAATCCAGCGTAAACCTTTTACCCTGTAATTTGAATTTATGGCCTCCAGTTCAGGAATTCTGTAAAACAGTGAAAATTCCGCCTTCATTCATTTTACTAGCCCTTCTCGGAGCCTCATAAACCTCAATCAGGTCCCCTATAAGTTGCCTGGTTGTTAAGCTCTGTATTCCGCATAATCGAAGTGTTTCCTCGTATGGTCGTCCTTTTGCCTATCTCAATGTCTTTTTATAGATGAGGTTTCCATACTTGGACACAGTATTGAAAGTTCGATCTTACAATTGCCCTATACACTAGGATTATGATCGATCTTCCTATCTCTAATGGCTATTTTTAGATAAATCATCGACAGGACACCATCTGAGCACAACAGGCCTGTTTACACTGCTCAGAGAACTTCATATCCGCCCGTTGATTTCTTTCTCCCTCTACTGTTTTTAATTCAGCCTCAACCAAGTGTATATGTAATTTTGGGATTGCTGTTCCCCAAGTGTATTCCCCAACCTTGCATTTCGTTGCCTTAAAACATAACTGCCGCTTTTCTGACCATTCTTGAAGCCTGTTCAAGTCATCCTGAAGGAGCGCTGCTTAGCACTGATCATTAACGACTCTCCCAATATCTTTACACCATTTGCAAAACATTTGTAGATGATGTACAGATTGAGAGAGTCGTTAATGATCACTACAAATGTTTTGCATTTAGAAATCTTTATTGCAATAATAATAATGCAAATGAATACATTGCAATGTTCCCCTTCATTGCCACCAGGCCAGGGGTTAACAGTAATAGTACAATATGTAAGAAAAAGAAATTAATAAATTAAACATAAGAAAATACATATGTGGACGAATAAAAGTAAATATAGCTCAACACTCAGAGTATAATACAATTATATACATCACAATGCACAAAGAATATATGTATAGGTGGAAAACTGAAAGGTTAGTAAGCCATCTTCGTCTCATATTGCTGGCTTCAGGCATTAAGACGAGCTTCGAGGAGAAGGATCAGGGACAGGAAAGTACAATTTAAGGATGCGGCGTCTGTATTCCGTCACAAGAAAACTTAAGGTCAGCATCCAAAGACTGGGCACATGAAAGTAGCTGAAATGGTAGAAACCTTTCGGATAGTTGGTGACGGCTGAGATGTGGGCACAGAGTTGGAGTCGCTCTGAGGGAAGGCTGAGGAACTCTCCAAGAGCACAGGTCCCAGGATGATGGTGCCGAAATCTTGCCATTGATCATTTCTACAGTTGTGGTAAGGTGTTTCATCATAATCAGCGTGGGAAGTCTGTGAATTTTTATCAAACTGGCTATTTAAGTTGTCCTTAACTGTGGAGGAAGTTTATGTTTGTTTATGGCCCACTTTAAGAGTACAGCAGATGCCCATACCTCTGCAGCATATAGAAGCGGAGAGTATACTGTGGTTGTTATATATCTTCTGGTAGTCGTTACTTCATTAATATAACGCAAATGCTCTTTGGCCATCCATCAGAGTCGAGCTGCCTGGGTGAGCAGCTTTTCCATGTGGCTACCAAAGCAGAGCTTAGGATAAAAAACAACCCCAGATCAGTATGTTTATTGACGATGGTAATAGGAGAATTACATAGTGTTGGCTGAATATAAGAAGTCGTTTTCTTTAATGAAAATATCATAAATTCTGACTTCTGGATTTATTTTTAGTCTGAACTGGTTGAGGTAATTAGCAAATTCCAGGAGTATATTGTTAATTGATGTTATCACGAGAAGATAATCATGTGGAGAAATCAGTGTGAGGAGTTTCATATCATCAGCATAACATAAAGTATCATGCCTGGACTCAACAAGCGCTGTAAACAAGAGCTCGGATAAGGCACCACCCTGTGGCGCGCCTGAAGAGACACATCGCTCGTATGTTTGGCCGTGGACAGTAAGCCAGATTATTCTATTTTGAAGGAGTGAATTGAGGAACTGTAGAGTGTCTCCCTTGATTTGATAATGTCTGAAAGTAGCTTCAGCATTACAGGAACGTTTATTGAGTCGAAAGCTACTTCGAGATCCACACAAGTGACTGCAAGCTCTGCATGAGATTCAAACGCAGAGAGGATATCGCTGGCGGTGGCTAAGAGATTAGTCACAGTGGATCTATGAGGGAGTAAGGGATTTGATGAGGCTGAGGTGGAAGAAGTTGTTTAGTTAGAACCGGGAGAAGTACCTTCTCTAGGAGTTTTCGAAGACTTGAGGCCTTGGAGATTGGCCGGTAATGCTTAAGAAGAGTAGGAGATTGAATTTTGGGTATAGGCTTCACAATGTAGATGTTCCACTGCTGGGGAAAGAAATGACTTGACAAAATAGCATTAAAAATAGTTAGAAGGGGACCCAAAATGTATGGGCTAAGACATTTAATAATGAATTGGGGTATTCCATCTGCACCTGCCTTAGCAGAAGCCCGTGAAGAATTAATGGCAACAATAAACTGTTCCGTGGAGATTGATACTGTAAAGGCAATTAAAATGTCATTAGACTCTTTATGTCCGATGAGGCTCATTTCGATTTTAATGACAGATTAGTAAACACATTTGACGTATATGAACTGAAGATTTTTTAAATATTTGTTCACTTCTCAACAGTAAAACGGATGGAGCCTTTATATTGGCTAACTTGTATAATGCTATTGCATAATGTATTTTCTAATGACAGTTCATGTACAGTAACATTCTGTTACAACGAATGTCGTTTTAACGAAAATTTCGCGGAATAACTTATGAGGGGCTGTACATCGGCTAAGTACAGCCCCGATTGATGAGACCTTTAGAAATTCCTCCGGTAATCAATGAGACTCGAACCCAGATCTCTCCAAACGAGTGACAAGTGACGAAACCATTAGTCCTTTGTAGGTCTCATTTGAACGTAATAGTTTTTGGCGAATTCAACACAGCGGATTATTTTCAGAATCAACATGTAACTAAAATGTACTGATTTACAATGAAAGAAAAACTTTATTGTAAATTTATGAATGCCATCGTGTAGTTCATAAAAATATGAATGGCATCATGTGGTCCATAAAATTATGAATGCCATCGTATATGCTCAGATTTAGTTATGGGAGTATTCGCTTGGGAAAAAAAAGTAAGTTTTAAAATATGTGGCAAAAGAATTGATTATCATATCCTATACTACAATTTCTATCTTTTACGAATGATTATGCTTTTTTGTTGTATTTTTAACTTAAATTTTCACATTAATACGGAATAAAAAAAATATATTACAAACAAAATTGACAAATTATTGTGCGAAAAGTGAAAATCAGTTGTGTTTGGTATTTTTTGTATGGGTGGTATTTATATAGTATGAATCAGAGCTGTAATACTCAATATGTTCTACGTTGATAATAATATTAGTAAATTAATAAGAGGAGTTTACCTCAATATAGTACGTGGAACACTTCCGTATGATACCCTCCAGAAATTAAAACGGAAAAAACGAAAAAATCGACAACTTACCGGTACATTAAAGTAAATTATAAATATAATTAAAGTAAAATATAAATAATTAAATAATCAATTTAACACAATTCAAAATCAATTCAAAACAATTAAAATTCAAATTAACGCAATTAAAAGAATCTAACGAAAATATTCAAAACGATTTTCCTTCCTTAATATTAGTAAATTAATAAGATGAGTTTACCTCAATATAGTACGTGGAACTCTTCCGTATGATACCCTCCAGAAATTAAAACGGAAAAAACGAAAAAATCGACAACTTACCGGTAATAATATTAGTAAATTAATAAGAGGAGTTTACCTCAATATAGTACGTGGAACACTTCCGTATGATACCCTCCAGAAATTAAAACGGAAAAAACGAAAAAATCGACAACTTACCGGACTAATAATATTAGTAAATTAATAAGAGGAGTTTACCTCAATATAGTACGTGGAACACTTCCGTATGATACCCTCCAGAAATTAAAACGGAAAAAACGAAAAAACCGACAACTTACCGGTAATAATATTAGTAAATTAATAAGAGGAGTTTACCTCAATATAGTACGTGGAACACTTCCGTATGATACCCTCCAGAAATTAAAACGGAAAAAACGAAAAAATCGACAACTTACCGGACTAATAATATTAGTAAATTAATAAGAGGAGTTTACCTCAATATAGTACGTGGAACACTTCCGTATGATACCCTCCAGAAATTAAAACGGAAAAAACGAAAAAACCGACAACTTACCGGTAAATTAGTGAAAATCGTTTTGAATATTTTCGTTAGATTCTTTTAATTGCGTTAATTTGAATTTTAATTGTTTTGAATTGATTTTGAATTGTGTTAAATTGATTATTTAATTATTTATATTTTACTTTAATTATATTTATAATTTACTTTAATGTACCGGTAAGTTGTCGATTTTTTCGTTTTTTCCGTTTTAATTTCTGGAGGGTGGTATTTATATAAAATACGATTTCAACATGTCACTCTGGCCATTTTGGACAAATATTTTTACTTTTGTAATGCACGTATTTCGTCATTTTATTTGTTTATTTTTAATTTAAAAATCTTTTAAGTGAAACGGAAATTACTACTTATATATATGAAAAAAGCGCAGCAGAATTTATTTATACAAATAATGATTCATTTGAAATAATTTTCAACGATATTCATTATAATGAAATTTTCGAATGATTCGTCCACCCACGAGCAATTCATCATAGTACGATTTTACCGTATTTCAATTTAAAAATTATCGGATAACAAAGCTGGATCACATTTTAAAATAATAAATTTTTTTGTTTATATTCTGAGACAAACACATAGCATTATAGTGATTTATAAATATTTCGCCGCATCACGGGCAGCAAATGATGCTTGCAACTCTGTCCTTTGACACTGACCACTTGGATAATTGAAAGGACCACAGGAAGTGTACCACGTGCGGAACCAGTACAGAGGTATAAAACATGATCGCGGAAAGCGTGTTTCAGAGTCACGTTTTAGATTTTGCATTATAGGTTGATTTGAAAACAGACTTTATGATAAGGATGCATCGTAAACTGATTACTTTACTTTAGTGACTGTAGGATCTCAATCAGTCGCTGGATGTTACTTTTTATAGCTTCTGTTTTCCTAAAGTTTCACGTCTCATTTAAGCTATTTTGATCTTATTTTCCGCCTATCAGTCTTCTGTTTTTTTTCGCGAAAATTTTCTTTTTAATTTTACGAAAAAGTTTTTTTTTTTTTTTTAGAAATCTCATGAACATTTGAAATGCTTATAGGGTATGCGATCTTGTGAAGTTTCGGGGGAAAAATTGAGGAATGACAAACATAATATTTCTGTCGGTAAGGCCGCGTATGGTTAGAGGATGTTACAAAACAATACCATATTTAGCGGTCACGTGAGGTATAACGCGGTCAACTCAAACGTGTGTACTGCTGCACCCAACGCGCTAATCACTCATCTACATAGTCTGATATAATAGCACTTCGTCACAATTAAAGTCCTTAACATGCCTCTTAACGATCCCAACATCCTAGAAATTTTTGAAGATTATATGGCCACTGTGCACAGGAGAATACACCTCCGTTATTTATTTTATGAAAATCCCAAACACAAAAGGTATTAGAACCTATATTTCATTTAAAAAATTACAATTAAAGTATTAAGTTATCTTTCACATATAGGCATAATATTCTATCCAGTTCAAAGATTTCAATTTGTAAGTTTCCTTTCTCATAAAAAAGGGAAAAAAAAGAAAAAAAAAAACGGAAATTAAAATTGTAACTCAGACTAAACATTAATTATATCTTAAATTCAGTAAAAGTCGAACTTTTAACTCTGCATTTGTTCTTTCTTGTTCCACTTATTTATTGGGTATTGATAAACGTCCCTGAACTCTGTTGTATATGTTAGATAAACCACAAGGATATAATCATTCCTTATTTCCTTACCCAGCTGTAAATCACATCCGCACATTCTCACTTACGATTCCTGGTGAGAATCTTTAATAAATGACTCTTGACCAACATAATTTGGTATTTGAGAAGATGAGCGACTTCAACAACCCCGAGTTCCCTTCTCTGTCAGTGCGTTCGCGTTCTTCTCATTAAGACAGTGGCAAAAGTTATGAGAAGGGAGGTTTTAGAGTCGTTCAGTAGCCGGAATCCTACGGTGTTCTACTTGAATAGTAACCTCCTGCTTCTTCATGAATTAAAGATCACACTTCGTGATGTCCGGACCTCTGCTGTGTTGCTGACTTAATTGGGTGGGGAGTGGGGGGAAGGATCTTGGAGTCAGATTTCCTTACCGTGAGTTTTAGGAATGCCTTTAACCTTAATACGTAGCTTATCTAGCAACTCTATTGTCCCAGTCAATATATTTATCTATTGCAAGAAGAATATTATTTAAAAAATTAGTTTTCCATACTTCAGCCGTAATTCAGATTACTACTGTTAAGTAGATCTTATCTATCCTTTTAGAAGACTGAACTTGTGTGCTTTAGTACTACAATCAAAATTCCACAATTTAAAAATATACCCAACGCAATTACAAAATATTCGCTTAGCTCTCGTGGATCTCTTTTGATTGCGACTATCGTTAGAAGTATAATAGACAGTAAACCACCTAATGTTGCATAAATAAGAGTAAATACTTATATAGATTAAATGCTTCTCCTTAAAATCTTTGTAAGTTCATCAGTGGATAAAAGAATAATAAACAGAAAACAAAGTGTGGTCGTAAAAAGCCGTTGCTCAAGACACTGATTCGAAATATACGATTCCAACTAAAGCGAGTGGGGTATCTTTCTTCATATGTTTTTTTGCGTTGACTCTCTTGCGCTTTATTTCCTTGCTTTATTTTACCAGTACTAATATTATAGTAAATGTAGGATGCATTTATAGTAATTAAATAATTCCGCACTTTTTAAAGAAATTTAAAAAGTGAGGCGTGTTGTGTTTTATCTCGATGTCAACATGTACATATACTGTCTGTCTTGTAAACTACTATGACCCAGTGTGGCCGTCCAAGAGTATAAACAAAAAAATATATCGATTAACTGCTTCCTTTTCTTTTTGGAAGAAATGGGAATCTTTGTAATAGGGAAATAAAATTTTAAGAGGAACGAATTGAATTCTTCGTTGGAGAAACTGGCAATGGTAAAAACCTAGCTGAGGTTGATGGTGTAGGAGAATTCGAAGCATCAGTAGAAGTGGATGTTAATGGATTTTAATTAGAATTGATAGTCTCTGGTTAAGAGTAGTAGCAACTGATTATGCATTTGTAGAAGGCCCGCAGGATGATTCTGCAATTGGAAAAGTGGTCAGCGATGGCTAGGGTGAAATGAATAGATTTCATATCGCCTTAAATCCAACCCCTGCCGATGAGGCCTTTTTCCAAGCTTTCCGTAAAAGATATCTCACCTGGCATCTTTATTTTCTTAATTTTATGATTTCGTAGTCATGCATTTTTTCTTGATTAGAATAAAGTTTAAAATGTCAGAAAAAAATATATATAATGAGAATTATTATATCTCTTTATCTGATATTTCAAGCATTTCGAATACACTACACAACGATCGCTATGGACATCTAAAATTAGTAATGTTTTACCAGCAGCTGATTTAAGTTTAAATTCAATTGTATTTTTTAAAATTTCATTAAAGAAATAATTCATATATGCGGCATCTCTCTTAAAACTGTGGAAAATCCCTCACCCTACCAAGTGGCCTGAAACATCTGTTATAAATTTAAACCTTATTTATGAACATCTAATAACGGGTTAAAGCTAAAAAACTGAAGTAGGAAACATTAGAAATTAATCCATAATAAATACAAATTGAAAGAACAATATCGACATTAAAACTGGATTGCGTTTCGAAAAATTGGTGGTCTGAAATGCATCCCTTCTTGAAAACGTAAACAAAAATGTATATACTACATTTTTCAAAGTCTAACCGAAATAATGAAGCAACTAATTACCTATTAACAAATATTACTCCTAAGTGAGAAGTATAATTCTTGTATGTTTCTTCCGCATTTACGTTACCTTAACCAATTTAAGTGTAAATAATTAAAAATTATATAATCTGAATTATAAAAAAGTTCTCAACCCTCTACCTTCTCTACTGTTGAAATTTCTTAAAAGATTAGTAGTATATATGTACACTAATGCTAGGCGCATAGTAAATAAATTTGATGATTTTGAAGTACTGATTGAATCGTCAAATGCAGACAATGTGAGTATATCAGAGAGGTGGTGTCACTCAGATATAAGGGATTCAGAATTTTAATATGGGGAGTACAATATGTACAAAAAGTACAAAAAAAAACAAAAAAAAACTGTCCTATTAGGGCCAACTGAGAACTAACTCATCTTCCTGCGTGTAACATGTCCATAAATCGCGTGTGTTCTGTGGTTGAGTTGTTTGTTTTGCTTTACAAAAAACCCGAGTTTCGTGGTGGTGGGGGGGGGGGACCTTGTTATCTACGCCTGACACTGACTAACTCAGCCACAGAGTGAAAAATGCCCATAAAAGTTCCTCGCGTCTTTAATGGGATTCGAACCGAGGCCTTTTTACCCGGTATGGGGAGAATAATGATTATAACCACTGTGCTACCATGCAGACATGTACAGAAAGGACAAACAGGACAGGAGGGGGAGATGTTATGCTCTTAGTTAAGAAGCACATCTAAGGCTAATCTAAGGCAGTGTATCAGGCGAACATGAGTGGCCAGTGCAACTTTGAGTCAGTTCGGTGCGACATAAGCACTGGAAAAACAAAAATTAGGGTAGGAGTATGTTATAGACTTAACGACTGTGATGAGTATAATGAACAACCGTACATACATGTAGAGTAGGCCAGTAAATCAGAATGTCTTATACTGGGGACTCTCCGTCTTTCTAAATATTGATTGGACCTTATGGGTTTGTCACTCGCAACAGACTTTTGTGGATTTGCTGGATGATTGTTTCGTACACCAGCATGTTTAGAGAAGCGACAACAATATTCTTGATCTGATTATCAGCAGTGACTCTTCATGCATTATGAATGGGCAGATAAAAGGCCTACTAGGTGGCAGTGATCACAGTGTATTGATTTGGGATTTACTTAAATATGTAACTACTATCAAAGGCAAGGGAAATGACTTTTGATTTCTTAAAGGTGACTACAGAGGTATGAAGGCAGTTTTTAAGTTCTATGCAGCGGGAATGAAGTTACCAACAGCAAATTCAAAATGGAAAGCATTTACGTATGTTATCGTAGAAGCTACTAGGTTTTTTTATACCAAATAAGAGATGCAGTTCAATGCATAGACCTAAATGGATGTCAGATGAAGTGATGAGACTCGTGGCAGCGAAATAAAGTGGATGGGATGCATATAAGTTATCAAGTGATACAGATGCCTACACTAGATGTGAACTAGTCTGCAATCAAGTCACAAAGGAAGTTAAGCAGCTGAGGCAGAATACGAGAGTCTCTGCAAATATTGAAAATAAAAGCAGAAAAGGCGTTTTACATATGTCAATGATTTTGTGATAACTGAGAGGAAAGCAGAGGAGAATTTTTTAAATTTAAAATGAAAAAGGCACCTGGGGTGGATGAGATCAGTCTAGTCGTAGTAAAAGAGATAACCAAACTTTAGCTATGGTTATGAGAGCATCCTTGGATTCAGGGGGGGGGAGGTTTTATGGACTGGAGATGTATCCCCAATTCACAAGAGGGATCAAATGGAGCTATGAGCAATTACAGACCTCTTGATTAACTTCTTCGTAGTACTGATTAACTTCTTCAGGAGTTATTCATGATGTGTATTTATGGCACATCCTCTTCATCTAAAGATTTGTCAGATTTTTGCATACTAAAGTACAGAAGAAATCCACATACACCATCTAGTCGAGGGGGAAATGTGAATCCAGGTGTAATATCCTTGGACACATGAATACGTGTTGGAACTTTCACGAACATCTTGGAGACCAAAAGGTCTGCATCGGGAAATAAACTACGCATTTACTCTAAACTCTATAGAGTGCATGCACTAAAGAAGTCACGTGAAACTGCATTGGTGAAAGGACAGTATGCCGTTATCGTGTTTAATTCTATCCAGTAGACGCAAGAAAAACCATTTCTAAAACGTTGAGCAATAGTTCTTAGTTATTTGCCTTTTAAAGTATTTCAGATGTAAGTATTACGTATAATATTTATCATTTTACCTTGTGATAACTTTAAGCTGGTAAAAGAGACAAACCATCTCAATGTTTGTTATTTGGTTTTTAGGAGCATTAGCAACTAAGGCCATATTGCTCCGGGGATATGCGGTGGTCATTTCCTGACCTTTCTGCATCCTCCGTATTCTGGTGGTCGCGGGCTCGAATCCCGGTCTAATCAAGAAGCGTGTGTTACGCACTGTTGCTCCTGGCTACGGAGCGCCATCCGTCTCAATGTGCATTTGTGGGATTTTTCACTTCTGACATTTCTTTCAATCATTCTTTATACTTTAATACTTTATAAAAAGGTAGACTATTTTATTTCTTTAAAATTTGGATTATTGTTGTCAAACGCTTCTGAGCTGAAAAACGGAGATATAGTTATGAACATTTTTTGTTTCATAGTTACGAATATTTATTAAAGTTTCATTTCCCAAACGTTGAACGTTTGATCAGCGTCGGCAAGAATTTTACATATATCATATTCCCAAACTCAGTATATAGGCTTTTGTGTTACATAAATACTGTTTGGAGGTAAGCAGACGTCCATGATATAAGTATATTTTTCCTTAGCATCGGTTGTCTTCTCAAGTGGAAATTTAAATATGGATCCCGCTAGCATTTTGCTGTCCAGGGATGAAACGATGATCTGAAATTGAATAAATAAATATTTCTGTTCCAGAAATTCCATTCCAAATTATCCTTAAAACATGAGCGTAACGATTGTCTGGGTATTTTTTTTTCTTAATATACATTCATTTAAAACTTTTTACTGTGTGTACGTTACTCTTTCCCCGTTAAAAAAAAAAAAAAGATGCCTTTAAGAGTAGTACTTTCCACAGAGGAATTCTGGCATGGACGAATGATTGGCAAGAATCAAACGAAAACAGAAATTGCAATAGCTAATTCGTCCAAATGAGTGACATAATATTTTATTGTATAAACCAGAACTTGAGGCAAATTTCTCTTATTCTTCTACAAATAATATTTTATATAAGATGGCCATTTCTGTTCGAGGGTCCAGTGCGAGAACTGGTATATGTATACTGTAGTTCCTTCTCTAGTTCATCGAGATATACATGCTGTTTAACAAATATAATTCAATTTCTTTCTGCTTATTACCTGTGTGTTCACTTGCTGCTAAAATTGTCCCCGCCTTGATTTTTTTAATTTTTTTTTTTTTTTTTTTGTACCAAGAAAACGAAAACATTTATATCAGCTAAAGAATCCACTTCCGAAATTTCCGTCTACTGGACTCCGTCACCAATCTGACATAGTATGACAGAGCACCAGAATGATGTGACGCATGCCAGAGCGGAAGTACTGTCACTCACTGGCGTCCACTTAATATTTGCTGCATCCTGAACTTGTCTTTTAAGTGAGGCGTCCCCACCAAAGACAAACAGGGAGACAATTGAGAAACGGAAGTCTCGCTGAACCATTACTTCCGGTAGACAGACACTTAGAGAAATAATGGTAAGTGTGCTTGAAAGGTTAGTGTTATGCACAGTTTCTCACCTTACAGGTGGATGTAAAATAGCCAGGGGCATTTTACAACATTCCATGATGGTGAAGAAGTGTCGACCCACACCCATATGTTCACATGACTTAATGGCCCGTCAGAAAGTCATCATAAACAATTAGTGATGCCATCTATAAAAATAGACTAAACATTTCAAGTGGTCGACTTAGCGTTTCTTAATGATACAGTGTAGAAAGGTGTTTCTTGACATTCACCCCATTTCACTTTTATAAATACAGAATTACGATTACTTTAGCAAAAGCGAAATAAGTTAATGGTAATATTAGGGAAACCACATCACCAAAGCTATGAAATTCTAATAAAAAATTGTTATTAAAATATAATTTTTACTTAGCATTTAAAAAATGCTACTTTATTTTTAAAAGCACTTTTTAAAATGCTAATTAAAAAAATAAAAACCATTTAAAAATAATTTTAATAAAAAATCACGTTGCGTGTGTTGTATGTAAAATAATTGAATATACTTTGCGAAAATCAACAAAACTGAAATAATTATAATAGTTAAACTTAACTGCCTAAGCCAAGCCATACTAATTATATTTAGCACGGTTGTTGGATGGATTAGATGTTTGAAAGAATTTTAAAACTTTTTACACATGTCCCAAAAGCGAAGTTTGCTTAACAAAATATTCGTGGAACAGAATATTACAATGTTAACAAAAGTTTTGACTCAGTGGATTCACTGGGATAGTTTTAACCTAGTTTCTGCATAATAACTGCCGCCTGATAAGAGTTTCATGGCTTTTCCTCTCGTAAACTCGGGTTATTCATTCTGTAAAACCCGTTCACATGACTAATATCAGTCTTAGGTGTGTTGTTAGGATTGACGTTGTGGTTGGTTATGTATGAGATTAGGATTGTGGTCACGATTGTGTATTACAGCCAGTGTAACAAAATGTTCCTCACTTTCACCTAGGAAAAGTTGAAAGGCTATATTTGGATTCGAAATTTTATCATGTCTATATATTGTGTGTATCCTTATCTGAGAGCTTATTCTAGTCTGGACTGATCAGATTTCCAAAAACAAGTTAGTTAATATACGCAGTGCGTTACATTTCAGGCGCTTTCGATTTTTTCCTTAAATTAATTGCTTTTTTTTTCTGTGATTAATAGAAGCGAAGAATAAATATTTATAGTTATCTCCTTATCAGTTAATTACTAAGATGATAACTTTATAAGACACTATATATAAAATAACTGCCGGATTTCTATTTGTCCGATTTTAATGAAAATTTGGGAGGGTTCGACAAATCTTTCTAAAAGAACTAAATGTAAAATTTCATGAAAATCTGACCACTAAGTGTCGAGTTGTTACGTATAGACAAACGGAAAGGCAGATTCAGCAAACAGCTGGACAAAAAATTACTGGACTACTGAACACGCGAAATTTACTGGCATATTATATACGACGCGATATGGCCTAAGTTGTGGATGTTCCTAAAAGCCTGCATAAACGCCTAAAAAAAACGGGGCACACCTGCTGAATAGGCAGTGCTACACGTGAGACTGCATGGTGCTTATGCATATCGCGAACACTTAAAAAAGTTAATTTATACAAGTTCAATGTCTATCACACATGACGCTATGCTTTGACTTACATTGTGCGTCGTAAATTCATGTTTGTTTCTTTAAATATATTTATTAAAACTGAAACACTTCTAATAAGATTTTAAAAAAGTACCGCTTACGAAGTGCGTGTATAACATAACATTTTCATGTAATTTCTAAATAAAATGCCATTATTGGGGGTGGGGTAGAAAGGACTATTGAACGGCCCGTTTTATCTTTGTCCGGAAAACGGGACACCTCACTGAAAAGCGGAGCTTCTGGTTACTCTCATTCTAGTCGTATGTATATCGGAAGGAAAATCTGTGTTTTCTGTAAGGGGAGAAACTGTACTACAACCCCGTATTCCTCAAAAAATTATTACCTGAAAAAACTTCATTCCTCAAAATCTATAACGAGAATCGACAGAACGAAATAATTAAACACTCTACAACTTTCAATAACCTGAAATATAAAAAATACGAAACCTCTTAATCATATTATTGATAAATTCGAGAAAGCAGCAAATAAAGGAGCATATTTTTCTCTCCTACTGTTCTTTTCTTTGTAGCAGCACACTGAGAAAACAGGTTGCTCAATCTAGGCACTTGAAGTTAAATATCAGTTGATATTACAAAGAGATAATATAATAGAGCGCTAACACCGCCACCGCCGTAGGTGTCGCTTTCTCTGATGTTGGAGGGATAGTACGGCAATCTTCGTTTTCTCTAGATGAAATAACATATAGAATCTGTTTGTAGGCTAAAACAGGACTCATCAGAGAACAGAACTCTCCCTATTTGTCCAGGCTCCAAGTCACACGTTCACGGCACCAGTTTTTGACAAGCTCTGTGTTGGTTTGGGATACAAACCACTGGCATCCTTGCGTACAGTCCACTTGAATTGAGCATTCTTAACACAGTCCGGTTGTAAATATGTTCACCTGTGGCCGCAACAACCTCAAGAGATAATTGGTGATAGAACATCGTATAGTTCCATCTTGCTGTTAGAGCGAGATAGCGGTCTATTCTGGTTGACGTAGCCCTAGGGCGACCTTAGCCAGCTCTTCTTGTAATTGTTCCTGTCTCCTGAAACCGCTACCATAGAGATGAGACGACACTGCATTAAGCCAATGTGACACCTTCTCCCGCAATGCCCGGCTTCAAGTCGTCCCGGCCCGCCATCTCAAAGGGTAATCTAAACGAGAGTACTGGAGATGTGGTCACAACCCGTGTTTTTATAGGTATGAATAATTTGAATAATGTGCAGCTCTGTAAGGTGGTAAATCGATTTCTGTTGGATACTCGGAATTTGTATGCTAGGATGCCTGTTATATCAAATATTCGCTTTCGACGACACTTTTGTCGAACAGTGTATTAGTAATAGGGGCAATGACAAGAAATCAAGAATATATGGCACTACCCAAAAAAAAAAAAAAAAAAAAAAAAAAACACTACACACTTCTCCCATCCATACCTTCCAAGAATTTACCTAGTTCTTCCTTGAATTTATTCAAACCATCCACTTCCAACAGATGAAAGCCTGTTCCAACAATCAACCACCTGCTGGAAAACGTCCTCACATCTATCAGTCAAATCATCCCGCAGGTGCCTAGTCTTCAGAAGCTGCAATCTGCAGAACTTGAAGCCTTTCTTGGTAAGAGCAGCCTAGTTGCCCTTCTCTACATCCGTTCCAGCAGATCTACATCCTTCCTAAAGTGAGACTTCCAGGCCTGTATACAATACTCAAGATGCGGCCTAACCATGGCCTTGCACAAAGGGATAATCACCTCCTTATCCCTGCTAGCAAAGTTTCTGTATATCATTGACAAAAACCCCATGAGCTATTCTGACAGCATGTCTGCAGTGCTCAGCGAATTTGATATCTAACTGCACAATTATCCTTAGGTCTTTTTCATTTTCCACTACTCTGAGTGTGGTACCACAGTTGATAAGTTACTCTGAAATCACTACTACCCATATGCATCCATGTGGAAAAATGTATTTGCATTTTTCAACGTTAAACTTCGACCGCCATTTCTCAGTCCATTAACCCAATTTTCCTAGCTGTTGTTGCAGGCTCACCCTGATTACTGTCGTTAACCGCCCTGGCAACCTTTGTATCATCTGAAAACTTTGAAATTAAACCTGATATACCTTCATCAATATCATTAATAAATATTGAAAACAACAATGGGCCCAGCACTGAATCCTGGGGAACTCTACTGATAACATTAATCCAGAGTGTCCGCTGATAACATTAGTATTTGCTAACGTGCCTGAAATGTAACGCACTGTGTACATTAACTAATTTGTTTACACTTATTTATACAGTTCACTAACTAAAGTACCTGACACTGTACGAAAAATTCTTTTCAGTATAAAACTTTGGTAGTGGCCATCGGAATTTTTAAGTATCGATTGTTTTGTCCATAGTATGCCTATTCATTATTATCGTTTTTATACAGCATTTCTGAACAAGTGTATATTCGCTGATCAATTTGTATGTTGTAAGGGTTAAAAAAGTCAAATAAATTCATTGTCAAAATCCTTATGAATACCTTAGATCGTTACTTGATTGGTGTTATCGCCAGTTAAATCTCAAACGATATAATTGGTGAATGTAAATACTTAAATATCAAGTTTTTACATTTAAAAGAAATTAAGGAATTTTTTAAAAAAAGTTCTTTCTTAATTATGGTCTTTCTTAAATTTTTTTCACTTTTGGTTACATTATATTCAGTAATAGCAGTATTAATTAAGAATACTACAAGTTATTGAAGTGCACTTCGAGGAGGCTGTGTTTCTTAATGTTTTCAGTACCTTTTTTTCCTTCCTCCTGCTCTTTTTCCCTCTACCCTGGAAGTGTAATCAGCCGATCTATAGTGGTGAGTTTTGTTTTTTAAAAAGTCTTTCACATGTAATCAATTTATTGTTTATTTTAGTTAGTAATCCCGCTGTATCAAGTTAATGTAACCCTTTATGTGCCTTACGTTACCTCTTGACTTTGTGGGCCGATTTTAGGTTGGGGTTTATACTTCAGATTGATTTAAATTAAAAATAAGAATAAACAATATCGAGTTATCTGTACTGTATATATATACAAATGTCTTCCAGAAGTTTGGTTAGTACTCGGTAAGGAAATATGCGATTGACACCAAATTTTTAAGCGTATGTTCTGTTAAATCATCCTGGAAGGTTAGGGGATCAACTCCAATTCCATAGCCTTCCAATTCCCCCACTTCCTCAAAAATATATTTTAGTTGGCATTACTCGAGAAGGAAAATCGGATCGACACGAAATTTTCAGATCACGTTTGGTTATCCCTGGGGAGGTTTTAGGTCAAGTTCCCATTTCATAGATCCTTCTCCCAATAGAAACATTGTTATAAATCTGAAACAGCAGCCTTTTATAAACTTTCAGGATTTATTTAGAGTAGTCTTCGGTGCCTTGCCTTTGTCTCAAATTTCATGATGATAGGTTAATCTCTTCCCTTATGCATCCCCTTATAAAGAACTGTCACTCAAATTCCACCTCGCGGCTATCCGTCTCATGAAAATCATATGGTGAAGAAATACTTCTTTAATACAGCATAGAAGTTTTTAATTCCTTATAAGTTGTTTCATAATCGAACACACCTGATATGTAACACAATGCATATTGCCTAACTTGTTGACAAACCTACAGAAAGTGTGAACTTTTTTGATAATTTAAATTTTAATTTATCTTTCGTTTTTCATTACACTATCAACTTCACTTTCAAAGAGGTGGATTACTTATAATTAAATCTTTTTTTTTTTTCCAATTTTTGATGTGATTCCTTAGTAAAATATTTTATTATTTTGATTATAAAAATATTTTGATCAAACCTTGAAAAGAATTATCCTGAGCTAAAGTACCCCGGGAATCAAATGACTCTTAGGGTAGTTAATGAAAACTGTTTCAAAAGTTTCTGCCTCACGACCTTGCAGTACAGTACCTAGGTGGGGAGTCGAAATTTTGGATTCAAACATCCTTGTCCTCTTTAACTGCACTATCGCTGTAGTGCTCCACTACCTGGCGATCAAAGTACTTCGAGGGATGAGATCAGAATGTTACATATAAACACACCCCTCACGTCCTCTGCCCAGTCTTCGTGGATAGCATCGTTTCTCAATCACGCTGTGGAAAAGGCACTTTGATTTCCGTCACGGGCCGAAGTTGAGAAATACTTCCCATCTTAGAAAATTTATTATGATAATCAAAATTCAAAAGAAAGCGTGGAAAACTATGTTGGCAGTTTCATCATTATGGAGTATTTCATTCAAAATGTTCTTCCTGTTGCAACCTGCCAAAGTGGACCGTAGAGATTTAATTAAAGTCATGAAATTGCGTAATGATCGGAGGGGCTCTTACGTTACTGACTTTTAGATTTATTGTCTCGTCAGAGAAAGAAATTTAGCTAGTATTTTGATCCTTGTAGGTATGTTAACATATAGTCTCATGTTAAAACAATTCATGGTATTGCAAAAGGCATGAGTAATTTTCTTTACATATCCTTGCCACTTTTTTTAATTTGTACAGCGGAGGAAATCTGATAGGCTATAATTTATTATTTCTTACAAGTCGTTGTAGCTTTTCTCCTACTCTGGATCTATTACTTCAAGTACTGCTGTTATAGCTCAATGCTTTTATCTCCGGATTTTTAGCGTATTTTAATGCCATCGATATACACAAGGTCTCAAGTGGCGTCTTCAACTGCGTATCTCGCTGTAAAATAAGTAAATAAATAATAAAATGAAAAATAGAGATAACTCAAGACTTGAAAGTGCTGGAAAAATAACGATAGCTGAAGTGTGGGGTTTCGCAGCGTTTTTTTTTTTTTTTTTTCCTTTCCCTTCTCCAATCTTACCAAAACGTAATAATTAATAACAAAAATGCTAAAAATTTATATGATCGTTGTCAAAAGAATCATTGATAAAGCTAGAGGAATCGGATTCTTTCCCAATACGTTAAACAGCGTTTCGAAGAATCATATGTACGATTAACTATGGCTTAAGCATGCAAGCTAGATTTATTCTGTACTTACGTCTGAAACGGAGATTTCTGTGAGGAGGATCTTCACTAGGGAGAGACATTAATTGTTATTTTCTCGTATTTCAAACTTCACGCCTCTTTAGCTAGCATTCACTGACACTTTTATGCCATTAAACGGAATGCTCTGAAGTGAAACAGCTTTAACCCTTGGGGGAAACGTGAAGCTGGATTGTCTCTGACATTTCCTTTGCGAATAGCAGTGACCTCCGGATTCGACATCTTCGGTTTTCCTACACAAATAAGTGTCCAGGAAACGCCAACGAACCATGACGGAATGTTGGCGGTCTGCACCGTAATTGACGATTGTCTTCCACTGGCTGCTTTGTCTAAATAAATATAATGTGTCCGGTTTGGGTGCCGAGCTCTTCCGACACGCTCCGGATAAAGTGAATAAGTAAAGCTGACCTCTCCTCCCTCCCACTGTAATTGATAAATACTAATAATGTTAAATGTACGTATTTTGTTCCACTGTAACACACACACACATATACAAACGTGTTTTTTTTCAGCTGTGAATTAAAATTCGGCAACATTTGGGCAATGAAGATGTAGGAGCAACAGTTACGGGAAGTTTAAATTTAGAATGTGGGATGTTATTGTAATTAAATCTTTAAATCCCTTGGTATGTACAAAGAATTATATGACGAAGAATGCTAAAATGCAACTTTCGTAGGATAGAGGTTAGACACTGACAGCATAAGATAATCATGATTGTCTTATGCTGCCTGCTAACCATCATCATCATCAACAGCCATTTTCAATCCACTGCAGGACGAATGCCTCTCCATGTTAGTTCAATCATTCTGATATAGCAGGGCCAGTGATCTATACGAAGTCAATTCATACAAGTAAAGTGGACGTAGAAAGTTAATTGCAAACTAAATGTGGTAGATAAATCACATCAAACGGTGCAATACCACCACTTTGTTTATTGGAGTCTTGAAGTGATGAAATCCATTTTTAGTCTCTAGTGCAAAGTTTCCGGCATCTCTTTCTCCCCATCTTCTTCAACCGATGCACGGTACTAAGTACTATAGGTTTCGATACCTTTCGTGTTTGGGGTTTTCATAATAAAAAAATATATAAGAAAAAGAATGTGTTAAAATAATAAATAAACTTCTAACTGTCCTACAGAAACATGTTACATTCTTTTGAAGTGGAAGAAAGGTTGTTCAAATTTACAGAGGAATTGGATAAATACTCTGAATACTACCCCTTTTTAATGCGAGAAATATTGTTTTTATTCCACTCCATATACGTAGGATTTACACGATATCTGCTTTACTAGTTAACATGGTTTATTTCCCTAATGATATTTCTCCCGCCTAAAGTACACATACAGACACAGAATAGTTTACATATTTGCATATTCGCACTGTAAATTGCAGTGCGGATCTTTTTTTTTTTTTTTTTTTTGGTAGTTGTTGGCGCATCGGCTTCTGTGGCCATAGTGCACCTCCCAAGGTTTTTGCAGTACTTTGATCCAAGCCCGAGGCGGGATTCGAACCCGCGACCTTTGGGTTGCCAGGCAGGGCACCTTACCCATCTGGCTAGCCCGGTCGGCACAGTGCGGATCTGCAAGCTAACTAAGGCCATGAGGCGTCAGTACATTGGGTACATAAGCTGTATGTAGAATAAGTACATACCCGTTGACCAACAGTATGCCTGTTTTGCAGGATGAAAATCCGTATTTCCTGAACAAAAATCAGGTTTTTTTTTTTTTTTTTTTTAGGAGCATTAACAGCTAAGGCCATATTGCTCCGGGAATATGGGATGGTCATTCCCTGACCTTTCCGCATCCTCCGTATTTGGTGGTGACGGGCTCGAACCCCGGTCTAATCAAGAAGCGTGTGCTACGCACTGCTGCTCCTTCCCACCTGGCTACGGAGGCGCCACAAAAATCAGGTGGCATCGCTCGAAACCGAATAAGTTGGCGAGGATATGAAGTAAACACGTTAGGTTATGTATGCAGTTCTACATTTCAGGCTGTTTCGTTTAAAAAATTTAAATTATTATTTTAATTTAAAATGTTTAAATGTAACACAGCGTAATTTTTCTATTGTAATTTTCGTTTTCTGCGATTAATAGAAGTGAAACGTAAACAACTAACCAAAAACGATTTATATATTTAATAAACTGATAACAAAAAAGTAAATATTTCATATGTGCAAACCGATTAGCATTTATAATAACATACACGTATAAGTTATAAATCCAGTTTAATGTAAGAATACAAATATATACTAGCAGTAGCTTTCGAGACGCGTGTCTCTTCGTCAACTGACAAATTAAATACAAAAATACTTTGTCAGTTGGCGAAGAGACACGCGTCTCGAAAGCTACTGATAGTATATATTTGTATTCTTACATTAAACTGGATTTATAACTTATACGTGTATGTTATTATAAACCATGGACCCCAGTACTCCAGGCCCATTCGTTACTATCCGATAGCATATCTTTTCTACGCATGGGCCATATTGTTGGTGCATTCCTCCAATCAGCTCACGGCATCAAACAGTATCCACCTCTTCAGCTACAATACACGGTATATAGTTAGCCTATGTGATATTTATGGAAAAAGGATAGACTATATGATACGTATGATAAAAATAAATAATAATTTACCGGATTTCTATTCGATTTTAATGAGCTTGCATTAGCATTAGTAGATAGACTGCCTGGTCACTTTATTAGGACCAAGAACATGTTCGACTGCCGTTGTCCCGAGTAACTGCACAGTAAGACTTGTCATGTAGTTAGCAAAGTGTTGAAAAATGACAAGGAGAATATTGGTCAAGTGATGTAAGAAAAAGAAAACTTTTCCGCAGTTCCTAGAGTGACATGGACAGAGGGTTGTATTGACGAACACGTCTTTCCAGTTAATCACACGGATGCTCAGTGCAACTGAGATCCGAGGATTGGGCTGAGAGGCTTGAAGTCTTTCTTGTGTTTCTCAAACTGCTGTTTCGCATATGTGTCATGGTAGAAGGTTGCACTTTCATCTTGAAAGTTCCCCCTGCTCGAGGCACCTCCGGCAGAAGACATCGTAAGACGCAGAACTGATTATGGAGATTAGACGTTACTTCATAATACAGTTGATCATGGATACGTAGGCTCGCAGTTGGCACCATGGCTGAGAAGGTTTTCTTGGCCATGATCAGACTCATACCCCGATTCTGAATCTCTGTAAAGGCCTATGTGAGGCAGTGTCTGTAGACCGGTCGCCTGCAGTCTAAATAAAACTGCTAATTTGAAATGGCATTAAAATTAATTAGCTGAGGATGGGGTGGGGTTCCTCATCCTCTGGAGGCTTCAACACAATGTAATCTTGATGTCCTGTCTGTGACGGTGGCTCCATTAGTTATAGCAGTAATTAAAACCAAGAATGTTATAGAAATTGTGGCAATAGAATAGTGAGGGATTGTATGATAGCAATGGCGGAATAATGTTAGATAGTAGAGAACTACCTCCCCGTGGTGGGGACGGTAACTTGTGGTGGGATGTGATTGTCCATTCCCACCATAAGGCTAAAAGGTCAATAATAAACTAATGTACTAATCATTAATTTTGTTTTATTTGGGTTGACCTGCCGGGGTCGTTTGTGTTTTATTTTAGTGAACTAAAACCTACCGGTTTGGTAGAAAAAACACGATTGAGAACATGTCGCATATGGGCGAAAGCCCGGGTGGCGACGTGGGATGAAAGCTCACTCAAATGAAATGAAATGAAAATGCTCGAGGCATCTCCTTAGCCAGGTGGGCAGGAGTAGCAGTGCGTAGCACACGCTTTTTGATTAGACTGGAGTTCGAGCCCTTGACCACCAAATACGGAGGATGCAGAAAGGTCAGGGAATGACCACCGCATATCCCTGGAGCAATATGGCCTTAGTTGCTGCTGCTCCTAAAAACCAAATAACAAACTAACAATAATAAGGAAACCCCCTTATCGTAGAGATAAACATGGAACGTTGCCGGGTTACCCTGAGAGAAGCATGGCAAAACTATGTAAAAGAGGAAATGAATAAGAATGTTTGGGGATTACCATATAAATTATTATTTGATAGAATGAAAGTTGATCAAGTTTATAGTACTATTAAAATAGAAAATCAGAGTACGAGGGACTGGGAGTCCCCCATGTGTGGTTTGCTCTCCTCATTGCTTCCTATAGATCAAATAAGTTTGTATAGTAAAGAACAAAGACAAATCAGGAAATTAAATGATGAATACGTGGGGGAATAGGAAATTGAAAAAGTTTAATTACTGAGGAAGAATTGAAGATAGTATTGGAGAAAGTTAAGAGACGAAAGCACCAGGCAGAGATGGATTGCTACCCGAAGTGATAAAGAAGTTTGGTTTGAAATTTGGAAAGGAATTGGCAGAGTTATATAATGCGTGCTTAAATGATAAAATCTTTCCTAGTTGTTGGAAGGAGGCATACATTAGAATATTATTAAAAAATAGAGAAAAAGAGAGGACGGATCCTGGATCATATAGACCAGTGGCATTATTGCCAGTTATCGCAAAGGTTTTTGAAAGAGTGTTGATGAATAGATTGGAGGGATATTACGAGAGAGTAGTGGAATGAGCAGCCCTAGGCAGTTTGGCTTTCAGAGGGGAAAATCTACTGAAGATGCTGTGATTAAAATGGTGTCATATGTACAAGAGACTTCAGAAAATTATGTCCTGGGTATAGGACTTTAAGGGGACATTTGATCGTATGTGGTGGCTGAGCTTTCTAGCAAGAATGAGAAAAATGAAGTGTACTGGGCAGTTCTATGGAATTTTGAAAGATTATTTTAAAGATAGGAAAGTTACAATTGTAATGAAATATGGGAAGGTTACTCAGGAAGTAATAAGAGGTGCTCCACAAGGTTCAATCATAGGTCGCTATAGTTGGAATATTGTATTGGAAGAGCTAATGGTTCAGGAGTGGGTAGGATGTGAACTGGTAGCATATGCTGATGATTTGTTAATAATGGTGGTGGGAAAGTCTAGAAAAGAATTGGAGGAGAGAATTAAGAGGGCTATGGGACAAGTGGAGAAATGAGATGAGGTCCATAAAATGGAGATATCAATGAAAAAAACTCACATGGTTCTGCTCAAAGGGAAGCTCAGTGAAAGAAGAAGGCCAACTGCAAAAATATTTGGTACGACGATAGCATATGCCCCCTTGGTCAAGTACCTAGGAGTTTATTTGGATGAAAGGATGTCCTTTTTGCCTCACGTGCAGAAATTAAGAGATAAACTGAGGATGATTTATTTAAAAATTACGAAAGTCACAAGGGAAGAATGGGGAGTGAAAGGTAAGTCCTTAGACCTTCTCTATAAATGTATATTTCTACCGATTGTGACATATGCATGTGGGGCTTGGGGTCATAGAGTTACTAATAGCCACGTTAAAAGAAGTCTTATTTCAGCACAGAGATTTGCCCTTCTGGCGGTGAAGCGGTCCTGCAGAACCGTTTCAAATGATGCTCTGCAAGTTATTGCAGGAAAGGAACCAGTGGATCTGATTATACTTAAAAGGACAATGGAATATGCGATTAAGAATAATAAGAGAATAGAAGTTATGGGAATAAAATCTTGTAGAGAAGAGGGAAGAGAGTATGGAAGACACGATTTGAAAGTAGAAAAGAAAAGGTTGCAGCAAGATATGGATTGTATATGGCAGGAAAGATGGAACGGTTCTGTTGAGGGGCGTGTTACCTTTGCCTTTCTGCCTGGGGTGAAAACTATGAAAGAGATTTCATCTTGGTCTGTTCTAGGAATATTCCAAACAATGTTAATAACTGGACATGAGTTAAAGAAAAGACTGGTAGAGCTTTGTGTAGAAGAAAATCCAATGTGTATTTGTGGGATGGTAGAGGATACAGAGCATATTTTGTATGCTCGTAGCCAATCTGCCTAATTAACATATTCCTTGGTATATCATATCTTACACACTGCCGAAATTTGAAAAAAAAATGTATTACATAAAGTTATTGAACTCAAGTTTTATTCATCATAAAATTCATACAACTCGTCATCACTGTCAAAACTCCCATCTATTAGCTTGTCCTCATCTGTGTCTGATGACGAATCACTGTCTTCATATATTGCCTCGTCCTCAGTTCAATCTATGGCATTTGATATGCCATAGATGGAACTGAGGCCGATCTCAAACTTGACAACGATCTCAAACTTGATATTATCCCAGGATCTTTTCACCCAGGTACAAACTTCTCCTATAGTTGGTTTCTTCACTCTTCCTGCTGGTGTCAAATTGTTCCCAGAAGACCTCATCCATTGGTTCCATTCGTCTCTCATGGCAGCTTTGAAGGGTTTGTTAATGCTGACATCAAGTGGTTGGAGCTGGGATGTCAAGCCTCCAGGTATGACGGCAAGTTTTTTTTTTTTTTTTGCTCTGCAGCAATCTGATCAAGTACCAAGAACTGATCAAGTACCAATAGGGCAGATTTACGTAAGAGCCCACCTGGTCTCCTGCTCCAAACGTTTTCAAACCAGATCTTCATCCCATCCTGATTCATCCAACCCTTGTCATGAACGTGGACAATCACTCATCGAGGAATGTCTTCTTTTGGCATTGTTTTGCGTTTTAAAATCAGCATAGGAGGCAGCTTGGTTCCGTCGGCACAGCAAGCTATAACAACTGTATAATAGCTCTTTTCATGTCCACTTGTCTTCACAGTTACAGTTTTCACCCCTTCTTATCAACAGTTCTGTTACTTGGGACATCAAATTGAAGGGGGACTTCGTCCATATTTGCAATCTGTCCCAACTCAAACTGATATGTCTTCCGACATTGAATGACAAAACGATGAAATTCAAGGACCTTCTGCTCATAGCTTTCAGGCATCTTTTGAGCACGTCTGGTGCGTGTACGCATGCTTAGTCCATTCCGTTTCATGAACCTGAAGCACCAATTGTGTCCTCCTTTGAAATCAGTAACTTCTTTTTCATCAGCAATTCTTCTTGCCTCATGCTGAACCATCTTTTTGGACACAGGAATTCCAATTGCCCTTTGCTCTTCGATCCATATCTTCAATTGTCTCTCTAAATCAGGCCATTTTGCTGACTTGCCTCTCATGGCCTTCTTCTGCCGTGGTGTTTTCTGTAGGGTTTCTTCTTCCCGTAGCCAGTCTCAGATTGTTTTCTCAGTTGGAGGAGGACCAAACTGATTGTTAGTGCGCGTTTAGCAGGTCATACGATGGAAATGACAGCTGTAACTTGTTAAATGTTCAGCAGCACGATTTCCATTCACTTTTGCAAACTGGATCACTTTTAACTTGAATTCAGCACTGTACGAAAATATTTTCCGAGCAGAACGTGGCAAAACGTAACCTAATATACCGGTAACAAGTGCGAAACAATGATTGCAAAGACAACAAGCGCGAAAAACCGGGAACTGCAAGTAAAAAAAATCTACAACTACTGTATAAGACGCACCCAGTTTTTAGACCCCAAATTTTTCGAAAAAGGGTGCGTCTTATACATGGTGAAATACGGGTAGTTGTATAAAAAGGAAATGTTGAAGAAGAAAAAAAAAGTATAAAATACAAAAATATATTGATGAATTTTATTGTTTAGAGTTTTAATTTGGCTGGAACAAGAATCCAATTTATAGAAGTTTGCCTTTGAAGTTTAAAGTTTAATTGAGCTCTAGATAGTCGATATCCGCCTCTTCGGGGCAGGGGCGGTAACATATCCTCAATGTTTGATTTATCGTATGGAGGATATGATTAAGGATCAAAAGACTAAAATTGATAGGATAGAGGAATAAAGCGCGGATGAGCTTATTGCTCAGGAAGTGCAGGTACAAGTAGGTGTTAGGATAGTGATGATGATGCCGGATTACCCTTAGCTGTGGCTAAGTTTATGGTGCCCTCCCGTGAAATCAGTGGACTAAGATATGCCACGAAAACGTGCTCGACACCATTACACCTCCTACAGCAACCTCTACTGCTAGTACACAGCAGGATGGTTCCAATATCATGTGTGGCTTCCTCCATACGCACACTCTTCCATCAGTACTGAAAAGCATAAATCAGAATTCATCACATATATGACTTGGTTCCAGCCCTTATGGCTGCGTTCCTAGCACTAACCCAGCCATATTTTCCAGTTGATGTCCGATATCAATGACTTCCATAAAGGCTATCGTACCGCTATAGTGGATTCTTTATAGGATTTTTCGCATTTACAGACGTCGGGTACCTCACACTTTCGGCAACAGTTCTGTTCACAAATGTTTTTCCTTGTATTTTTCGATTCATTAAAGAGTCAAATAATATCAGTTTCTGAACATTTAACAAGTTACAGCTGTCATTTCTATCGTATGACCTGCTAAACGCGCACTAACAATCATACCTCTTTGGAAATTCATTAGATCCTGTCCATTTTGTCGCCTTCCTATCCAGATCTTTTCCATGTACCATGACCGTGAATTATTTGGGTACTGTCTTGGGTCACATGGCTTTGCGCTTTCCTACACACGTCACACACCGTACGACCTCTTCGATTTATATATTTTTTACATAGACTGCTGCATATATTTCAATGAACCTAATAATTTTGGCAAGCAGTGTATCTCTACACTAAATTCATTTAACTGTAAATTTCTTAAATAAATTATGACGATAATGAAATAGATAAATGAATTATTTAATACCTGGATTATTCACACACTGTGGGGTAAAAAAAACGAACCTTTGTATTAAGACAGTCACAGACAGAAAAAATACAAATAAATGTGAATAAATGCAAATAAATGCAAAAACAACTGTAACGTCGGGTGGTGACATGTTGCCTCGTTGAGTATAAAGACTGCACAGTCTGCACTACAGTAATCTGAAGCCAGAATGGGTTAAACGCGTGATCAATAAGATTTAGAAAAAGGCCTCGTGTGTGCATGTTTAGCAAGAGCCACGACTCAAGAAACGAAAGCCATAACTGGTTTCTCAAAAAGCATTCATCTCAAAGGTTTTTAATGACTGAAAGCAAGCTGAAGTTCTTCCACATCTCAAAGATGTAAATGTGACAGAAAAATAATAATTCAAGAGCGAAGCCGTCTTATACTCTAAAGAAGACTGTACGGAAAAATAGGACATCCATTTTACAGAAAATATCACTTGAATTCAACCAAGCCCAGAACTACCCTATTTCAACCCGTACGATATGCAGGGAATTGAAGAAACTGGATATTGGCAGTCGCCTGCGTATTTGAAAGCCACTGGTTTTAGAGAAAAACCGAAAAATCCGCTTGGTGGTGTCGAGAACGTCTTGATTGGGCAGTGGAACAATGAAAGAAAGTCATGTGATCATACGAATCGATACACTTTGTTTTGCAGTGATAATGGGAGGTAGAGTGTGGCGAGAACCTCTCCAAGCGATGCACGTTGCTTGCCTTGTTAAGACAACCCAGGCATCTCGAAATTATTAAACAACTTGTTAAGACAACCCAGGCATCTGTTATGTTGGCACGTACTGGATCCGTTGACACCGGTGGAAGGTCGAATGTAATCTAGGGAGCACTTTAATTTTGTACAAGATCTACTGCACTCTGCAGTATTACACTTTTATCCCGAAGGGAAAAAACAACAGCAACAATGCAACAGCGCATCGTGCCAGAATCGTGTAAGAATGGTTCTGAGAACATGACACCGATTTCCACCATCTTCTCTGGTCGGTTCCACATTCTTCCGATCTCAACCCTATTAAGATCAGGTGAATTTCCAGACGCGCGATATTTTGCTGGAAGAATGGTTATTATTAGACCGAAACGCATTAAAACACCTTATAGAATCCATGCCGCGCCATACACTTGCTGGTGTTCCAAACAAAGGTCGCCTGATTCGATACTGAATAAAGGTACGGTTTTTTTTTTTTTTTTTTTTTTTTTTTGACCAGTGTGGGTAGTTGCACCATATATAGCACGTATTTTTAGGCTGACGGATTCAGTGTTATGCAAGGCAGTGTTAGCCTTGCATAACACTGAACAACAAATTTTGTGTCATATCTTGTTACGGGCATGAAAGTATGTTTGCTTTGTAGATTTGGTGGGGCTAAACATGGAAATAGTGCTTAAAATGGCAGATCGACTCCTGTTTTCGAAAAAGTAGTTTTTTATATTTATACAATGGAGAGGAGTGACGCTGGTGTCTCATTGTACACTTGTGGTTTTTAACTGCTCTAATATTTTCTTAAAATAAACAGTAATATTAAGAAGTTTAGGTTAAGGAAATACGTGGATTTTATAGAGAAAGCTTTTGGCTTTCTGGTTTGAATATTTTTTGTCAAGAATTAGTAAATATTGAGAATATTGATACAAATTTAGACCGCGGCAGTTGAACGTCCTCATAATAACTGCCTTTAATAGCTTCCTATGCTTTATGCAGGTGTTTGAAAATTTAAAATGAGAACTATGATTCAAAATTCTGGGACTGTTTCTTACTGACAGTCTTATCTTAGGTCAAGGCATTCAAATCTCTAGCTGGGGATTACATTTCTAGAGGTAAAGGTGTCCCCGGTGGGTAGTATTTCATTTTTAATGGTATTTTAGGCCCAACGATTTTCAGTCAGGTAGCCATTAACAATAGTTACGTTCGTCGAGGAAGAGGAAACTGTTGCGCCATCTCTTAAATTGGTCATAAATGTAAACTAAACCACCTACCTAATATGATGTTGGTCCTCCACGTGCAGCCAAAACAGCTCGTACCCGGCGAGGTATGGACGCTACAAGATTTCTAAATGTCTTGTGGTATCTGATAAGAACATGTAACCAGCAGATCCTTTAACTCCTGTAAGGTCCGTGGTTGAGACGCCGCAGAACAGAGTTGCTGTTCCAACATAAACCAAAGATGCTCGATGGGATTTATGTCTGGGGAATTTGGAGGCCAGGGCAATACCTGGAAGTCTTCCTCATGTTCCGCGAACCAGTCTCGAACAATCCGGGCGGTGTGGTATGGCGCATTATCCTGCTGAAAGACGGCACCTCCAGAGAAGAAGACCGTTGTCATGAAAGGGTGTACCTGGTCAGCAATGATGTTTAGGTAGGTGGTAGACGTCAGAGTGCCCAGTACATGGATGACTGGACCCAGAGTATCCCAGCAGAACATCGCCCAAAGCATGACACCGCCTCCACCGGCTTGTTTTCGTCGCACGGTGCATCCAGGTGCATCACTTCCCCAGGTAAACGACGCACACGTACCCGGCCGTCCACATGATGCAACAGGAAACGTGATTCATCGGACTAGACGACCTTCTTCCAGTCACTCAAGGTCCAGTTTCGATGCTCGCGTGCCCATTGTAGGTGCTGTCGCCGGTGAACCGTGGTTAGCATGGACACTCGGAGCGACCTGCGGCTACACAGCCCCATTTTCAGGAGGGTTCGATGTACTGTGTGGTTGTGACACATTACTCCCGTCACCAGATTCGAATTACCAGCGAGTTGCGCCACAGTCGCCCTTCTGTTGCCATGTACCATCCGGAAGAGCCTTCGCCTCACCTCGAGCTTCGATGAGCCAAGGTCGTCCAACACCTCGCCGGCGGTTCGTGGGTTTTCCCTCCTCGAACCACTCTGACCCAGTCGTCTGGCCATTACAATTTGGTTCGAGCCCGTGACCAACAAATACGGAGGATGCGGCAAGGTCAGGAAATGACCACCGCACATCCCCGGAGCAATATGGCCTTAGTTGCTAATGCTCCTAAAAACCAAATAACAAACAAACAAACAATTACAATTTGGCCTTTGTCAAACTCGCTTAAGTCCACTGCCTTTCCCATCTGAAGAACAAGAGTAACACTGATTAACAGAACTCAGTATCAGGTGTTTTTTATATCGTGTCCCGACCGACCCGCGCACGCGTCGTAGTTCACCTGCAGTTGCTTCGATATGCATAACGACTCGCTGGTCATAATGTTTTGGCTCATCGGTGTATATACATTTGCAGTCATTGCTGCTGCTTTGCGTGCTTTGGTGCATTTGCCATATCAAGTTTATTTTTGTCGTTCCTTTATTTCATCTGGTTCTAACTCTTTGGTATAATATTTTATATATATATATATATATATATATATATATATATAAAGGGTGAACACTAGATTTTGGAAAGGCCGAAAGAGGTTTACGAGGAAGCGGTTGGATTTAGACGTTGATTAGAATTTGGCTTGGCGGCATTGTTAGGGGCGTATTCTGTCGGTTTAGTTAGAATGTGGGGGGGGAGGCTGAAGGCTAGGAGGAAACAGGTAGAAGGATGGGGACGATAGAGTAGGCATCCCCAAAGAGATCAGTGGGGACGGGCCCCACCAGACGAGGCATGTGTGTGTGTGTGTGTGTGTGTGTGTGTGTGTGTGTGTGTGTGTGTGTGTGTGTGTTGTATCGCTGGTGGCTCCTAGGCATTTGCCCATATCCACCTTGTTCATCTGTGTTGGTGTAGAACCTCTGAAGAGCGGGCCCGAAAAGGTGTTAGCGCTCGTGTGTCAGTCTAATGTGCTGGTTTGGGTCCATTATCACCTGCAGTGGTGAAACGAACAAAATCTCGTACCAACTGGAGATAGTGCAATACCGGTGGGTGTGCCTGACTGTGTGAACCTCAGCTTTGCAGGTGGTGACTGGAAAATTTCCTATTGATCTGCATCTGGTGTATTGTGCGTTGGCTTACTCAATCCGCCGTGGCATTTCAAGCTCTTTTCTGAATATAGAGGTGAACATCTTGGCAGATCCCAAGAAGGAAAAGGCAAGAATCTGGGACTCTCTGGTAAATGTCTGGCAGGACCGTTGGAGTGTTTGTGATAAAGGACTGATTACACAAAAATTTTTCCCAGATATAAGAAATGCAGCCTCGATAAAGTTTAAATGGTTTGCACCAAGCTATACTCCAATTGACTGGTCATGGTCCGATTAACGCAAAGTTGCCCGATTTAGGAATGACTGAAAGATCTAGCTGCCGTTGTGACGAAAGGGAATTAGGGAACATATTATGTACAACTGTGAGGAATATAGCGATCTACGAGCTGAATTGGTATCTCATGTTGAGGCCAATTCCTCTTCTCGCAGTGCATATCTTTGGCACGACTATTCCACTCGCAGAGAACGCAACAACACTTAGTGTAATCCTTTTGTAGTCCTAATAAAAAATGTCGATTACCTTTAAATCACTACATATCTGCCACTTATACTTCTGATAGTGTACACCTAAGAGGATGCTTTACATGCTTGTATATGTTTCTTTTTTGTGGACAGCATTCGCAAGAGGTATTGAAGGCAGCATATTTCCATTGCGTAATAACACAGCCTTAAGGCTAACATTAATAGCGTCTATAAATAGTCACCATTCTTCGGGAAAGTGCCTCATGTTCATTGCTACCATTAGACCGTCAGTGTCCTTACAAACAATGAGTTCACCTTCTATTTGATAGAATTTATCATGGTATTTATTTCGAGCACGAAATATTGTCACTTTCACAGAATGATCTAGATGATTCCACCGTTGTAGCCCCGAGGCCAAAAGCTCTGCCTTATTCTTCGCAAGTTTGAGATCCCTGAATAGGTCATTAAGCTCACTTCCGTGATCTTATGTGGTTCAGAAGGATAAAGGTGTGGACAAAATTGTGGATCCCTTATGTAGATGGCTGCTGTACTTCTTCGTGTATATCGAGTTAATGTTCATCAGTGTCTTTTATCTTCATCAGAGTGTACGGAAAAAAATTGTCGAGTGGTTCAGGAATAGATAGTACTTCACCGTGAGGCACGGGACGAATTGCAGATGGTATATTTAGGTACGTCATTGTGCACATTTTCTTCGTTGTTATCCCTTTTCTAATAGGAGGCACTATACAGAAGTAACAGTCTGTGACGTGATTTGTTGGCTCCCTCCATATCATGGGCACTGCGAAAGGCATAAAAGGCTCTGTTGATTTAACCACGCTTTGAGTTTTGATGACAAGTAGTGCAGCATATGTGTGGCGCCCAGTTCTTGTCCTGGTCGCCTACTTTACACCCAAAAGTACAAGAAGAAGGCCTTTTTTTTTTATAGCTCGAGAGACGCTTTCTTGAAGCTAACGTGACTTCTCCACATACGTAACAGAAGTCATCCCGACTATTCACACAATTACGGGGCATATTACTCTTATACGACACAAATACTGTGCAAAAAGTTGGAATCTCACAGAGAACAACCGTTAACTGAGCACAAATCACCTAATACCTAGCCGTATTCGGATTACTGCAACAGAGTTGAAGACGCATTTCAGGCGACAACTTAATACCTAGCCGTATTCGGATTACTGCAACAGAGTTGAAGACGCATTTCAGGCGACAACTTATCACATGATATGCAGAGCGAGGCGACAGTTACTGATCATGTGATAAGAGCGTGGTGGTACTGAAACTATGGTGTTGTCATGCGTTTTGCCGAGAGCCGTAGTTGATAATGTAGAGTAACTCGCTAATAAGGTAAAGGTAAACTGCAGCCATTATCAATCCACTGCAGGATGGAAGCCTCCTCAACAATTGATGTTGAGGGAAATGGGCCATAATCTACCACACTGGTCCAGTGCGGGTTGGCAATCAGGGGCTTGAACCCCGTTCTACTCAAAGAGCGTGTGCTACAGCACTCCTGCCCTTGACCACTCGGTAATATGAAACCCCAACTGTAATTCGAAAACAAGAGCCAATCGACAAATTTTAATGTGATTTTCATGTTCAGCAGCATAAATTTAGTCAAGATTGGGTGCTTTCGTAACATTTTACGTGTTGACCAGTTAGTATTATTATTTGTTAAAATTTAACAAATAATAATACTAACTTATATTACGAAATTCAGAGAATAAAAGTTTGTCTTTTATTAAGAAGCAAAAGATGTATTTATTTCTCTAAGTACTCTTACAGAATATAAAGGATAATGAGCCGGTTCACATCTATTCTATTTTGTGACATTACTCAACGTGACTCTTTTAGTGTACGAGTTAAATTAAATTCTCTCCTCCGGTCATAAGCTTGCTGAAATTCTTCACCTCTTTCTTCATTTGGATTCTATGAAGTTGAATTAAAGTCAAGGTTTTGCAAAACCTGTCTGTAGACATTCCGAGAAAACCTTTTAGAAAACAGATTTGTGTCGTGGACGATGCTGAACTGTAGACAACTTCAAAGCCTTTGGGTTGTAAGTTGGGTAAAAATGCGTTTCTATTGCTTTAAAGGTGTTAAAATTATGTTTTTTGTCTCCGTATTTAGAGACAATTAACTTACAAAAGTGCTATATATTTTAAGAACTTCCGTATCATCTAAGACAGCCTTCTCTAACCTCCACAGAACGTCTTCATTGCCTTCGTCACCGATAGCTACGTATGTATACCTGTTCTTTTTATTTTCCTGTTTCGCTCATTCATCCATCCATTCATTCTTTATTTTATTTTATTTATTTTTTTTTTTTGCACTCGCCTCTTATATATATTTTTAAATTGCCTTCTTTAGTTATGGTTACTTGAGTATTATTAGAAGCAGCTGGAAATTCTGAGATTATTACTGTCGATGTGATGAGGCGATCATCTTAATTGAAAGCATTTCTGTTCTGGAAATTGCTCCCCCCTCTCTGTGACTTTTCTAATTCTCATTAGATGAAGATGATGCGAAATTCCCATCTTATCCCTCTCTTTTATCTTGACATGACTGTTTTGAAGACAAAGCACCCAAAGACTTACCGGGGTTCTCAGCTATTAATTCTGTGTATGAATTATGTGCTTGAGATAGTTTAACAAGCTGAGATTCTCAGATGACATTATTTTCCACCCAAACAAGTTATCTTGACAACTGCATTGCTTTATTGAAAACCTTGAATGCATTCCTGACATGGTTAGATAATCAGGGACTGTCAGTCAGCCCTTTAGCATACATGCATGACAGACGAAACATAGTAGCCAAAATTTATGAGAATATTCACTTCAGAAACAGTGGTCAAGATTCATTTATCAAATACTTTTATTTTTCTGTAACTGTGTCTTATACATGGTCTTATAATTCAGTAAAAGTTGTTAATGCATGTAATGGCTGAAGACAACCTAATTAATCTTTTTGTTAATATTCGATAGAGAATCCTGTAATTTTTAGCCTACTTTCCGAAAATGAAAAGCAAGACTTAGTAGATTATCATATCTGTATTACTGTGTCTGTTCTCTTATAATATATTTTGTATTTACAGTACACGTGAAGTGGAGAGATCCCTTATAATATATTTTTATTTCGTTCTGTCATTTTGTAAGGGACAGATCGAATAAAAGTCGATTTGCATGTTGGGCGGGCTGAAAAACGGAATAACTCAATAGGAAAAATAACTCCTACTCCCTCGTACTGAGATCGGATAGCTGCAGCCTGGATTTAAAACAAAAAAAAAAAAAAAAGTCTTTTAAGAATTCCTCCATTTTTCGACAATATTTGAAACCAGATCTCTCCAAACGAGTGTCAAGTGGCGAACCTGTTCACCATCTCCAGGTCTATATAAACGACTGGCTCTGACATGACTTCTTCTAGACATATTAAGGTGACAAAAAACCTACGACTATTTTCAGTAATTCTTTCGACTTTGACCAAGGGCACACTCAATCTACACACTAAATCAGCCCAGTCTCGACAGATATTAAAGCACAAATTTTTTAACACAATAACACTGTGTCTCATTATGCGTAGAAACTTCATCATCAGGCATTTTCAATCCACTGCAGGATGAATTATCGAACATATCGCGACATAATTTTTCTTGACGTTAAATCTGCATATGTTAGGATTTCCATCACATCTTTACTTAACATCCTGAAGAACTACTTCAGGATCTCCGATAACCTCCTCACTATACTCAAAAAAATTCTGCAGGAAAGATGGCTCCTTGTTGAGCACAACGGTCTCTCACGATCCTTTTCTGTCTTCAGATGGGTTCCATACGGTGGCTGTCAGCAGCGCTGTTTGCAGCGGCTTTGGAATCTCTGCTATCAAATTTCCAAAACATGATATCATACACCGACGATCTGCAGCTCTTCATTCATTCGGATCAGCCGGAGAAGCGCTCTCTGTTCAAAGAGTTGCAACAAAACAAATCTCTTTCAGATAAGCACCTTTCTCCAATACATTGGTCTTGAGCTAAATGCTGAAAAATCTGCCCAGATGACGTTTACAAAGAGGAGAAGAATAAATCCAATGCACGTCTATATAAATGGACATCAAGTTAAACTAATCAACCCTCACAAGGACGTAGGTTTGGTCTGGGATTCGAACCTGTCTTTTCTAGAGCACTTCAAGAAAGCAAGAAACAAATTCTTTGCAGCCCTTTGGTCGGCTCGACAGGAAGTTGTGGGTTACGGTAATAGCAAACTGATAACTAGTTTTGTCCGAACTTGTGTGGTATTGGTGGCACTCTAGGCATCTGAAATCTGGTCCTCTGCCTCTCCAACCTACTTGCGGCAGTTCTTAAGGATCGAGTATTGGCTCCTTTGATCCCTCAATAGGACTTTAGGACATCCCCTTACTATCTCTAGGGTTATACTACATTCGCTGCATGGAATGACCCCTTGGAAGCAAATCATCACCACTCGTAACATAATTCCCCCTTCAAGTTCATTTCATTTCATCCTCTTCAAGTTCATTTCAGGTAGACTGGATTCCCTAACATCGATAGCCTTATCATGCTGCCCACGAAGAACAGCAGAATAACTAACCGGCAAGCATCTGCCCTCAGATAGATGCTTGCCGGTTAGTTATGTCAGATCTGCCCTCAACCAAATCAGCTACCTAAATATCAACCCTGAGACGATTTGCGTGGACAAAGCCTACAGATCAAAATTTTTTGCTGATACCTACACAATCTTGCAATTTTAGATCTTTCATTTCACCATCGCTTTACGCGGCTTCTGTGTTAGACGATGATATGCGCTCCTTCCCCTGTTGCGGACAGCCTGCAGCATCTTGCCGGCATCCCCGCACTCTTCTTGGACAAACGCCAAATGTATTTTAGAGTACAGTATTATGTTGAACATAATCTGTCTTAACTTTTGTAATTAATTATTGACTTGATCTCTTGATCTCTGTATATTTTATTTCACCAAATATTGATATTGTATTAATTTTTATAGTTGTGTTTACCCTCCTAGCATTTCATTGATATCTAGGGGTGGATGTAACTTTTCTTTACCTGGTTAAATAAATAAATAATGATAAATGAAAGCCTGTCCAGCAACTTTCCAGTTCCTTCTGTTTTGTGCAATGGCCATCCATATACTATCCACGAACTCTTGAATTTCATCTGTCCATCTCCGTTGTCGTCTTCCAGGTTTTCTTTTAGCTCCTCTTGGATACCATTCTGTTATTTTCTTTGTCCATCTGTCATCATGTCTTCGAGCTATGTGTCCTGCCCAAGTCCATTTCAGTTCTTTAGTTTCGATAAGAATATCCTTGACTTGTGTTTGTTGGCTAATCTATGTGTTTCTCTTCTTATTCAACAGTCTGATTCCTAATATAATTCGTTCCATTCTTCGCTCTGTGGTTTTCAGCGTCTCTTCCATTCTTTTGGTAAGTGCCCAAGTTTCACTTCCATAAGTCATGGTGGGGAGTATACATTGGTTCATTATTTTACGTTTCACACAAATTAAGATATTGCTCCTCAGTAAGTGACTACATTTCCTGAATGCTATTCATCCGAAATTTATTCATCTCTTGACTTCCAGCCATTTATCATTGTTACAGCTAATGGCTTGTCCAAGATTTTGATCCATCCTCCTCACTGCTGATATGATTTCCTGTATATGAATCCACCTTTTTAATTTCTTCTCCTTCTACGATTATATCCCTTTCCGCGGCATACTTGTTCATCATTACTTTTGTTTTAGCTATATTCATCCTTAGTCCGAAATCCTTACTAACTCTGCATAACTGATTAAGGTTTTCCTCTAATTCTTCGGGTTCGTGGCTTATGATCACGACGTTAACTGCAAATCGTAAATGGTTTAGGTACTCTACATTCACATTGACTCCTTTCAGCAACCAGTCCAATCTTCTGAAAGCTTCCTCAAGGGCAGCAGTAAACAACTTCGGAGATGTGTCTTGTCGAAATCCTTTCTCAATTTTAAATATGCTACTGTCTTTGTCTAGTCTAATAAAGGAGGTAACAATCTCATATGTTTTCTTAAAAATCATAATGTACGGAGTATATATGCCTTTTCTTTCAAGTGCCCGAAACATTGCCTCATGCTTTATGGAGTCAAATGCCTTTTCATAATCTACAAACTCCAGGCATAATGGTGTTTTATATTCATTTGCTTTCTCCATTAGCTGTGATATTACGTGAAGGTGATCCATAGTTGAGAATCCTGTCCTAAAACCAGCTTGCTCTTTCGGTTGATTCTTATCAAGTATTCTTTCTAATCTGTTAGTGATGACCCTTGTGAATAACTTGTAGATGTGGGACAACAAGTTAATTGGTCTCTAATTTCCAATTTCTGATTTGTCTTTTTTCTTATTCAGCAAAATTATGATTGCATTATTCCACTCCTTAGGGATCATGCCTTTCCTAATGTATTTTGTGAAGAGTCTTGCCAGTTTCTGTGTCATGTCTCTTCCTCCCAATTTTAACAACTCTACAGTAACTTCATCTTCTCCCGGGGCTTTTTGATTCTTCATTTTCTTCAACGCATATTCTATCTCATCAGGAAGGATATCGGGTATATCGTATGTGTTGCAAATTTTTGATCCATCCTCCTCACTGCTGGCATGATTTCCTTGCCCTTATATAACACGTTATAGTAGTCTTCTACTATTTCAATTATGCCTTCTCTACTATTTATAAGCACACCATTACTATTCTTCAGATTCAGTATCATTTGTCTTTCTGTATTGCTGCTCATGACTACTGATTTAAGTCCTATGTTTTCCCTTAATGCCTGTTCTACTTTTCTTGTGTTAAATCTTCTTATGTTCTGTCTGAGTCTCTTTCTAATGACTTTTCATAAATCAGTATACCCAATTTTGTCATTGTTAGTGTTTATCTTGCTCTTCATTTGTCGTCTTCGGTTCATCATGACAAGTGTTGCTTGACTAATTTTTTCTTCTTTGGATTTCTTTTTACGGTTTCTCGGGCTTTATCACTTTCAGAAAAATTGTATTCCTCGTCGATATCTTGGTCCTGAAAGGTCTGCAGAAGCTCAAACTTGTTCTTAAGTTCCAGTACATACTGCTTTTTCTCCTCTTCTGTTATCTCAAAGACCTTCGTATTATTTACTCGAGTCAATTTTTTTTCTTTCTTTTCTTACATCTATATCAAGTGTGCATCTTACCATTCTGTGATTACTTCCAACAATTACCTTGTTCAGGACGGTAACATCGTTCACATTATATCTTCTGTTAGTGAGGATGAAGTCAATTTCATTAGTTGTTAATCCATTTGGGCTTTTCCATGTCCACTTTCTGTTCACTCTTTTCTTGAAAAAGTGTTGATTATTCTGAAGAAAAGTGTTCTTCAGACTCTTCATCATCATGGCTCGATGTTGGTGCATATATCGTTATAACCTTTAGTTTGTACCTTTTAGAAATCGTGAGTAATAATCTTGACACCCTTGGTGATGTACTTCTGCATTCCAAACATTTAATAACATAACCATTTGATAACATATAATTAACAATAATGGTGATATTTGCAACCTGTAAAAAAAAAAAAAACAACACAACAAGCGACTGCTACATAGTTGCTGAATAATTTGTTCAAAGGACCGCTAAAGATAATAGCGCTGATGCTTAGTATTAACACGCCAGTAATATGAAAGAGATTTAAGTAAAAAGTAATTGAGAATCTTAATAACTTAGCAATAATTAAATTGATGATAATTATGTCAACATTTTTATGTATTTAATTAATTTTCATTTTATTCCTATGTCTGTATTCACGTACCATCTGGGACAAACAGGTGAACCTCCCGTGGAACGCTCACCACTGGTTTAGAATCTCTGAGCTATTAGAATAAATTGCCACCTTGGCTTGTGAACTGAGAACTTTGCTAAATTTAACCGTATTAACCGTATATAGGGCGGGGCGGGGAGGAGGTTTATAAATTCAAGCAACTCTCGGTTTAAGAACGAGTTCGGTTCCAAGACGTTGTTAGTTATACGTTTTGTTCAGTATGTGTATCTTGCATTCTTGAGCTTCACCATGTACTAAACATCGAATGGTCTATACAGTACGTTTTATTATAATGTATGTTTGCGTTATGGTTTATCGTATACGATACGTAACGTAAAATAAAATAAAAAAGAATAAAAAAACAAGATGTCGTACTTGTTAATTTTAATTAAAAACATAGAGTTACAAAATAGAAATAAAGAAAACGAATACTAACATAATATATGTACTGTACATACTTATGTATTCAACTTTTATTCGTCAATATCTTCATCAGAGTTCAATATTTTCCACATGTGACACTTAGGTGGAGATGAGGTAGATGGAAGAGTGTCTGGTAATGAAGAAACACTGGGTTTTCCACTATTTTAAAATATGTTTTTATAGAAGATTGCACAGTTAGATTCTTTTTTTTTTTCTCCTTAAAATCTCAGTGTAGCATGCTAGACAGTCATAAACGCCTCTTTTCACTCTTGCAATTCTTTCCATATTTGCATCTTCTTCTTCAATGATTGCCACCCCTCAAGCCGCAGCCATTTTCTGCCTTGTAATTGTTCTGGGAAGCTGTGGAATATCAGATTCTTCTGTTACTTCAGAATTTAGATGTGTCTTTATTTCAATTATTTCATCGGTTGTTAATTCCTGAAAATACGAGTCCAAAAGCGCTCTCACGTCAGTCCCCTCAAGGTCGAGGTCCAGTTTATTGATCACTTCAACAATTTCCTGATAATTATTGTAATAAATACATTTTTAAACAGTTTATTTATTTAAATCTTAGAATGATGTTCACTATACGTTTGACATTTCGTTTTATGAGGAACTCTTTTTATCTATTGGCGACTTTGAGAAATTTTGAATAATTGTGACGTTCGTTATAGCGAATTTTCGTAAACCGAGAGTTGCCTGTACTTAACCTATTTTTTTTTTTTTTTTTTTTTTTTTATGAAAACCCCAACCACACGAGAGGTATTAGAACCTATAATACTTAGTACCCTGCTTGGATTGGAGGTTGAGAAGACGAAAGAAGATATTTGTTGCCATTAGACTTCAACTTCTGTAGACTGTGATTTTCAGGAAATACGTATGAAGGAAGGTTGTTCCAGAAAACGGCAGTTGAATGAATAAACGAGGAGGATGAAAAGTTGGTTCTGTGAGTTTGAAGTTGGACAGCAAATGGATGTTGGCTGGTGGCGGCGCGTGTTCGGACTGTTTTGAAAGAGAGTGGGAATTATAGAAGCCAGTTCATAACAACAGTGCCCAATGAAGTATCTGTAGAAAAGGCATGCAGCAGAAACAATACGTCTATGAGACAGCGAGTGGAGAGACTCTGTTAGAGAGGAGTCATTAATTAACCTAACTTCCCTCTTCTGAATGGAATCTAGAAGCCTGAGAGAGGTTTTTGGGGGCACCACCCCAGATGTGGGAACAATATTCTATGGTAGGACGGATTTGCGATTGGTACAGAGTGGACAGCTGTTTGGAAGAAAAGTAACGCCGAAAGCGAAAGAGAAAATCAAACAAATTTTTTAGATGCAGAGGAAGCAATATTTGTAATGTGCTTGTGCCAAGGGAGATTAGAAGTCAGGGTAATCCCCAAAAGAGATATATATCATTTTGCCTAGAAATCGGAGTGTCACTAAAGATAAGCATAGGAGCAGAAGAATACTTTTTGCGAGATATAAGACAAGACTGAGTTTTAGAAGGGTTGAAATCAACTAAGTTGTCTTTGCCCCACTGGAGAATTATTTGAAGATCGGCATTTAAGGAATTGGTAGCAGATTTTCGAGAAGACGAAGCTTATTGAGCAGGACAAGGTTTCTCAAAATGGAAAGTGGAATGCAATGTGCTATCATCGGCAAAACTATGGATAGGATTTCCAGTCAATGGAAGAATGTCATTAATATACAAGAGGAAAAGGGTGGGGGAAAGAACTGAACCTTGGGGGACACCGGCATTAGTAGAGAAGTTAGAAGACAGAGAGCCATCTATCATCACCCTCAGTGAGCGATCAGAGAGAAAACTGGATAACCAATTACTAAAAACAGTTGGCAAACCATAAGATGGAAGCCGAACACGATCGAAAGCGTTTGAGATGTCAAGAGCAACTACTTGTGTTTCACCGAACCTTTCCATTGAGGTAGTCCATAAATGGGTAACATAAGTCAGAATATCACCAGTGGATCGATACTGACGGAATCCATACTGGCGATCGTTGATCAGACGGAAGGTTTCAAGGTAGTTTAAGAGGTGGCGATTAATTGATTTCTCCATTACTTTAGAAAGAGTAGAAGTAACTGCAATGGGACGATAATTGGATGGGAGGGATTTGTCACCCTTTTTAGGAACTGGCTGGATATGGGAAAATATCGAAGCAGAAGGAAAAACACCTTTGGAATAAGAAAGCGAAAAAAGGCGGCAAAGAATAGGAGTAAGTTCAGGAGCACAGGTTTTGAGAACAAGTGGAGAAATACCATTGTGGAGCTTTCTTAGCATCAAGATTTGTCAAAATCCTTCTGACATCCTTTTGACGGAAGATCACAGAAGGCATTGAATGGATCGTGTTGGGAATGGTGGGAGGTGTTTTACCAAGATCATTAATACATGAGCTGGAAGAAAAATGGGATTATAGCAGGTCAGTTTTATCCTTGGCTGAAGTGACAACAGAACCATCTGGTTTGGACAGAGGTGGGAGCAGAGATGGGCAAAAGTTGCGGCCAATAGCTTTGGCAAGAGACCAGAATGCTCGGCTACCATTAGGGCAAGAAGCAAGTTTTCTACTCTTATCCTGTTCAAACTCTACTGTGGACTGATTAATAACTGCTTTACAATTATTGCGAGTTTTGGTGTAGGCAGAAAATGAAACTGAACAATTAGAAACAAGCCAATTACGATATGCAACGTTCTTCTCTTGAACAGCCTTAGCACATTTATTGTAAAACCAAGGTTTAGATAAAGGACGAGATTTTAAAGTAGTGTGTGGGATAAAGGATTCCATTCCGGCAAGAATAATTTCACTGACACGATCTGAGCAAACGTTGACATCAAAAGTTTTGAAACAGTAATCCGACCAAGGAAAAGAAGAAAGAAATCTCGCAGGCCATCCCATTTTGCATTCTTGTAATGCCAAACAACACGACGTTGGGAATAGCCATGAGATAAAGGCTCCATTGGAGTAGAGACAATCACCAAGTTGTGATCTGAAGTGCCTAATGGACCTTTCACTTCGACCATGTACTTAGAAGGGTTGTTTGTGCGAAAAATATCAAGGAAAATTACCTCACTGTTAGGAAAGTTGGACTAGAGAAAGTCAAGTTGCAAAGAGAGGAAGTCAAAGAGCTCCAGGTGATTAGGGGAATTGGAGATTAATACCTGTTCTACAATTGTTGCGAGCTTTGGTGTAGACAGAAAATGAAACTAAAGATTTGATTTGGAAACAAGCCAATTACGATATGCAACATATCGTAATTGGCTTGTCTTCTGTTCACAGCCTTAGCACATTTATTGGAAAACCAAGGTTTATACAAAGGACGAGATTTTAAAATGGAGTATGGAATAAAGGATTCCATTCCTACAAGAACAATTTCACTGATACGATCTACCCAAACGTTGAAGTCAGAAGTTTTGAAACAGTAATCCGACCAAGGAAAAGAAGAAAAGAAATCTCGCAGGTCATTCTATTTTGCATTCTTGTAATGCCAACCATTACAAGGTTGGGAACAGACATGAGATAAAGGCTCCATTGGAGAAGAGACTATCACCAAGTTGTGATCTGAGGTGCCTAAAAGACCACTCACTTCGACCGTGTACTTAGAAGGGTTGTTTGTGAGAAAAGGATCAAGCGTGTTGGTTGCATGGTTAGGATTGTCCGGTATTCTTGTAGGTAAAAGAACAATCTGTGCAAGATCATTAGTAATTGCAAAAGCCTCAGCATCTTGACCAGCTGGGTCGGTGTGACTAGCAAACGGAAGCCAGCTGGAGTTGTCAATATTAAAATCACCAAGGAAAATTACCTCACTGTTAGGAAAGTTGGACTGGAGAAAGTCAATTTGCAAAGAGAGGAAATCAAAGAGCTCCAAGTGATTAGTGGAGTTGGGAGAACGGTAGCGACAACAGATGAATTTGACACAATGAGGTAGAGAGATTTTAAGCCAGAGAAGTTCGAAAAGAGGAGATTCCAAATTACCAAGTCTCTGACAGGGAATATCGAAACGGACATATGCACAAATACTACCTTTGAGGCGAAAGGAATCATACAGCGAATAATTTGGGCAACTGAGATGAGCAGTAGTTGAATCAGCGGATAACTAAGAGTCTGTCAGAAAAAGTACATGGGGTTTGGCAGACTGCAAGTGGAAATGGACATCGTTGAGATTAGAATTGAGACCACGTATATTTTTGAAATGAACTAGGAAGTGTTTGGGAGGTTTAGATCTTTTTTGCATATAAGCTTACTCTATTAGTTTGACAATTCATGGTGTATTCAATAGTAAGAAAAAGTTGGGGGCATACTGTATGAAGTAATGAAATTTTTGGATATGACGTACACATGGTAAGAATATACCCAGATCCTTGACATAATGTGGCCTCGACAATGCTCCCCGCATACACACTACTCGGACTCCCTCCAGTCACTATCTGGCAGAGTAGAGGTAGCGAGATTATACACTTGCTGATCCGGAAGCCTCCTAAAGAGTTACCAAGAGGTTCGGACCGGTGTACTAACTAGCGGCCGGCCTGCGAATACCGTTTTAGAGCTGTACCCTTGAAATGTAAGGAAGATTGGATCTCACCATGATGTTCATCATAACCTTAAAAATCATCAGTCATACTGCATGACGGAAGATTTGGGGAAGGGTTGACCGGAACTTAGCTCTGGAGACTAAACATGGGTTCCACCACTTCAAGCTTCCAATAAGCATAGTGGGGGTATTTCACTGGGTGATGAGAGTCATCTACTACCTAGTAATGCCTGGTAACACAGAGGGGTAGCATTCTTCCATGTGATGTGGGCCCCACACCTCGACCCCTACTTACGTTGGTTCACACTTGGGTGGTCACGCACAGTGTGCATGTGCATACATATATATATATATATATATATATTTTTTTTTTTTTTTTAGAAAACAACAAGCGGCCCCTAACTAGAAACTGGCAAATCCGCTATGTACATTCATACATTTTATATACATAGAATCATGTTGATTACAATGCCATAAGTGCAATGAACATGTAACATGTTTACACTGCGAATCAAATTACGCAGCTAATCAGAAGTATCACAGGAACCACAAGACAGCAGTCTTTTTCTGTTCTAGCAAGAACGTGCGTGGAGGTTATACCCTGGGTTACTACCAGTCCCACCATCGTGAAGGTGTAAGCAGAGGATTTGGCTATCACAGGCCGTCCGGACTTCGCCGAAATTGGGTCCCCTTGACTTGAATGTCACCCGAATATCAGTTCTATCAGCGATTGTTTAAATGAAGCTCTATGACAGTCATAATGAGTCAAAATACAGTATAATGACAAAATTTACATTTTTGTCAACAAATGCAATATATACTATTAATAAAATAAAATTTATACATAGTTATCAAGTTTGAAATGCTGTTATTTAGGTCTGTTTTAGTTTTTTTAAAGAATATGTGAAGTGACATTGTAATCTGATAACGATAAGCTACAACTCCAATTATTTATGTATTACTGTATATGTTTATAAAATTATTTTCGCCTTAAATATCCTACTCATTACACCTTAAGATTCTCTTCCATATACTGTATTGTAAGTTGATTTGGATCACACTATAAACACAAGCCTTCTAAATTAATTAATTGATTTATTGACTTACGTATAAATTTCACACACCCTACAGCGTACGCACGATCTAATACTTAGGTGTAGAAACATGGTGGTGATAACATATAATTAACAATAATGATGATATTTGCAACCTGTGAAAAAAAAAAAAGCAGAACAAGCGACTGCTACATAGTTGCTGAATAATCTGTGCAAAGAACCGGTAAAGAGAATAGCACTGATGCTTGGTATTAGCACGCCAGTAATATGAAAGAGATTTAAGCAAAAAGTAATTGAGAATCTATGTTGGAATCGAAAATATTGTAAACAAAAATAGTAGTGCGAAGAGAAAATAATCTGAAATGATGGCAGGGAGATTCGCAAACACGTCGACAGAAGTGAGACGATTGCAGAAACATAAAAATCTAACAAATTTGATTTGAATATGCTTAAGGCTACGAGAGAGAGACGTCATTATAATGTCAACCAAATCACACATCGCAGTAGTCAGAAATGGGAAATAATAGTTGCTTGTTAAGGATGAAAATTGGTGGTGCCTATAAATCGAGTGACAGCGGCCATCTCATTTATATACGGAGGATTGAAATAAAAACATCTCCGTCAGAATATTACAGAACATCCTCCTCCATCAATGAATGTACGTACCATAAAATTTTGATCATACTGCAATTACAAGAGTTCTTCATGGGTGGTGTTTGCAATCTGAATAGTTGCCATATTGCACGGGACAATAAAAAGGCTTCTCCGATGTATCCTACTTCTCTCAAAAATGCTCACGTCAGTATACTCCAGAAGCTACTCATAAATATTATAAATTTCGTTTGGAAAGATCTATAATCACAGGAGTTTTAAACAGATGGCGCTTATAATTAACAGTGCCACAACTTTGTTTTAAGATGACACATCGAAATAAAAATGTCTTTGGATGTATTGTAATATTTAGTGTGCTTCGGAGAGTAAACTCAAGTTGTTAGAGGGACACACCTCGCACGCATGCACACATCGGGATCTCATGAGCTTGCTTTCCATTTTTAGAAATTAAGCTTATGAGAGTAAGAATATAAGAAGATTCTATTAGAGGAATGGTCGATCATCTGTATCACCAAGCATGTAGACATGTATCGACCAGGCAATACTAGGTGGTAAATGGCCCTCATCACCCAATAAACAAAGTGCAAATATCACTTTGTTTATTGGAAGTTTGAAGTAGCGAAAACTTTGTTGAGCGCCAGAGCGAAGCTCTGCCATCTCTCCATTTGTTTTATCATGAAGTAATGATCTCTCCTCGTAATTATAAAAATGTTAAGCAATATAATTAATAATGTTTTATTGAAATTCCGCTCGAGATCGACTTTTAGATGGTTAGTGATGTTCAAAGAAACTCTCCGTTCCTGATTTTGACAGTTGAATGTTGAATAACTTCTCATTTTTGAATTTCAAAGGCTTGTTTTACGGATTTTCACCTTATTTCCTCATTCAGTTTTGTCATCTGATTTCCATTTCTTTTATGTATAAACATGGGTGTTGTCACTACAATGGAAAACTCTTGTCTTTTCATTTCACAGATGAATGATGCCTCTATACAACAGTACATTTTCTGAGAATTTGAAATTTTTAGTAGAACAACTTCTGTGAAATACGGGTTAGAGGTTACCGGTAATTTGTGTTGAAAACTTTTCCGAATTTATTACTATTGTCCGTTTATATGATTTTCAATGCCATATTATAAATAACATAAGGCAGAATAAGGGTTGAAATGAAATGAGAGAAAAATAATTGTTTGAGAATTTATCTTACATTAAATACGAGTATAATACTGTTGTGTCAATTTAGCGAAAGCTGGCAGTTTGGTGTGGAGTCCTTTTGGTTTTACTTCATTTAAGTAATCATTAACAGTTTACTATTATTAAAGAAAGAGTCTGAACGTTAATTTGATAATAACATCGCAAAAAGTTGACAACAGTTTATGAATAACATAATTAATGATACAGATTTCTATACAAGAATGCCGATATTTCAAATTTAAATATTTATTGAATACTATAAAACAGATAACTGGTAATGATTCTGTTTTATAAGTGACTAGCAAATAACTGGTAATTTTATTTAATTTCCGTTTTTAGCTCCGCAGATATTCACTCTGCAGTTCAGTTGCAAATATCCACCCTGGAGTTCTTGGTAGCTGCAGCTTCCCAAGCTTGTTCCCAAGTAGCTTCGTCTTTATTTTAATTATTGTACCATCGTCGTTTTTGATAAGCACACTTTTTATTAATATGACATACCGAAAAGAAATGTGACTGATTTGGGGTAAACGGGGTAGCCCAGAAATCGAACCTCCTCTTCGACCGTCCACTGTTTTCGGAAACTTGGAATTTAATGAATTCCGCACAATGTTAACGAAATGTGGGATTGCACAAACTTGCTGGAAGGTGATGTTAGTATTTCTTCATGCTATGGAAAAGCGAAATTTCATAGTAAGTTCAAATACACGTTACTCTTTATTTTATTCTTCAAAGATAAACGTTCTTATAATTTCTGTGCTTGTTAGTGTACATCATACATTCACCTTAGGACTATATTTCGTGTGCCAGGTATTCGTTTGTTGCGTGGACTAGACCTCAAAGTCGATGGTTATGTCTGTTTATAGTTCTTGCCATGTGAAATTTTTCTTTGTCGAAAACAAGGTGCAGTTATATTCTATCTTCATGAATATCAACGTAACAAATTCAGTGAAATTTTCTGTCATTGTCAGTGATATATTGAACCACTTGCAGCGTATAGAACTTGTGTCGCTATTATTTTGTTCAGGAGCACTTTATGAAAAACAGACCTTTCCAGGCTTTAAAATGATCATCATACTACCGCTTGATGCATTTATTATTAGGTACACTGATAGGTACACTTAATTTCGTGCTGAACTTGGATCAATGACTCAAATTTAGCATACCATAATATACACTGTGCTTTCTCTTGAATTGTTGCCATCGTTGAAACTGCCACAGAGCGGCTACGAGCACGGTATTTATATACGTCTACGTGCACTTGAAACTGTTTTAATTTTTTTTTTTTTTTTTTTTGGTAGTTGTTGGCGCATCGGCTTCTGTGGCCATAATGCACCTCCCAAGGTTTTTGCAGTACTTTGATCCAAGCCCGAGGCGGGATTCGAACCCGCGACCTTTGGGTTGCCAGGCAGGCACTTTACCCACCCGGCTAGCCCGGTCGGCACTGTTTTAATGAGAAGTCAGCATTTCTTATGTAACTAAATGTCATAGGGCGGGATAAATATTTAAATTTTCAACACCTGCATTCCTTGTATTGAAAACCTTGTATTATACTACACACTAATTCCCACAGACTTTTCTGTGACAAGGCACAACTTGATGACTTACCTCTATTCACAATTTTTCCGAACACGGACCTCCCCCTCATGTAGTCAGTCGTTGGACAGTTCCACTTACGGTCGCGGAATTGAAATTTACACTCGGTAATGGCAGACTTCATTCCTTTGGCTATTGCTAAGAGTGATCCCGGATTGTCTCTCACTAAACGTCTCTGTTTTCTTCGGAGTGGAACGTTTATATGAGGAAAGCCTCCCCCTGTGATAGCGTTGTTATGATGGGAGTCTAAGACAAGGTTTGTTGGTTCTTCAGAATGTGCGATACCCCTTTTGAAAAACAAGAACATGGGTTAGCATCATTCCGCAAGGACACACACATACAGTTTAGTAAATTTATATGACAAACGAAAGAACTGATATCGAATGGTTTCAAGATTATCAACATGTTTAATTTTGATCATCCAGATACTTACTTGATCAACTGAAGAAAAATTAAATAATCTGGTTGTTTCTTTTGAGCTAAGGAAAAACCACCTCATAGATTAACTAGGTACGTACGAGGGGTGGTCAATAAGTATTTACTCTCACCTAGAAATATTTGAATTAGCAGTTTGAAACTTCGCTGCCAATTTCATCCTTCTCTATGTAACTACCTTCTAGAGGATAAGTTCTTCTTGTAGATAAGTTCTTTTAGGCTTCATGAATAGAATTCACTTTGTACAGAAAACTAGGCTTCACGTCATTACCTCCTCATCAGTCTGAGATCTGCGGCTGCGTAATAGTTTCTTCATTTTTGGGGAAGAGGACGCAGTCTGAAAGTGAGAGTTTGATAGAATAAGGTGTATGCTGCAGATTTTCAAATCTACACCTGATTGCAAAGTTCACTGTAAGATTACCGTTGTGAACATGAGTATTGTCGGCTAGGGGGCGGACACCTTTGGATAGTTTCTCGAGTTTGTTCAACTTGATAGTCTCTCTTAACTTTCCAAAAAAGTTTCTGTGGTGCTTCCCAGTGATGCTATTACATTTTAGGGATAATCTGTAAGGATGATACCTTTAGAGTCCCAGAAGACTGATAACGTGACCCTGTTGGCAGACAACTGAACCTTTGGGTTTTTTGAGGTTGGTGAAGATGAATGTTTCCATTATTTGCTCATCTGTTTTACTTATGGGTCATAGAGATGTACCCAGCATTCATCTATCGTCACCATTTAGTCAAAAAAAAAAAAAAAAAATCAGCAGCTCCAAAAACTGCGCAGAACGCTCTTTCCTATGGAGATTTTGAGGTGTCAACATTCTCGGAACCGATCCATCTGTCTTCAAGGACTAGCTGTTTCACTTTAGCCGTAATGGCAGGGTCTATGACTGAGATGAGTCATATTTTTCATGGATTATCGTGCAACTTCTTCGTCCATGCCAGAACTGCCTTTTCCAGTTTTTCACAGTCTCATATGATAGACCATTCTTCCCATAAGCAGCTTTCATATCCTCATGAATTTGTTTTGCTTCTTTGTCTTACAAGTAAAAAATAACTCTAATTCAGCGAACAGGAGAAAAAGTTAAGATAGTATACAGGAATATATTTAGGAATGTCTGCAAGAGAAGAAATCTAGAAGGAGAACGTATCTAAGATAGAAGAGATGCGCCAAAACAATGTACAGAACCCTGCATAAGAAAAAATACAATGAAATCAATAAATAATGTACATATAAATTATATACACAAAAGGCTGATTATATTGGTATTAGGATTACTGTTAGCATCTTTAACAAGTAACAGGGTAGTTAGCAAGTAACAGATGTCATCTTTTTTTTCTTTTTTCGGTTATTAATATACTGGCATAGACTAATGATCAAATAGACCGCGGAACACTTTATTTTGGCGTGCTTTTGCATAAAAAAGTATGCGTAGAGGTAATGACACCTACGAAAAGTAGCAATGTGGTGATCGATCTAGTATGCCATTTGTATGCGATTTAGCCTGGAGTACACGGGTTGAAGGAGGGGAGGAAGCGAAACCGATATCATAACTAAACTCACTTCCTTGTATAATTTTTTTGATAATTATTAGTATTTCTAAATATTATTATTAGAATATATGACCATAGATTTGTGGTTGAAAAAAGGAACTTTAAAACAAGAAGCAAAGTACTTCTAGTAGTGCAACTGTGGTCGATGAAAACGAACACAATATGTCAAAGTGAGGATGAACTGACTTTGACATATTGTGAGGATGAACAATCGCAGCCTTTTGTTACCCAGAAATCCTAAGTTAAAAAACAGGAACCAACTAATAAAAGACCAAAACGAAAGTATAATGACAGTTATTTCAATTTCGGCTTTATATGTGTTGGAAATAAAGATACTCTTGATGCACAGTGCACCATATGTAATAAAATATTAGCAATAGTTCTTTGGCTCCCTCCAAACTTGTGTTTCGTAAGTGTTCCGTGAATATGTTGTGAGATGAAAAGTGTTCCGTGACTAAAAAGTTTGAGAAACGCTGGTTTAGACAAACTGGTGCTAGCCCTTAATAACCTACCGTTCACTGTATTCTATTTATAGTTAGCCTTTCGTGTATTTGTGTATATATAATTTATTGATTTAATTGTATTTTTTCTTATAAAAAGTTCTCTCTCTCTCTCTCAGCTAATTATATATATATATATAATTAGCATTAGTATTTAACATATTATTTAACATAATTTAATATTAGCATTTAACATATAATTAGCATATATAATTAGTCAGTTTCATCTATTATTTCTCTACAGTGTATTAGCTACACGCATATATGCGGTTGTCCAGAACTAACCCGGGCTCCCCGGTAAAAAGTGCATGAACCCCACTTTGTATTTGCATGTATAACGCAGTCCTAGGTGTAAAGTGTGTGATAGGCGCCCTCTTGTGTTTGTATATGTTTTTGTTTTGTGCGTGCGTGTTTGTCCAGATGTAAATGTGAGGTTGAAAAGAAACGATTCATTTCAAACATATAATATATAAATCATTAAGATAAAAAATTAACAAAATAGGAACGATTTTTTATTATCTTCAGGTTGTAGAATTTTTTTATTCAGATTATTAAACATGATTTTAATTAATTAAACGTTACATTAACCCTATTTTTACAGGTAGATGTATAATGTTCAATCGTTAGTTCTATGGCATTGATCTGTTAAAAATTACACTACTCTATTACTTTCCATATGCATCTTGTGTCTATTATAATTGGTTTAACATATATATGAAAATTGGTAATAGAAATCAGTATAATACTGGTGATTTATACACGAAATTACCTGTTAATAATTTATTTATTTGGCATCCAAGCAAGTCATACGTTTGTAGGTAAATCCTACAATAAATGTGAGGGGAAACAACAGTCAATTATAAGGAACCAAGAAACAATATCCAAGTCTGACAAGATGAAGAGGATCATAATGCATCATATTTGTGAAGAATATATAAAAGCTGTATCCATATATATCGTATAGCACAGAAAATATAGAATTACATTTCATAACAAAAACTACAATGTACAGCGTAAAAAAAAACTTAAGCAACGTTGTCTGAATAATACAGTTTGCGTTACTAGTTTTCGAAGAAAACTATATCATAATCATTGATGGCGTTGGAAAATTAGAGGATGTTAGCTAGTGTGCTGATGCTATAAGTAGGAAAACAATTATGGTGAATTGAATAAGTGAAGGATGAAAGTTCAATTGAGTTAATGGCATGCGAATAATAAGATAGTAAACAATTATAAAAATGAAAATAATACTGTAAAAAGTCACACGAGTACTTAGAGGAATACCCGGGTAGCATCTGCATAAGGAATTACAGTTAACATGATGATAAGTAGTAATGTAAAGTATATACGAGTATTAATGAAAACTAATAAACTACGTCAAATATTACTATAGCTACCTTCAGTATGACATTATTTCTTGTCAGTAAGATAGAGAGAATTTCATCAGGTGGAAATCCAACGAGAAGACGATACGCCAAGGGAGGTGTAAAGGCTAATAAAGATATGACTTAGCCGCGTAGTCGCAACCTTTTCGATCCTTGTTCCATTCCCACGTCAAACGTAGGAGTAGTAAAACGTGGCAGCAGGCCATGTTAAAGAATCCCTTCTTATCTTAGACCGGGCATTATAGTGTATCTGGCGAAAAAAGTGAGGTCGTGGGGACCGTGTTTCTTCCAGATTATGAGAACCGGACCCCACAGCGTTCATTGGTAAAATGGTGCATCAGTGAATTCCTTCCCCCCTTTCACCCCTTCAAGATATTGAGTCGTTACGAGTGAGAATGACACGTGAGTATCTCTCCGTCTGTTGCTTCTGTTCCTGTCTGAACATTCTCCAGCCCATTTACTTGACAAGGCTTTTTTTCATAGCGTGACCCACACATAACTAAGAGCACAGCTATCTCTGTGTTTTCCTGCTCTTCGATAATTTGTGAACTTCGATGTGTAAGAACCCACCCTGAGTTCTGAGCCCACTTTCTGCTGTGATTGTAGTTCGAAATTAGTCAGCATTCTTATTCTTGCTTTCTACAGGATTTTTTTTTTTTTTTTTTGAATGAAATTCTAAGCTGGTCATAAAATTGTTGGAATGACCCATAAATCACGCACTTGTATGCTAATTATCCAGTTTCTGCTCGTGTGGCTTCTTTTCAGTTCCTATAGAGATACGTTAGCCTGAGTTGCTGAGGTCTAATGTACGAAGTCTGCGAGAGAAATTCACTCTTATTTATCATTTTTGGCAGGTGTAAAAGTTATTCAATTATTTTAAACAGACCTTAAATCACGAAATTACTACATTAGTTGAAGGTATTTGGCTTTATGACAGGAAACCTGATTGTAATTATAAGTTAATTTTCACTTCTAACTAGCATGACTTGAAAATATTTAAATAAATTCCACAGCTGATGTACGACACACTAAAATTATTTGGGATTACACTCTGAAGCAATAACTCGTTTATTCGTCAGTCGTACTACAGAACTGCAGGGACATATTTCAACGGAACGAAAAAAAAAAAAAGTCTGAGAGAAGAAAAGCTTGGGAAAAATAGTTAAATATAGTGAATTGAAAATAGCGAGAAAGCAATTTTAAATAATAATAGCCAAGGGAAAAACCACTATAAAATATGTTCCAGCACCGGGCGGGCTTCTGCCAAAAAGAGGCACCCTGTACTGAAACACATTAAATGCAAATTAAGTTATGTAATAAAAATGATGTCAGCTCGAAGTGTCCACCCAATCAAATTGATTTCAAAAACATACACCAATGAGCCAAAACATTATGACCACCTACCTAATATGATGTTGGTCATCCACGTGCAGCCAAAACAGCTCGTACCCGGCGAGGCATGGACGCTACAAGATTTCTAAATGTGTCTTGCGGTATCTGGTACCAACACGTAACCAGCAGATCCTTTAACTATTGTAAGGTGCGTGGTTGAGACGCCGCAGATCGGAGTTGCTGTTTCAACACAAACCACAGATGCTCTGTGGTATTTATGTCAGGGGAATTTGGAGGACAGGGCAATACCTGTAAGTCTTCCTCATGTTCCGCGAACTAGTCTCGAACAATCCGGGCGGTGTGGCATAGTGCATTATCCTGCTGAAAGACGGCACCGCCAGAGGGAAACACCGTTGCCATGAAAGGGTGTACCTGGTCAGCAATGATGTTTAGGTAAAGTAAAGTGTAAAGTGTGTTTAGGGTCTAACGGCACCAGGGGTTTCCCACATCTCCACTTAGTATACATAGTCGTGCGTTACAGTACACTGTAAAGGCCAGAGATTTAAAAATGTATGGATATTGTGGAGTGTAGTGTTGTGTACCGTTGTTCATCTGGCCATTTAGCCGCTGGACACCTGCTGAGGCCCAACGTTGCCACACTCGGCCCTGTGGAGGCAGACCAGGTACACCAGTATTTTAAATAAGTACTCTGTCTGGCAGGTCCTGCCACCTAATTTCTTGAGATTTCAGTGGCTAGGTATGTGGTAGACGTCAGAGTTCCCTGCACATGGATGACTGGACCCAGGGTATCCCAGATAAACATTGCCCAAAGCATGACACCGCCTCCACCGGCTTGTTTTTGTCCCATAGTGCATCCAGTCGCCATCACTTTTACAAGTAAACGATGCAGACGTACCTGGTCGTCCACATGGTGCAACAGGAAACGTGATTCATCGGAGCAGACGACCTTCTTCCAATCACTCAAGGTCCAGTTTCGATGCTCGCTTGCCCATTTTAGGCGCTGTCGCAAATGAACCGTGATTAGAATGGACACTCGGAGAGGCCTGCTGCTACACAGTCCCATTTTCAGCAGGGTTCGATGTACTGTGTGTGTTGTGACACTACTCCCGTCACCAGCATTCGATTTACCAACGAGTTGCGCCGCATTCGCCCTTCTGGCAGGCATCGATGAGCCGTGGTCGTCCAACACCACGCCGGCGGCTCGTGGGTTTTTCTCCTCGGAACACTTTCGGTTGGTGCTAACCACGGCTGACCGTGAGCATCTCACCAGCCGTGCCGTTTCGGATATGCTCTGACCAGTCAGTCTGCGAGTGTAGTACAGTGGTAGCGTCACCGTCCTCCCGACAGCGGGTGGAAAAGGCCCGGGTTCGAATCCCGTCGATGACGCGAGGAACTTTAATGGGCTTTTTTCACTCCGTTGCTGAGTTAGTCGATCTCAGGTATAGATAGCAAGGTTTTCCCCCCAGAAACTGAGGTTTTTCGTCCAGCAAAACAGACAAATAGACCATAGAACACACGCAATTAACAGACATAAGAGACAGCACGGCAGATGAATTTAATTATTCGGTGGCCTAAAAATAATAGTTTGGTTTTAGATATGCTCTGACCCAGTCGTCTGGCCATTACAATTTTGCCTTTGTCAAACTCGGTTAAGTCCACTGCCTTTCCCATTTGAAGAACAAGAGTAATACTGATTAACGGAGCTCAGTATCCGGTGTTTTTTATATCGTGTCCCTACCCACGCATGCGCCGTAGTTCACCTGCAGTTGCTTCGATTTGCATAACGACTCGCTGGTCATAATGTTTTGGCTCATCGATGAATAACCAGCGCGCACACAGACACACATTTTAATTCACAATATAATATATCTATATTCAAAATCTAAACTAAGAAATGCTGTTTTTTTTAACTATCAATTTAACGTTATATTAATATCCTTTATAAAAGCATATTATACTTTTCCATGCAACTAATTCATTTTAGCAACTCGTCGGTACTACATACTAGTAGTACCAACGAGTACTGCTCGAAGTACCGACGAATACTAGAAAAAAGGTCCGACGGGAAAATATCTTGAACATTTTGGAAATACATAACTAGCACATATTTTTTATGAAAACCCCAAACACGAAAGGTATTAGAACTTAGTATCGTCCGTGGGTTGAAGGTTGAGATGAAAAAAGATACTTGTTGATATTAGACTTGTATTTCTATAGACTAATTTTCAGGAAATACGTGTGAAGGGAGGTTGTTCCAGAAAACGGAAGTTGAAGGAATAAATGAGAAAGAAGAAAAGTCTGTTCTGTGAGTTTGAAGTTGGATAGTAAAAGAATGCTGACTGATTCCGACACGCGTTCAGACTGGTTTCAAAGAGAGAGGAGGAATTATAGAAGCTGATTCAGAAGAACAGCGCGCATGAAAGTATCTATAAAAACAGAACTATCATGTAGCAGAAAGCAGAACGTCTATGAGAAAGAGAGTGGGGAGACTTTTAAGAGATGGGTTTATTAATTAACCTATTTGCCCTCTTTTGAATGAAGTCTAGAACTCTGAGAGATAAGAGGTTATGGGGGTACCCCACCAGATGTGGGAACAGTATTCCATGATAGGGGCGGATTTCAAATTTGTAGAGTAAGTAGCTGTTTAGAAGAAAAGTTACGCCGAGAGCTAAAAGGAAAACCCAGTTTTTTAGATGCAGAGGAAGCAATGTTTGTGATGTGCTTATGCCAAGAGAGTTTAGAAGTCAAGGTAATCCCAAAATAGAGATATGTGATCTTGTCTAGAAATCGGAGTGGTCATCGAAGATATGAATGGGAGCAGAAGAATCTTTTTTGCTAGATATCAGCCAACTACGGTCACTCTCAGTGAGCGGTCACAGAGAAAACTGGATATCCAATTAGAAAATACAGTTTAAATTCACAAGATGGAAGTTCGTGTTTAGAAGATCTGTATGCCAAACATGAACAAAAGCATTGAAATGTCAAGAGCACCTGCTTGAGTTTCACCAAATTTTTCCATTGAATTTGTCCATATATGGGTAACATAAGCCAGTATATCACCAGTGCATCGACACTGACTGAATCCATATTGGCGAGCATTGGTCAAATGAAAGGTTTCACGATAGTTGAGGAGTTGGCGGTTAACGAATTTTTCCATTATTTTAGAAAGAAAGTGGTTGGTTGTTGTATGGTTTTAGGCGCATCACAAACTTAGGCGATATTTCGCCGTGTATAACATGTCCGTAAATTGCGATTGCTTGTATTCTGTGGTCGGTTTGCTGGAGGGAAACCCCCCCCCAAGTTTACTTGCCGGGATAAAAATCCATTCTACCCTCTCATGAGACCGACCAACGCAGCCACGTTGTGAAAAAAGACCTATAAACATTCCTCGCGTGATCTATCAGACTTTGAAAAAAGCTGTTATTGCGGGTGCAAGTTTAGCGGGAACCATGATTCAAGAAACGAAAGACATAACTGTTTTTTCAAAACTATTCTTCTCAAAAGTTTTTAATGACTGGAAATCAAGTGGTTCATCCACGTTTCAAAGGCGTAAATGTGGCAGATAAACAATACTTCAAGAGAAGCTGTCGTACTCTAAAGAGGAATTGCAAATAGGACATCCAATGTGCAGTAAATATCATCTAAATTCAATCAAGCCAAAAAAACTTTGCTTAATTGAATTTCATTCCGTACTATGCGAAGTGAATTGAAGAAACGAGTATTGGTAGTCGCTTGCCTATTCGGAAGTCACTTATTTCAGAGAAAAACAAAAAAAATTCGCTTGCACTGGCCGAGAACGTCCTGATTAGACAGTGAAATAATGGAAGAAACTCATGTGGTAGGAGAATCAAGATACACTTTGTTTTGCACTGATAGTAGGCAGAGAGTGTGGCGAGAACTTCACGAAGCGATGGTCACTGCGTGCCTCGTTAAGACAACCAAGCATTTTGAGGTGGTAACTTGGGATGGGGAACGTTTTTTCGGCACGGACTGGATTCGTTATTACTGATGGAAGGTTGAATATTATCCGGGGAGTACCTGGATCTTGCACCCTGCAATGTTACGCTTTTATTCCGAAGGTGATGGATGACAATGCAACAGCGCATCGTGCCAGAGAATCTGGTAAGAATGTTTCTGAGAACATGGCACGGATTTCCGCCATCCTAGTGGACTTGGCTCATTATGGCCTTAGCTACCAATGCGCCATTAAAAACCAAATCAAATCCGCCATCCTACTTGGCCCTCACATTAACCTGATCTCAATCCTATTGAGAATGTGTGGGATATGCTGGAGAGAGAGCTATTCGGCAACGAAGTCGTTTTCCTTCATAGTGGCATAGTGTTTTGTGGAAGGCGCCGCCGGTGGTTCCCTCATCTACGTGGTATTTTGTGAAGAAGTACAGAATCTCTGTAAAAGCCAGAAAAAGTGTAATGTCTGGTTTCTGTCAGAGTAGTGTTATGTTTTGTTGTTGTGTCTCTGGCTGCTTGGCCGCAGAGCCCCTAGTGGGACCCTACGTTGCCCGCCACTACCACTGGGAGACTGGGAGGTGGACCAGGCTGCCCATCATACTCTGGTTGGTCTCTGCAAGGGCCGCTGAGCTTCCTGACAGAGGCCAAGTTTAGAGGGAAAAAAGAATAAAACATAGAGCGGAGGTACAGGTAAGAAGGGACAGAAAGAGGGGAAAGGAGGGCGGACTGAAAGTTGAGGAGGAGTCCGCCCTTTGTAAGGCGAAAATAGGAGTCTGGGAGTGAGAGTTAAAGTTTCAGAGGACAGGTGCCCCTACATGATCACCAGAGGCCAGTGGACTCTGTATGGCACACTCAGGGAGTGCCAGCAATCCAGCACTTGTACAATGCCAGCAGTATCCAGCACTCAGAAGTTCTCCAGAGTGCCAGCAATCCCGCACCAGAACGCTGCCGACTGATCCTATCCTACAAGAGGTTTGCAGCAGTATCCCGCACCAGAACGGTCCCAGCAGTGTTTCTACCCTTAAAGGGTTAACAAGTTGTCAGAGCAGATTTCTCTAGCAGAGAAGGAGCTAACTCATGCGTTTCTGATTCAGGCCTTGGGTGGCAAAATCCAACATTGTTCTCATTTCATCAACCTTGACTCGCCTCAGTGCGAAAATTTCCTGCGCATACACGGTTAGTGCCTTGTACGTGTTTTCATCAAACAGCAGCGAGGAGTCCTGATTACGTAGATTCCTTTGAATTGCGGTAAAGAATTTGAGTCTACTGTTATCATAGGCAGGGCACTCATACATGAGATGCCCCAGGACTCTTCTTCTCTACAATGGCACCGCAAATCTCTTTCAATCCCCATAGCCGTAGTCGTTTTCTTCAACTTTGTCGCAGCTGTGCGATATTTTATTGGAAGAATGGTTAAAAGATGAAAACGTACTAAAACACCTTATAGAATCCATGCTGTGCCGCACACTTGCTGTTAGTAGAAACAAAGACGGTCCTATTCGATACTCAATAAAGGTTCGTATTTTTTTTTTTTTTTTTTTGGCTGGCGTGTGTATTTACTGTCCCTTAGCATTAGTGTGCATGCAAATATACATGCATCTGCACTTACTCTTATTTATTCTAAGACAGCTCATCTACGTATTTGCTTGTTCCATGATAACTACAGCAGTGCTTGAAATGCCCGATACCTTGCTTACCAGGCTGCTGCATGCTCCAGTAAAAGCGGTACAAGAATCTCTTTCACCTCTGCTTGTGGCTACTGTTAATCTATTTGTCTGTGTATTTCCCAAAGCTAGCAGTTTTCCGATCCACCTAACACTGCCTCGATAGCATCAGGAAATATTCTTGCACCCCCTTCTATTTAAATGTATCCCACATCTAAAAACAGTCTCTTCTGTTAACAAGCACAGACCACGCTGTGACAAATTCTATCCCGTGAGCTTTACACATCTCTCCAGAATCAAATTCATTGCCAAGATCCTCAACATATTCCCTCTTATCGTGTCTGGGAAAAATTCTAGATGCTTTCAAATTTAATTGTAACTCGCGACTTTTTCCCAACATTGTCCTGTACTTGTTAAGTCCTCAGTTCGCCTACCCTTAATGTCATTAGTGCCAACGTGTACAACGTATCACCTTAAAAGATGATATCTCCTGTACAAAGCCATCTTGATTCAGGGCAGACATAATCTGGTTCTATTCCACTTATCCCTTTTGCACAATATTCCCATTTCCCTGACAATAAGTACCTTCTGTGGCAGCGAATTTTGTCATGGGGATTGCTACTATGTGACTGATGCACCAAGTGTAAGCTTTGGCGTTGAGTTTGGCAGTGAGAGCTTGACGGGTTTCCCCATTTTAATTCCTTCGAGGTCATCCACCTTACTTTTCCAGCTCTCATAAACACGAACCCCTCAGAACACTGAGTTCGCGTCTAATTTCTCCATACTCTTTGCCCCGAACATACACACACTGACATCCCCTTGCCTGTATCTTGTCCCGTTCCAGAAATGTACATAACATTGCACAAGTAACGCATTTTGTAAGGTCGTGATTCGTAGCAGAACCGCTGCCTTCCTGCCACAGCACGCTCCAATTTAATCCCTTCTTTTATGCTCTAATCGGAGGCATACAGGAAATATATTTCCTACTCTCCTAAGTTTGCTTTAACAATAGGCAAAGGGAAATATTTAACATTTAAATAGTATACAGTGATATTCAACATTAACGATTCATTCAGTTTTCTGATTTCTTAAACAAGAAAATATGGGGGATTAACCCCCTACCCCAAAAGATGTGATGTTTTTCAGCTTGAGCAGTACGGATATACTATTTTCAGTTCCAGATTTTTCCTCCACCTTTCTCGTCTATTTTTTTTTTACCAGTTCAAACATCAACGCAGTAGTTGAACTCAAATAAAATTCATGCACTTTTACTGCATTTTGATCACGGGAAGACCTTAGCTCCCACTGAAAACCGACGCTCAGTGTTTCAATCTTAAAGCCTAGTCTTGTATTCAGTTTAGAGTAAAATACCGTTATACACGGTTCTGTTCTGCTGAAGTTGCTAATATCTTTTTAATTTGTCTAGCATCGCCAGAAAAGGAGAATACAAAAACTGAGACACCGCCAGGACAGCTGTTTTGAAGTTTACTGGCTGCTCATTAGTTGGCAGGTGGTATCTATTAGCAAAACATATTTCTAATTGCGAATAATGCGAATGTATTTTGTCTAAGTGCACAGGAGGTGATGTACGGAAGTAAAACTTCCGTTTATATGCATAACCTCTGCTACATGTGCCGTTAACCTCTGGATTGGATCGCGTTTGTTCAGGGGACGATCAATACAGTACACTACTATATGATTGCGGTGGTATATTTCAGTACAGTCAATCAAATAAAATTCGTACACTTTATTGCGCTCGTTTTCAATTCTGAGGCTACCATTGCCCTCATTGAAAGTCGTGTGTTCGACCTTAAAAGTAACGCACTAAAGCGTACTAATTCTATTAGTCGTATAAATATTAGTGTCCTTAACAACCCTACCAACCAAGTTTGCACACGATACAAAGGGTGCCAGGGTTGTTAAGGACACTGCTGACAGTATGCTGCTGCAACAGGATCTGGAAAGGTTGAGCAGATGGGCTGAGAGGTGGCAAATGAAGTTTAACATTGACAAATGTAAAGTACTACATATGGGAAACAGCAACCCCAGAGCAACGTATCAACTCAGTAGTACTACACTGACAATGGTAGAGAATGAAAAGGATCTGGGGGTAATTGTGCAGGCAGATATGAAGTTTTCTGAGCAGTGCAGACAGGCTGCAAGAGTAGCTCATGGAGTATTGTCAATGATATACAGGAATTTTTCTAGTAGGGATGAGGAGCAGATTATTCCCTTGTATAAGGCAATGGTCAGGCCACACCGTGAGTACTGTACAGAGAAGGGTAACAAGATTAGTGAATGGAACAAAGGGTTGCTCTTGCGAAGAAAGGCTTAAGTTTTGCTAATTACTGTTGTGGAAACTAGGCACCGGCGAGGTGATTTGATAAAGGCGTATAAAGCCTTGAATGGTTTGAGCACGCTCAATGCTGATAGGATTCTTCCTCTTGCTCAGAATAATCACCTGAGAGGGCATAAATTCAAATTGAGGAAAGACAGATGTAGGATAGATGTGCGGAAATTTGCCTTTAGCCAGCGGGTGGTTGGTTGGTGGAACAGACTTCCATCCCTTGTTGTGGAACTTGATAGCCTAAATAAATTTAAGGCTCAGCTGGACAGGTATTTCGAACAAACGGAGGGGTGAAATGGGAGTGTTTTTTTTTTTTTTTTTGGCTGGTGCTGCATAAGCTTGCTTTCTTGCATCATATGCCTCTACTAATGCTAATGCTAATGCTAATATTATTGCATTTAATAAAAGTGATGTATATTTTGGCTATATCGGTTCCATTTTCTTAGATTTATTCCGTAATCCTATCCCAATATAGTAAAAGAGGTAAATATGGAATAGAGATGCAAATATGGAATTCACGTGTATTTCTCCACAGAATTTGTATCACCAGGCAGAAAACATTACAGTCTCTTCTGAAAGCTGTGAACCCTGCTTCTGCTGATATATTAATGATGCACACTGAGCTGACACCAAACGTGGCACGCAGAGTGTGCAAGTTACGAAATTGGAGCAAATTTTTCTGATTATTGCGTTGAAAAGTAATTCTCTGATTGGTATTTTGTTGAAGTAAATTTATCCTGCATTCCAATTTGACACTCTTTGCTATTGATATTATCATACGCCATGTCTGGGAAAATAATTATGGTAATTTTTCTCATCAGAATTTTCGTTCCTTGTAAGTCGAATTATCAAAGTTAACTTATCTTAACAATAATGTATAATGGGAAACGAAAAAAAAAAAAAAACGTAAGCAGCAGTTGTTATCAGTCCATTGCAGGATTGAAGCCTCTTCAACAATCCATGGTGAGGGAAATAGGCCATAATCTGCCACGCTGGTTGACAGATCGTCCGTATTTAGCAGTTAAGGGCTTGAACCCGGTCTAGTCAAAGAGCGTGTGCTACTGCACTTCCGCTCCTCACCACTCGGCTACTGAGGCCCTGATTATATCATTTCAAATTAAGTTGAATTTAAGAAACACTTAAACCACGAAATAAATATAGCAAAATAATTAATGCTGTTGCTAGGGTTATAGGTAAGGCAAGGTGCTCTTCTGATCGTACGAACGTAACAACCTCTATACGAAAACAAAAAATAAACAAGTAAAAACCGCAGGGAAACAAAGAGCCCCCCTAATAACAGAATTATTTTCCTATATTTATTTCGTGGTTTAAGTGTTTCTTAAGTGAAATTTAATTTAATTCGCCTTAGTTTTCATGTTTTGAACCAATGTAAGGCAAATTCAATAAAAATAAGATTAAAATGAGTTTTCTATATTTGTCTCCTTTCCTCTAATCTTGAGATATCTCGTTTTGGATCTACTTATTAGTTGGAATGACTCAATTATTTTCTTTGTCCATCTGTTCGTCCCTACGCATATAACAACGTCGCTCTTGGCTGAAAGGATTTTAAAGACGGATGCTGTTAATAAAATGTTCGAAAAAATTCAAATTTGTTCCGTATTGGATAGTTCTGGGTAACCTGCTTTGCATGTAGTATACAAGTTGTACTTATACGAAAGCTGTTTTTTTGATAAGCAGTTCACTTGTTCATTCTTATTATCATTGGACAGGTTTTGTGGCTTTTTTTCTAACTTGATATTACTGATAGCGATGTTCTAACTACATACATTACTTAATATCCTATTTTGCAGTGCATACCAATATTTATATGATAATATTTCATTTCATCAGTTTTTATTAACTTCTGTTTCATTCATCTTTGCTGATTGCCATTATAGTTCTTATTATCTATGAAAATAAGAGCAACCTTTTGCCCTCTGCTGATGTTATCTCTGTTGCTGTGAGAGAATACAATAAATAATCAGTCATGCAGAATGATCTCTGCAATTTAATACTACGAAAGTGGTTATTAAGCTTTGGCCTAACAAATTCTGACTGCTAGCAAAGGCTGTTTAGAAAAAAGTATTTTTGTTCTCTAGACGAGTGGTCGTCAACTGGTAGTTATTGGACTTTCCTCCACCCCTCCAAAGATTCACATGCATTCCAGGGATCCACATGGACTTTTATTATGTTCTTTTTTAAGCCAATTTCGGAGAATGTGTACCTCAATGTATGACAAAATTTATTATTGACTATTTATGTTTATTTTTTTGTTTTATTTGCGAGTTAAAAACACAAACAGGTGGAATAAGTTAATGAAATTGCTTATATCAGTATAATATTATATCGAAATCAAATTAATGACAATTACAGAAAATCACCCCGATTTTAAAAATGTATTATGAAAATAACTAACAAAGAAAAACTCTACCTTGTTTCAGTTATGGATAGTTGCCGCTTTCCTTTATGCTCTCCAAATCTTGAAAAATGGCGCCCGTCTGAATAGTATAAATGTTTTGTTTTTGCATAAAATCTTGGGATTACTTTTTAACTGCAGTTTCGTACTCTTGTATGAAATTGTACAGAAGCAGAAACAAAACGTAAAGCTCAGAGCTGAAAAAATAATTAAATTCTGTACCAGGTACATAATGTGTCCTGCCGCTACCATATTTAACGTGTTTTATATTTAAGTGTCATCAGCAGTGTTAAAAACGTTTTAATTTTCAGATATTAATAAAATTCATGGATAATAATTACACGAGGGTGCTTCGCCCCCTGCTCGCTTCTTTTGATAAAATAAAATAAAATGCAGGAGCTTTCGACACTGTGTGTGTGTCTCTTACCAGGTATAAATACATTATATATGGAAATCAAGAATGGTACCGCGTGGCCATGCTAGATAAACAAAGCGCGAGCATGATGTTCATCTAGCATGATCAGGCTAAAACAGAAGCTTGTTTTACCACAGTAAAACAAGCTTCTGATACGTATTTTAGTGTTTGTTTACGTATTACCACGTAACCCGCATCCTTCTTCTTCCATTGGCTGAATAAATATCACTAGGAGGAAAATTATTTTAATGTATAGAAAGATATCGGTTACTGAAAGTATTGGTCTGTGATGATTAAAGTAGAATATATAATTTTTACATTGAAGAGATTTTAGTTCACGACTAAATACACCATCTGTAGTTGTTCCATTACGTGTAGTATTTATCGAAAGATCTGATTACATGTGCAAGTTGAAGAATGTTTTCATAAATGTGCAGAACTCTTTTCCAGCTTCAGAGTTTAATTGTAAAGGGAAAAAATTACATTCAATCCGAAAACACCAGGTGACTTGAAACCAGATGTGCTTTCGAATTAACGCATTTCCCATTTTCCGAAAGTTTTTTTTTTTTTTTTTGTATCTTAAAACCTTAATATTTCTGTTTCTAAATTCCTTAGCTTTCCAACGAGTGCTATACGTCCACATTATCCCGTTTATTACGTGAGAGAGTTTCCTTGATCACATGTTCATATTTTCCACTATACTGGAAAAACTACTGCAATTTTCAGAGGTTTGAAAGTTTTTCCTCTAGTATAGAGCTAAGATGAAGCTCCGTGCAAAATTTCATTAAATTTGGTCCAGTAGAAGATAAAGTAAACTGGAATAAATTTTCCTAACGCTTTTCGCATGACGGTTTTTCGTTACAAAATTTTTGGAATAACGCTAGTAAACACGTTTTTAACGTCAAAAATTGCATGTACAAAAGCACCAAATTCTTGACTGATAAAAAATTGCTCATATCAATTGAACAATTATATGATTGCTGGATACGGCGCGATGTACCCATTCCTTGGCTGAATCGTTTGTCCGGTCTAACCCTTCACCCACACACACACGCGCGCACACGCTTTCTCCTCCGAGGCTATATTAAACAAGTTAGCTAATGTACGCAATGCGCTATATTTCATGCACGTTAGATTTTTATTTCTCAAATTAACTGAATTTTTTCTCTTACGGCAATTAATAGAAGTGAAAAAGTGAATAACTAATTATCTTGTTACCAACTAATTAATAACCGTTAACTAATAATATATAACACTAATTGTTTTTTCTTCACTGCACATATCTCCTAATACTCCACGTTTTATATTTTATATAATCAGCGCATGAAACGCAACACATATTTCAGGCACTGTGATTTAATAAATTAAATGATCGTCGTATACTGCCAATGCTTTCGTAATGCCGTTTACGTATTTCTTTCTTTTTCGTAATGCCGTTTACGTCTTGACATTAATTATAGCCCAATAGCTTCTAGTTACTAATCTAATCTAGTCTTACTAATCTAATATTAAAAATTTGCAAGAACCTTTTTTTTAATATTACATATAGTACGTATTCAATATTTCTCCTGGTTTTGTCGTGATTAATAAGCAAATAGAAATAACCGTATTTCCATTCATTCTGCCAATCAGCGCACGGCAACAAACATAACTACTGCTTCTGCTACAATACACAGTATATGGATAGCTAATGTGATATGTGTGGAAAAAAAAAAAGAAATAATAATTTCCAGATTTATATTGGCCCGATTTTAATGAAATTCAGAAAGGACATTTCATGAAGATTTATCAGTGGGAGGCGAACTATTACATGCGGACGGAAGAACAAACGGACGCATGTGTGATAATAATAGGTGATTTACGCATACAGTATTTTTATATTCTACTGATGCTAATAACTGAATAATTTTTAAAGCAAATTATATGTTGAGATAGATGAAAAAATGCACCATGGTATAAATAAATAACTTTTCTATTTATACTACGGTATGACCATACGTTCAGATGAGTTCACAAGAGAGAGCACAAAACCCAACACCGTATTTAGCACTCACACGAGTTTGAACTGCTGTCATCAAAGCAGGTGTACTAAACACCTTCGTGCCTAACCACTCGGCTGCTAGGAGATGGGTTACATTGTAGAAAACACAATGCCACTTTTACCTCTGCAAAAGGAACACATCAACTTGAATGGGAAAAAAGTAATTTTTTTATTAATATAGGTCACTTTTCACAATATATGTTTTTTTTTTATAATGATAGACTATTTATGAGGATAGTGTAATTTATAAAACAAAAATTTTTGTATAGCTCTAGCTAATTTTTTTTTTTTTTTTTTTTTTTGTATACGGATAAGTAAAATAAAAATTCCCATCCGATTTATGATAAGGATGTATTCTAACAGAATACAATATAAAAAATAAAAAATGGAGAAATTCAGCTTCACATCGATGGTACTTACTGTTTGAGTGATTTTTTTTAAAATTCGGTTAGAGATAAGGAAAAATCAGTGCTTGTATACTTTGTAAATTTAGTCATTAAAAAAAAAGTTAAAATGTGAGTGGTTTGTTCTAGAAAAATATTTTGTAAATTGGAAATAAAATCCGTAGGACTTCCTAAATTGGAAGATAAGGATAGCGGAGCATTAACCAGCAAGGAACTTGTGAAGAAATCCGAGATCTGCAAGCTTCCTTGTCCTTTCTAATATTAGTAGGCCAAAAAATGCACACCAGTTTTTAAGATTCTGGGCAATTCTTAATTAATCCTCTTAATTTCAGGAGGAACACAGGGCTCTCTCTCTCTCTCTCTCTCTCTCTCTCTCTCTCTCTCTCTCTCTCTCTCTCTCTCTCCATGGCATGTTCACTTTCACCATATTCTCAGCTATTCTTTTCATTTTGGGTCCACCTCTTTTTATTTTTTCCTTGAGAATTCTACTGTGTGCTGCCCTGACGCAGTTGTGGGGAACCACTGGTGGCGCCTCACCACAAACACTATATGTGCTGCCCGAGCACTTTCTTCATCAGGATTTCTCTTTTTATCTTAAAATAGCCTAATATTAGTTTTTAACTTAATTTGTTTAGATCTGAAAACTGTTTTTCAGCATTTTAAAGCCATCTGCGCCTTTTGGATTCTGCTTTGAACCTCAACCTCTGTTCCACTTATGTCTAATTGATCCTAGAAACACAAAACTTTTCACCTCAACAAATGACCTCAATGTTTTGCATTGTTTTGAATATCTCTCTATACATTAAAAAAGTTTTCCTCCTAGTGATATTTGTTCGAACCAATGGTAGAAGAGGGCGAAGCAATTACGTCACTACAAATTCAATTATTGACAACTGCCTCCATAACGTTCACCAACCTATTGCACGTGCTTCACTGCTTTTGATGTAATTTTGATGTAACGTTGTATTGTTTGTAAATATCTCAGTTAAATATTTTAGTCTTCTTTCGGACGCAACGATATTCCTCATGCATTATGGAACCCAAAGCAAAAGGCCTTTGGCTAAAATCTATTATTTGGTTACCACTTGTCCCCACGCAGTGGGTGTGGTCGTAGAAAGGAATGATTGTACGGTCGAGTTCTGTGATTGGGTGATTATTCTGAATGCGTTTAAGTATCATGCAAAAACTGTGGTCCTGATGGGTAGTGAAGTGGTTATAATCAGTTATCCCATACCGGGTGCAAAAGGACTGAGTTGGAATCCTGTAAATGACACCGGGAATTATATGAATTTACTTCACAACGTAGCTGAGGTAACTGGTCTCAGGCCAGGGTTTCTTGATTTTTCTGAAAAAACTCGGTTTTTTTTTTTTTTTTTTTTGGTCTAGAAAACATCAAACCGACCGAAGAATAACTCAGTTATAGACAAGATATGCTCATTTCTCCCAGCTTTAGTTCTTTTGACGCTTAAAACACATTTGACGCTTTAAACACATTTAATCTAACAGGTAGTCTTGAGAAGGATGTAGCTTTGAGAAAATGTAGATTTCTTCGATATCCTTAATCTCCAGAGACTCTCCTATCCTTTCCCTCCAATTAGTTGTTTCCTCTGAACTTTTAAGGACTCTTGTATGGTTGGCTGATGCCATAGAGGAAGTCTTAAGAATTCATTAATGTTAATTAATGTCAGTTAAGTAGTATCAGTGTGTTAATTAAGGGTTAAGGGTAATTAATTACTGTTAGTGTTATAAAATAAAGTGGATGCCGTAAATGTTCAAATTGGATTGTCCAGTTTGGCTATTTTTCGTTCTAATATTGAAAATTGTTAAGGCAAATAAAATAAAGCTTTAAATCAACATGCTTGAAAAATAATGTTTAAAAAATGAATCACCCTTGAAGTAGAATCATCAGTAATTCTGCCGCCACCGCTGCTAGGTCCGCGCGGTTAGCCCAGCGGTTATAATCACCGTCCTCCCCACACTGGATGGAAAAAGCCCTGATTCGAGTGCCATAAATGAAGTGAGAAACTTTTATGGGTTTTTTTTCGTTGGTCGGTCTCAGCGTGTACAGTAAGGTTTTTTCTCCCGGAAACTCGGGTTTTTCCAGTAAAACAGGAAAATTGTCCGAGAACACACGCAATTTATGGACATAATGCACGTGGGCAGACAAGTTCGTTCTCGGGTGGCGCTAATATGGCAGGTTTTTGGGGTTTTTTTGTCCCCACTGCTAACAGGAGGAAGAACAGCTCAACCATTTATTCTTCAAATTGAGAAAGAAGTACCAACCTGCAGCATTTCCAGAGGCACTAGAATAGCAATGTTTCTCCTAGAATGTCTGTTAATTATTTGGGATGAGTGCACAGTGTCTCATAAATCTGCCCAGGCTCTTTATTGCACCATGCAAGTGTCGAAAGAAAGAACAGTACAGGAACGATAAGAAATCTCTGGATCGCGGCTTCCACCAAGAACCACCAGTCATTTCACATGTAGCTGGCCAGCTGCAAATGCTTTCCTCAGATCCTAATACATTTGCAAGCATTCATTAACTCATGCTTACAACAAACGTGTGAATAACAGGTGATGCACTTGCTGAAGAGTTTCCTGAAAGTGTTCTCAGACACGAAAATGGAGCTGTTGCATCTGATAATGAAGATGGTATTATTTCAAACGAAACCATTGCGGAAACAGTTACAACGCTTCACAGAATGAAATAAGCATTAGTATTTCCAAATGTTGCAGTATCACCTCCGTGACCATAAAGGGCTTTGCAGAAAATTAATCATGGCACTAAAAATGATACTATCAGTATCGCTAACAGCGGATTCTTATAATTGCCTGACGCTTGCGAAATTGCATTTCATATATACTGAAGTTAAAGTGGTGCTCCCATCTGTATTTAACATTCTAAACTCAAAAATTTCTGCAGTGTAAGATAACTGGTTGTCAAGAAGCGAATGCCAAATTTTATTGAAGCCACCACCATGAATTGGCATGCAGCAGATAATTTATGTATTCGTTCTGCGCATTCCAGCCACCCTTCCTGTCTGCCATTTCAATTCAAGCCGCCCCAATTCTCTGTTTATCCAAGTTCTGCCATGGGCATTAACAAGGCACATTGGCAAACATTCAAAGTTATTAGCTCAGCTCAAAGTTGAAGCTAATAACTTTGATGCGTTAACTAAGTTATTTTTTAACTAAGTTAATGACAGTTTTTTATTCTCTCACGGCCAAGTCAATATTTGGTTGCTCTTGAATTAGCGATGGTAAACCTTTCCATGTGACAAAACATGCAACATTTTCTAAATGTAAGCTGTATTACTAAATTATTATGATTACTGTGAACACACTCTAATAAAATGTAGGATAATAAATACTCTCCTATTTTTGATTTTCTTATACAATTGAATGTTTATCTTTCATATTTTAGCTTAATCAGTACCTCAGGACCTACCCATGTAATTCAGAGTTGTATCACACATGTAAAATAAGGTAACTACTATTAATCTATAAATAATTTGATTTTGATTACTGCAGCCAATGCGAAGATGGCTACGTTAGCTGTGTAGTAAATGAATAAGTAGACCTTATCTGGTTTTAGAAAAAGAATATGAAGATAAATATTAGTGATACATCTTAATATTTTCGGAATACACATGAAAGTACAATTATCTTTATTTATAATATTATATATGTAATGGTTAACGCAACACCTTTAGAATCACGTTCACTGGCAGGGATCAGGACCTATTTGCCCTTCATCTCCTGAAATTACTCTTTTGACTTGCACAAGAGTTGCATAAGAAAGTTCCGGTTCCATGTGCATAGACTTCATCAGAAATCAAACTTAGAATGCACGTAGTTATCGTAACAACCGAAACTTTAGAAGTATTTAAATATTTTAATAAATATAGAAGCTAGGTGAAACTTGATGTATTGTTTAATTTCTGTGATTCAGTTTGGTTATGAAGGTACGCTCTGCTAATCGCTAGTTGTCTGTTAGAAGTAGTAATTATCAAGGATATAGCGTCCTTCCCCGACCATTTTACGACAAGCCATTTTTGTGTTATTTAAGGATAAGCTATGTTTCAAATTGATTGAAACTTAAACTAGTGACCAGACAGTATGTTATAATCGGTTTGTAAATATCGTTGCATAGTAAGCAATATGGTTAACGCAGTCTATAAGCATTAGAAGGGCAAATGATATTTGTTTGAATTTACCTAACAGAGCAATGATTTATAAATAATGATGAAACAATGCAAGGTCTTTGAACATTGAGTGAATACGATCAAGTATGTAGCTATTTGTATACTAAGAAAGAAACTGCTGCATGGTCTTTATTAGATAAATGAAAATTGATTTTTATAATCTGTTAGTAAGTTGTAATGGTTAACGTTTAGCAGGCATTACAGTTTTCCAATTTGCTATTACCATTACAAACCCCTTATCCCTCAATTGCACACCCACCCCTCCTGTGAAAGTATATGGGATAATAACAATTGCGCAGTTGTTTGAGCGACATTGTACGAAAGTAATGGAGAAAACTCCAAAAGGTAATAAAGAATTCGTTTAAGTAAAACCAAAAAATAAATAAATTCCGGGAAGATGACTAAGCGTCAGAGGAGTTCACAATATAGAATAAAGGAACATTGGCCGTATTTGATAGTCACGTAGGCTGTTGTTGTTGTTGTTGTTGTTATTATTATTTGGTTTTTAGGAGCATTAGCAACTAAGGCCATATTGCTCCGATCACGTAGGCGACCACTGGTGCGAACCATGTGTCGTAGCAATGAAGTACGTAGCATGGAGTAGGCAAGGTATTGAAAAGTGACTTGAGGAATATTAGACCATTTATGTAACAAAAAGTCCCCTGAGTGAGGTCTGAAGAGGATTGTGCTGACAGACATACCTTTCCAGTTCATCCCACAGATGCTGAGTGGAATTCAAATTTGGTAGTGGGCTGACCGGGGCAGATGCTCGAAGTCCTCCACGTGTTCCTCAAATGACTCTCGCACATTTAAAGCTGCAGATGGTTGCATTGGCATCTTGAAAGTACCTCTGTCCATAAGAATAACAATGAAACATTGCTGAGTGTACCTGATCCGCAGCGATATTCAGATATACTCTGTCGTTCACACTGCCCTTCACTGCGATCGGGGAACCAAGAGTATGACACTAAATCATGCCCTACATCAGTACCTCCTCCAGCAGCGTGCACTGCCAATATATAAGAGAATAATTCTAGTGCCTCGAACATATGGTTTCCTCTATATGTTTGCCCTTCTATCGGTGCAGGAAAATGTAAATTGGGTATGGAAGCCAGTCATCGGAACTCATGACTGGCCACTAGTCCTCCTGCGTCCATCCTTTACTCTCCTGGCACCGGTGCTGCCATATTTTCCGGTTTTCTTCCTAAATCACTGACTTCCATGAAGATATCCTATTCTTTGTAGTTCTTTGCATAGTTGTGTTACGGATAGCTTCTGATCTTCCACATTAAATGCAGAATTTAATTGCTGTGTACTTGATAATCCACTCCAGCTGTTCACTGCAGCTCATCGTCACCTTTCAGTTTTGGCCGCCGCAATGCGTCTATTCATGGATGTTTTTTGGGCTGTCAGACAATTTTGAGCCAAAACAATATGAATATTCCTGTTTCCATGAATGGACGCACCCCACAGCATCTACGAGCGAAGTCACTGACCGGCACAGTATATATAGTGACGCACAATAGTACCTGTCAGTTCGCCAATACGAAGCCCGTGCAATGGGGAAAGGGAAGGAGCTGATGGAGGTTGAACGGGAAATGATTTGCGGCGCTAGAAAGGTGAGATCAGCATTTCAACAACCGCAGGCATTGTTGACTGGTCGGAGGGCCACCATAGTAAAGGTGTGGCGGGAATAGTCCAAAGAGGGACAACCACCCAACGTGCTGGGACGGGGAGATCGCCAATTTGATATGTACCTGTATGAGCATACCTTTCTCCTGAACTCCCTCATAGGTAGCAAATGGATACCATCACCGTCCTCTCAACACTGGTTGAAAAATGCCCGGGTTCGAATAGCGTCAATGATGCCAGATTTTTTATGGGCTTTTTTTTTTTTTTTTTCATAACATGACTGAGTTAGTCGGTCTCAGACGAGGGTTGCATATATATATATATATATATATATTATTTATTTTTCTCCTGGGGGCGCCTCCGTAGCCAGGTGGGAAGGAGCAGCAGTGCGTATCACATGCTTCTTGATTAGACCGGGGTTCGAGCCCATCACCACCAAATACGGAGGATGCGGAAAGGTTAGGGAATGACCACCGCATATCCTGGAGCAATATGGCCTTAGTTGCTAATGCTCCTAAAAACTAAACAAACAAACAAACTTTTTCTCCTGGAAGCTCGAGTTTTTCGTCCAGTAAACGCAAATTAACTATGATCAACAGCTTTGATGGGCCTTTCACATGCTTTAAGTCTGAGCAGCTTTTGTTCATCATTCAAACTGGGCGAATGAACCCATTGAAAATCTTTCGTTTGCATAAATTTCCTGTCAGAATTACAGGAATTGTTTTTCTCTGTATATGTGAAGTTTTTCTCTCATTTGATAATTAGGCGTAATCGATGTTAAAAATTTTCGTCGATTTCTGGGATTCGAAGCGTTTCTGGATATCCATAACGCTTGTCGTCTTCCAGATCTCCACTGTCGTAATCGTAAAAACCAATAAAACGCAAGCGAAAGAGAGCATCGTTATCATACACTTGTTTTATCACTTTTTCACAACGTGGCTGAGTTAGTCGGCCTCAGGCGAGAGAAGCATGGTTTTTTTCTCTCGGAAACTCGGGTTTTTCGTCCACCAAACAAACAGAAAATCGACCTCAGAACACACGCAGTTTACAGACAATATATAGTCGCCGATTCTCCTAAAACCCTGCCACAAGAACTTACAATTTTCCTCAATTTGAAACAAAATAAATTAAACTTTTTACTCTTTATTTCATTACTCAACACAATGACATCGTTTTGAACAACACGACAGCTGTTAATGTTAACCTCAATGGACGAATCTCACACTACTTTCCAGTCTGCCCCACAGCGGTTCTGTTGGACTCAGATGGACTCTGAGCGGAAGGTCTATCAGTATCACATTATTCTCTGAAAACCAAACCGCCACACACCAAGCTATGTGATATGGGCATTGTCTTTTTTTTTCCTTTGAAAAAAAAAAAAAAAAAACGTAAGTCCTTGCCATAATCTGCTAGCCACAACGAATACTATCTTGTCAGCATTCGAGAAAAGGCACGAACTAGCTGTGACTTACTTAGACATTGAGGCTGCATTTGATGCCGTCCAAGTAAACCAACTACTCACTCTCCTGAAATGCCACTTCCAGATCACAGGGAACATATTATGCTTTCTCTCCTCTCTTCTGAAAAACAGAGTTATAAAGCTTCATACAGGAGATCGCACCCTTACTAGATCCGTCACCGCAGGAGTCCCACAAGGAGGGGTCCTTTCCGGCCTTCTGTTCTCATCTATTATCTTCCCACTGGTTGCACATTCTCGATGTCTACTGAGCTATGCAGATGATATCAAGATACTGACTCCCATCATCCCTGGTCAAGACCTTGATCTGGTAAAAACCGAAATTAACAACACTCTCACTGCAGTCACATCTTACCTCTGCCAGTTCGGGCTCAAGATCAATCCTGCTAAGTCCGAATTCATGGTGTATTCATTGAAGCAAACTCCTTCTTCTCTCCAGCCTTCGGTCGGCAACACCCTCATCCCAATTGCATCCAGCCATCGTGATCTGGGCGTTGTATTCGACTCCAAACTTCGATTCAACGCCCACATAGACATGCTCCTCACACGTGCTTCAAGACTCCGGTGGATAGCAAAACAGCATCTCCTTCATATCAGAGATAAAAAGACAACCGTGAGATACATAAGAGCAATCATCTTTCCACCTTTACTCTATGCTGCTGAAATTTGGGCGTCAGCGGCACCATCAATAAAGAAACCACTCTTTGCCACAGAATTCTGGCTCCTAAAGTGGGCCAACAGGAAGCACAACCTTCCAGCTCTGATTCACACCACGCAGCTTGCCAACTCTCTCGGGATTCCACGGCTTCCCACCTTAGTCGAAGACCAACGCCTCCTAGCAACAGTCAAGATGATAACAGGCATAATCGCAACACCTTCATTCTGGGATACCTGTGGCTGGAGGATCCCCCCTGCTGCCCTTAGGGCCAATCCCGAGCTCTACTCGCATTCAGCGCGACTCCATCTCTCGGACAGGTTCCTCCCTCAGCAGATGTTCAAGCAAACCCAGGCACTTGACGCCGACCTGAACAAATTCGCTATTGACCGGACTTACAGGAAAAAAATTATGTCTAGTAGGACTAATCTGCATTGACATGTGTACCTTGCATCTGTTCCTGTCTAATTGAGCTGGTGCTCTTATCTCGATGTCAAGTCAGCTCAGTCAGACCTAACTCTCGTAAGGAGTTCTCTCCTTTGTATAAAATATGTTTTCTTTTGTAAAATTACCTGTTTTTGTAAATTAATTGTTCTATTTTCCCGGAAGTTGCGGGAGGTTGTAAAAATGTAAACCCCTGGCTTTTTGGCCGTGAAGGGCATTAAAGATTATCTCTCTCTCTCTCTCATAAATTTACATCAGTTTTGGAAGAACGATGTTAACAAAGATATCATAATTTCGCACCTCCTGCAAGGTGCTGCCCAAGAAAATCATCGAAAAGTAATCCTAAACCATTAGGCTGTTACTCGTATGCTTCACAATTGGAACAGTGAAGTTCTTTCTAAAACACCCAGTCTTTGGGTTTTGGAAAGAGATTCTCTGGTTTCTCCAAAAAATTCTTACTACTTCCCTAGGGAGACAGTTCATCCGAATATGATACCACCGCAACTGTTCGCAATGTCTTCATGATTATAGGTTTGTGTGAGGCAGCTTATCTGTTAATCTCCTCTTGATGTGTTCTGACAACTGCTCCTGTACGTTCTCAGACCTCTTTGGTGATTTTTGACATCTTTAAAATACACGGTCACTCTGGACGATTACCATTCTCCCCACACCGGGTGGAAAATGCCTAGGTTGGAATTCCGTTAATGACAAGAGGAATTTTTATGCCCTTTTTTCACAACGTGGCTGAGTTAGTCAGTCTTAAGCAAGGGTTACATGGTTTTTCTTCAACACACCTCTGGACGATGTTCAGTTTTGTCATTACAAACCTCCCCCAGTTCAGTTGTTACAGATGGTCTTTAAAACTTTGAGTAACTCCGAAATTAGTTGGGCCTTAACATCCTGCTGTGTGATATCTAACACTGTCTGTCCATATTCAAATTTGGTGAACTAGTTTCCCTCGCAGCATGCGGATTGCTAAGTCTTTTGTTCTGCAATCTTTTTATTAATGATTCAGAGTCCAGCACTATTATTATTAATGATTCTTACTCTAGTCCAGTCCCCTTTTTAGTTTCCCCTTTTTTTACTCTTATTACGATATTTCAATTTTAAGCTTATTTCGCACCAGTTTATTGATCTCTCTGCAACCCCATCAGTCTTTCAATCCCCCCCCCCTCTTCCGGATCTTTTTCTTATTATCAGCCGCCATGATCACTCACATGGTTATTGTTTGTCAGCATGACGTCACGTAATCTTCTTTTCTCAGTAAGGTATAGGATCATCTTTCCATCTTCTTTGTCTTTCTCTACTTCATTTGCCTGTGGGTCTCCAGTTCCTTAATACTTGTATTTTTGTCCATTATCCATAATCACTCTGATTACCTAACCACTATGATTAATTAAATGAATTTATAATTGTAAAGAAAATAGTTATATATCACTTTAGTTTAGTCTGTAAATATTAATCATCTGTCAATCGTCTAATAATTAAATGATTAAACAACTGAATAATTTAAAATATTACAGTAAAATTCCATCTGTACAATCTTAAAGGTATTATATATTTAATTGTTGTTAATTAACAGATGAAGTTAATCACATTGATTTCCTTGGGAAATACAAATAAAGGAAATGGGATTGAACAGAGCCGAGGATTTTAAGAAGTAGTTGGTGACGTTGGAACGGTGTTCAGTGGTGTAGAAAATTTGGATTTGTATCAGGTTAGTACTTGCTTGGAAGCCTACACTATCCTACCAAAAGTCTTGGACACTTTTCTGATTGCAGAAAATTGTAGACTAAACATATACAGTATAAGTATTTTTTCCCAGCTCCCCGTGAGTACAAGGGAGGAGTTAACAGAGTTTAAGAGGAGAATGACACAGTGTGGAGAAAATGTGTGCGCGTGCTATTGGTCAGGAATTAAATATTCTCAAGTCGACAAGTGGCAAGGTGTTGAACAAATGGAAGTCCAGTGGTGATACACCGAGCTTAAGAAACAACCACATAGGCGTAAAATGCTAACGTAAGACCAATGGTTATCTCATCCCGTCGTCATCCCTTGAGAATCTGAGTTTGGAATTGTGAATAGTCACAGGAAAATCTATAGGTTAGCTAATGACACGTAGAGAGCTGACCGCCATGAACTTTCATAGAATATCTGTAGCCCTCAAGATAACAAAAAGAATTGCGCTATCCATTGACAAAGTGGCAAGTCACACCGAACCTGTACTGTATCAAGGAAAATCGGTCCTGTAGAGCAATGAGTCGCGTTGTGTGCTCTCACACTCTAATGGACGTGTTTGGATATGGCTGATGACAGGAGCACTTTTTTTTACTACATGAGCGTGTTATCCCAGCCGCAAAGTTGGGAGAGGATGTCATGGTCTTGGACGGAAGTGGGGGAGATTCTTGTTTTACAGACCAGAGCCACTAGTCGCAGTGCATGGAACCACGAATGCTGATTCCTACATTGACTTTCTGAATAATTCTGTGTACTGTAGATCGTAGAAATTTTATGGAAGCAGTTCATACTCGTTTCAACACACCATGTCAAAAAACAAAAATTTTGAATGGTTCCAAGAGAATAACATGCGAACGTTGCAGAGGCCAGCGCAGAGCAACGACCTCAACCCAGCTGAACATCTTTGGGATGAACTGTAATGCATAATGTAGAGGGCTCTGGAGCGAGTTCTAAGGCTCGTACTGAAGAGAAATTTGGACAACAGGTACAATAAAGAATGCGCTCGCCATTTATTGGGAAAAAAATTAGTTACAAAATATGTCACTATATGGCGCTGTGGCAATACAAATCACATGAAAAGCGCTACAATTGTTCACTGTGTCATCCATTTTGGTCAACAACAGTTTCCATTCGAAGAACAGCATTTTCTACAGCAGAACGTAACATGTCAACTGGAATAGCCAGCACATAACGTCTAATGCTGTTCTTCAGATCTTCCAGAGTTTGACATCCTTCCCGATACACCTGGTTCTTCAAAAACCCCACAACCAGAAGTTGCATGGGGTGAGGTCCGGTGATCGGGGTGGCCAAGATGTCTGGAAACAACGGCTGATGACCTATTCGTCTGTAAAGTGTTTCCTTAGTAATCTTTGGACACAACGCGGTGGATATGGGGTGGCGCACCATCTTACATGAATGTGGTTTCCTGAAGGCACCCACGTTGTTGCAGCTTTGGTATTGCGAAATTTTCCAACATTTCATAATATCGTTGCCCAGTGATGGAACAGGTGCGGGGTCCAGTCGGTGTTACCTGTTCAAAAAAATATGGCCCAATCATGAATGTGGCCGTAAATCCACACCACACTGTCACTTTTGGAGAATGCCACGGGACCTCTTAGATAACTCGAGGGTTTTCTGTTGTCCAAATGCGACAGTTGTGCGTATTCACTTGTCCCTTTAAGCAGAAGTGGGCTTAATCACTCCAAAGGATGTTCCATGGCCAAGTGATATCCACTGTCATTCGTTTCAGAAACTGAAGTGCGTATGTGAAACGAATATCTGCAACACCATGCTTTAGCTGCTGTAGCATGTGCATCTTGTAAGGATAGTACCGCAACACCTGACGCATTACTAGCCTTACAGTGGAATACGGCATGTCCACTTCATGAGAAACAGCTGGCACACTTGCGCTACCACATGGAGATTGACTTGATAAATCCACGACAGCCATAGCCACATCTTCAACACGAGAAGAATCCACTCGTTTTCGACCTCTACCTGGTTGAACACCAAATATCCTGCCGCTTCAAATTTCGCAATTATTTTGCGGACAGCACAGTCATAGGTCCACGCCTTATGCACTTCTGACGCCGGAATTCTCTGATAGCCGCAGCTGCACTGTTGCTGTTCTGATAGTACAGCTTCACTAATAGTAGCGCCTTTTCCTGCAACGTTGTTGGCATTGCTGCTGTAGTGCAGGCAAACATTTACTGTGATTTTGAAGAGACTGCTTTGCGTTTATACAGTACATTTTGTTGTTATTTGGGTTTTTTTTAGGAGCATTAGGAACTAAGGCCATATTCCAGGGATATGCGGTGGTCATTCCCTGACCTTTCCGCATCCTCCGTATTTGGTGGTCACGGGCTCGAACCCCGGTCTAATCAAGAAGCGTGTGCTACGTACTGCTGCTCCTGCCCACCTGGCTACGGAGGCGCCTTTATATAGTACAGTAGAGCTGAGTAGTGGTGCTGTGGCAATAACTTATGATTATGCAAATAACGTAAGTTATTTTCATAATCGTAACTAATATAGTTACGCGCCATACAGTGAAAAATTTTGTAACTAATTTTTTCCCCCAATAAATGGCGAGCGCATTCTTTATTGTACCTGTTGTCCAAATTTCTCTTCAGTACGAGCCTTAGAACTCACTTCAAAGCTCTATACATAGGGATACTTTAATTTTAACAACCCTGTATATGTAATCTTTATTGTACACAAAAGTGATATACAATATACCCTTCACAGCAGCAGTAGTGCCAGGGGTTTTACATTGGTTGGCGTAAATGTAATGGAATAAATATCACCCCCGCTTTCTATTATAAATTAGAAAGTTTTCGAAAGCGTATTACAGCCGTAGATATGTCATTTCGCAAATAATTTCTTTGAATAAATACATGATTTGTTCACAACCGCAAGTATCCTCTGACTTTTGGTAGGATGATATATTTTCTCTATTTTATAATTCATTTGTAACCAATATTAATATTTTGTATTATAAACTCCAATTTTTCTCAATTTTAACTTAATACTAATTGCATAATATTATTTGTTAGTAACTAATTTCAGTTGTAAATTTTAAATATTTTTCCTCATATTAAATGATTTTATATATTGCTATATCATAAAATTATTTTATTGATTTAGCCTTGTCTTAGGTTTAACAAAATAAAAGTCTAAAAGGAAACATGAATTAAAAAAACTACAAAATTTAGTAGCAAAATAAAAGTAAAAATGAAATATAAAGCATGGCACACGAACTTAAGATTGCTTTGCTTATTCTCTCTATAACTTCATTTTCCCTCATGATCGATATTGCATTTTAAAAGTCTTATTATATCTTAGCATTAGCATTAGCGTTAGTAGAGGCATATGATGCAAGAAAGAAAGCTTATGTTGCATCAGCCAAAAAAAAAATTCTTCTCATTTCACCCATCCATTCGTTCCAATTATTTGTCTAGTTCTGCCTCTTGAATTTATTTAAGCTATCAACTTCCACAATGATAGATGGAAGTTTGTTCCAGCAATCAACCACCCGCTGGCTAAAGGCAAATTTCCGCACATCTATTCTATAACTGTCTTTTGTCAATTGTAATTTATATCCCCTCAGGCGATTAATCTGGGAAAGAGGAAGAATCCCATCAGCATTGAGCCTGCTCAACCCATTCAAGGCCTTAAACACCTCAATCAGATCACCTCACAGATGCCTAGTCTGCAGACGCTGCAATTTGCAGAACTTAAGCCTGTCTTGGTAAGAGGACCCCTTCGTTCCCCTCTCTTGTTGCCCTTCTCTGTACTCATTCTAGCAACTCTACATCTTTCCTAAAACGAGGCCTCCAGAGCTGTACGCAATACTCAAGGCAAAGCTTGACTATTACCTTATACAAAGAGATAATCACCTCCTTTTGCCTACTAGCAAAATTCCTTTATATCATTGGCAATACCCCATGACCTGCTCTGGCAACCTGTCTGCACTGCCCAGAAGACTTCATATCTGAGTGCACAATTACTCCCAGTTCTTTTTCATTCTCTACAACCCTGAGTATAGTACCACACAGTTGTTACGTTTCTCTGGGGTTACTTCTACCCATCTTACTATATAAAAGTCTTGTTTATCTTTTGGGAGTTGCACCCTGTGCATCAGCTTGGCCCTTACGCGTAATCCCCTATCCATTTGCCATTATTCGTTATGAGAAACTAATTTATAACGAGATAATTTCAAGCATCAGACAAAGATACTCTAGCTGTATTGACTGTCCATGAGTGTTTATTCAACTGATTATTATTTTTTTTTTTTAATTTAATCACGCGGCTTGAACCAAAAGCGCTTTATAATCTAGGAAGCACTGTGTAGACAAAAAGACTGGTATCAGTATTGTTTAGAATTCGTCCGCATTCTTTCTGATGAAAAAAAAAAAAGTGGAAATATTGAGTACGATGTGATAGATATGGTTAATAAACAACCAAGATAATCATTGCAGGAGATTAAAAAGTAAGATGCGAAATAGTTCAGCTTCAATTTGGTGGTGGAAGGGAGAGGTCTCATTGAAATTTGATCGCTTTTATGTCCAGATGATTCTGTTACAATAATACCACAAATGATCCTCGCTATTTATACCTTATAGTCAATGGATTCAGAACAGAAAAGGACCTTATTTACATTATCAAATTTCAATGAGCATTCATTATTTTCGGGGCGTTTGTCAAAAGGAACAAACACCATAGGACGTGGTCTACTCTTCTAAATTACGCATCCGAAATTTCTTAAGGTTTCCAAAAATTGGTTTCACTTGACGAAAGCTTATGAGACCAAAACTTACCTCCTAACTGTTTTGATATGATTGAGAGATTAAAAGATTTAAAAGAATTAAAACTTAAGTATTTTAATTCTCAGGAGAAAGTGCCCTTTCATCCTTGGTTCATTATTAAATCATTAAAAAAACAATCTGAGTAGTTAAAATAGTGGAAAGAACTGAAACTGCTTAAACGTTTTTAAACAATTTACCGACGGACGAAGGATGAAAGTGCACATTCTCCAAGGAATTAGGGTTCGAGCCCGTGACCACCAAATACGGAGGATGCGGAAAGGTCAGGGAATGACAACCGCATATCCCCGGAGCAATATGGCCTTAGTTGCTAATGCTCCTAAAAACCAACCAAGGAATTAAAGTATTTAAGTTTTTCTTTTCCAAATTTTAATCTTGCAATCATATCAGAACAGCTTGGAGGAAAGTTTTGGCCTCATGGTCTTTTTCCAGTTGAAATAATCTTCTAAGTTAATAAACAGGATGGCCCTGGTTATCTGAATGCATTATAGCAAGTAATTTGTAGAGTAATTATGGTGACTATCATATTTGCAAATATTCATTTTAAAAAACGCAAAAACTCTGAGGATATTGGTTGGACAGAAAGACAAGAAATTTTTAAGCAATAGGCGTTTCGCCACTTTTCAAAGAACAGGTATCGCCTTTCGAAGCAAAATACAATACGCTTAACAATTATGATGTACCGAATTCGCCCCTATACTTAATGGTGTGATCAACCAGCAATAGACGAGCCTAACGCAAAACATAGGTGATATGTTTTGCTTCCATTATTTGTTAAGTGAAAATGAGCGCTTACTGACAGTAATGACTCTCCCTGGATCTTCAATCTAGAGACTGTTACCAGTCTCGCGTGTAAAAGGTAACCGCACGTGCGTGACGCTCCAATCTATGACGTAATAGTATGTTACCGTCGCTATAATTAAAGAAACATCTTATCTGATATCAGTCGATTGTGTAGTAATATAATAATTTATTGGCGCCTATAGTCTCGTTGCGAAGACTCTAACTAAGAAATACAAACTGCACGATACGTAAATTCACTCGTCGTTAATTTTTTTATAAATCGAAGTGACAATTCTGCTTTTCTTACTGAAGGAAATCTAAATCAGGAATAGACTTTTATGTCCAGAAATACAACATCCAGAAATACAATACAAATCATATTAGTTAAAGTAATAGCACATATTACGAATAAATAGCAATGTACTTTTACTTTGGGAGCAGTGCTGTTTATCGGTTGTATAAGATCGAGGCAATTCTTTGCTTCACTACATGAGAATGATTCTTTTTTTTTTTTTATTAAGCAAAGTTAGCTTGATTTCTTGGGAAATATAACGTGCAAAACGATTAATTTGCGCTAATGGCATAACTAAGTTTTAAGACTGTGATGTTTTTCTTGATAAATGCCTGATTTTTAAATACCATATTTTAAATTCAGTCTTAAGTCAAAATAGTGAATAAATATGTATTTGTCTATTTACAAATATTTACATTAGCAGTAGAGGCATATGATGCAAGAAAGCAAGCTTATACAGCATCAGCCAAGAAAAAAAAAAAAAAAAAAAATCTTCCCATTTTATCCATTCATTCGCTCCAAACGTTTGTCCACTCCTTCCTTGAATCTATTTAACATTTTTTTCAAATAAATTTTTAAAATAAAGTAAATAAAAATAAAAAATAAATATTTTTTTATTTAACGTATTTATTTATGTAAATATACATATGTACCGCCAGTGATATCGCAGTGGTACGTTAAAGGGTAGAGACGGTACATTACAAATAAATTGATATACAGTACCACAATCGGAATGACTTGTTCACAAGAAATTAGAAAGATTGGGGGGAAAATAAATAAATAGCATTTATTTTATATGATAAAATATTAGTAGTTCAGGAATTTTTTTTTCCAATAGCAATCTCAAGTTTAGAAGGTTAGGAACATCTAAGTCAAAGATTCCCAAATCATTTTTAATTCATGACAAACACTGTCCAGTCAAATCATTATGACCATCCACCTAATATAGTTAGTGATTATGTCCTCCTCTTGCCATTAGTACCGCTGCCACCCGGCGAATCTTGAGGTTTTGATTTTATAAGGGCTCTGAACGTTGCAGCAGTTAGGGTGTACCATGTTGCCAGCATTGCGACGCGTAGATCGATCTACGATAGTCTACGATAGATGGAGGATCCAAACACCGGACCTGGGATTCATATCCCACGAATTCGGCGCCCAAGGCAGCATCTGAAAGTCACTTTCGTGTTCCGGGAGGACTTCCACATGCGTTTACTAGTTTCAGCAGTTTAAAATTACAGCTATGCTTATTACTCTAGGTTTATTATCTAAAAGGTAATTGTATGTATTCGCTGGTCGGATTGCCAGTCTTGCAGAATGAAACACCAGACTTTTTGGAATAGTCTCTCTCTCTCTCTCTCTCTCTCTCTCTGTAGCACAGTGGTTAGTGGAGATGTAATCACGTTTTTCACCGGGTGGAAAAAGTTCAAACCCATTTGTGACGCAAGAAAATTTTATGAGCATTTTCACAACGTGGCTGAGTTAGTCGGTCTGAAGCGAGGTTTCTTTTCCAAACTCGGGTTTCTCCTCCAGCAACAGGCAAATCAACCACAGAATACACCCAATTTCCGGACATCGTATACCGACGCTTCATAGCCTCTTAGTTGCTTTGCCATTGAACGCACACACATTGATAGCCGAAGCTCTGTTGTCTAACAGTGAAAGCTGTGTTTAATGGCATCATGCAGAATAATTTGGTACATCATGCAGAAAAATTTTAGAAATGTTCTGGAAGCACAGAATATCCTAATATTACAAAAATGTCATTAAATAAATTAAAAAGGTCCTAATATTAAGAAAAAGCTAAAAGATACATATTAAAAATGCCATATAGGAAACTAGTACAGTAAGAAACATTATCCGTTAAGTATCGCGCTGAACTTTCTAGAAAAAAATGGAATTCCGTCAACGTTCCGGGTTCTAATAAAAACCAAACGAAAGCACTTATCTAATTTGGTGTTTTCCTATGAACTCAGACGATTACCTACAGAAGCAATATCTAACCATCCGTGGCTTTAGTTGCCTTGGCAGAAATTCTAAAACTCCACCCAATCCACCTACTTTTATAACGTTAGCCTTAAAAGTCCAAAATTTATAGAGATTTATTTTCGAGACTGGAACCTCAAATCTCTGTTAACAATATTGCACATTAACGAAGCGTTTAGTATTTCACGCTAGGAAAAAATAATCCTCATTATAGTTCTTTTTTTTTTTTTTGCACAGGATATAAAACTGAATATTAATATATTTTAACCAAATATCGATAATTGGCTAGATAGAATTCTGATAAACGATTTTACAAAGATAAATATTGTACCACTTCAACTACCAAACCCCTATCTCACCTACATTTCCTGTAAAATATTTTTAATAGGTTATATAATCATTGCCGACTGCAGTATTCCTCCCCAAACTCCAACTGTTCTTCTTTTCGTAAAGATGGTTTCGGTCTTATTTAATCAAAAATTAAAAAAGGAAAAAAAAAAGTCGTATTCTGTTTATCCTTGCATATTTAGCTCCTCTCATAGACCTTAACATATTGAGACGACTAGATCACAAGCTGGACAATCTTAAAGGAACCCTGCAGTCTACTAATTCCACAATAGCTATGGGAGATTTCAATCTTCAAAAAAGTAAAACCTCATCATAAACACGACTCAAATGTTTATTATATATTAGACATTATGAATAGTCATGCACTTATTCAGCAGGTAAAATCCCAGACCGGAGGAGATTACTTCTTGGATTTATTATTTTCAAACGTATCTAGTGCAGAGGTTCTCGGGTGCTGTTCCATCTCATCACAGGACCCTTTGAGATCGCATTGGCACCTTTGATAATCGACATAAACACATTCGAAACTATAACAGAATAGACTTGGACCATCTAAATCAAATCTTGCGACAGACTTACTGGAAATTCTATACGAAACTATATTGATGAAATTACTATTCATTATTATTAACAAAATAATAATTACGCAAAATTGTACCATTTAAAAATATAGTAAAGGCAAAATATCCCATTTGACTCAACAACGAATTAAAGCATACTCTCTAGTAAAGACAAAGCACATAAAAATAAAAATAAACAAAATCGACTATAACCCATATTGAGTTTATTCAACTAAGAAAGAAACCAAGACTTTACTGGTCGATTCTCAGAAACGGTTCAACGCAAGCAATTAAAATATAGTCGAGACTCTCAACTCCTTTGGAACTCCGTCAATACTTTAAAACGTAAGCAACCTGCGCCCATTAAAAAAAAAAAAAAATATATATATATATATATATAGTGGCGGACAAAAAAACTTTATCACCTTAAAAAGTAACATTTGTAGTGAAACGTATAAGATATTCTTTGATTTCAGTCATTTTGTCGCAAAGCAAAGGTATTGCGTCAGATAACACTTCTATTGCATTAGACAGTATTGCAAGGTATTGCATCAGCCGTTTCTATAAATACGGCGTTGGAAGGGTATACACGCTCATTAGTATCCTGTTTTGCGGAGGTGTAAGCATGGCTCCACATGTTCAGTTGACACCAAGAACAAAAAGTGGAACTGTTTCTCTGTCTCGGGAAGGGCTTTCTACGCGTGCTATCGCTGATAAAATAGGCTGCCACCAGTCAACAGTATCCCGGGTGCTGAAATTAAAGCGTGAAACCGGTGATGTGAAGAGAAGACTTGGATCAGGCCGTAAGAGAGTGACTACGCCTTCCCAAGATCGATATTTGAAACGGCTATGCCTTCGTAATCGCCATGCTAGTGCTCCTGATCTAAAACTGGACTTTGAGATGGCCTCTGGTGTTGAAACAACTATCCAAAGACGGAATGTGGTCTGCATGCCTATCGATCCAAGAAGAAGACTTTGTTGGCCCAATAAATGAGGAAGAAGCGACTTGCTTGGGCTAAAACGCATGTTTCATGGACAAAAGAGCAATGGGACACCGTCATCTTTTCTGCAAATCGAAATCAACCTGCAGCGCTCGGATGGGAAGCGATATGTCAGAAGACAAAAATCGGAGGCATACCATCCTAACTGCATAACACCGACTGTAAAGTTCCCCACCCGCCGGTCAGATGGTCTGGGGATGCATAACAAGCAAAGGGGTGGGGCGAAATAAGTTTATTAACGGAACGGTGAATGCAGAAACCTACACTGCTATCTTGGAGGAGTGCCTGAAACCCGTTATTAGGAATCACCACAGAGACGTCCAAAACTGAATTTTTCAACAGGACTCAGCAACTTGCCACACAGCAAAATTGATAAGTTTTATGCTATTTAGATTTAATGATGAGCTTGTCTTCTTGTCTCACAAGGCTTAAAACATACAATTTTTTTTTCCCTCATGCAGTCATACCTCAGAAATGCTGGCATTACAGTGTTGGACTGGCCCGGCAACAGTCTAGATTTGAACCCTATTGAAAATTGCTGGTACATAATGTCATCTGTAATTGCTCAGAAGAAGCCAACAAGTAAGATTCAGCTGCAGGAGAGCATTGTAAGGTACTACGAAATTGGGCAACCGTATATCCAGAAGTTGATTAACTCTGAGCCTGATCGTTGCAAGGCTGTAATTGCAGCTCGAGGAGAAACAACAAAATATTGAGGACTTATTTTGCTGATATACAGTATTTAATACTATTAGGTTAACTTGTCATTTCAGTTTGTACACGTGAATGCAATAAAATGTATTTTTGGTTGTCATGATTTCCATTTGCATGATTACTCATATTGCCATTAATTATGCATTTTACCCTTTGAGAAGATATTTATGGCAATTCGGTATATTCGGTATATCGGATTTCATTCACAGAGATATATATCCCATCTAACAAATGAATTTCGAACATTTCTGCAACCCACAATGCAGCGCAAAACACATTATTTGCAAAATTCACAAGTGATGCAGTTTTTTTGTCCGCCACTGTATTTGTATGTACAATAACTAATCTCTGTACTCTTCTCAACTCATTTCAGATTCATTTTCAGAATAATACGAAAATCTAAACTCGCGCCCATTCAGTGACCTTTCACTTGCAGATGCACTTGATGCTTCAAGTAACCACCTGCCGTCCTTTTAAGCATTAATTAAAGAGACATTCTTAATACTCTGTCAAATTTAAAAAACGAATTTTCTTGAAGTGCTGTTTCCTTCAAGTGCTGTTCGATCTGATTAGTGAAGTATATCCAGTACATTATTCTTCCCCAACTACGTGCCTATAACACCATTAAACAGTATTTTTAAAATTTTCAACGCGGTCATTCAGAGAAAATTATCATGATTTTCTACCTGGCAGGCCATTGTGACGAACATGGTGACGAACCTGGCCTCATTTTGGCAATTCATTACTATGAGCTACCGAGGTCATTTACATCGACCTTTCTAGAGTTTATAATTTGAAACCATAATTTGTTGAACTACAAGTTGCAGTATTACGAAATCGTTGACAACACTTTTCTTGATTGGCTATTTTATTACGTATCAGATAGAAAAATATCAGATAAAACGAAGATAGTTATTCCAAATCCTTCTGTTCAAATTGGAATTCCCTCAAAGGTTTTATTTAGGTCTTCATCTGTTTAATAGGGATTTTTATGAGACGGGCCAGTGGCGCAACGGATAACGCGTCTGACTACGAATCAGAAGATTCCAGGTTCGAATCCTGGTTGGCTCGAGAGACTTTTTTTCTCTCTCTCTCTTTTTTTTTTTTTGAGGCTGTCGTAGCCGAGTGGTCAAGCTAAGCTGCATTAAGTACGACTACTTGAGCGCCCGTGCTCACGTGACTACTAAATACGGTGACTTTTCTTATATTCTCTCGGTCTTGTAAACTCCTCTCATGTGATCATCCTAGAGCACCTGCGGCTCTTTAACTTTTAGCCCACATGAAGCATAATTCGAAATGAAGTTAGAGGACTTAAAAATCAAGGACATGTGGAGTGCAAGACTAAAAATGCCTTCAAACTGAAATTGAGAATTTGCAGAGGCAAAAGGCTGCCCTTGCAATTCTACACAAATGGACGGCGATAGATGAGTTGAAAATGCAAGACCAAATTGTGTTCGATGCGTGGAGACGTATATAAATTTGAAAATATTTGCATTTGGACTTCTCTCAGTTTTTGGTTGGACGAATTTCTGCGGGAAATATTTTCGAACATGAACTCTATTAAAAATAAATCAAGAAATGCCTGAATAATGCGAGTCTTTCAGCATGTTTAAAGATGAATATTACGGCATACTCGCCTGATATTGAGAGACTCGCTCAAAAGAAGTTCAGCAGTAAAAGTTAGAAATATTATTAATTCGTACCTAATTGAATGCTTGTTACATTTTTTTTTAGTATTAATAAATAATATTTCAAAATATATATGTTTTAATAAAACACCTTCCCACTCTATTCCACAGCTTGAGCTGAGGTGCGGCTTTTCGGATTCTCTCTCTCTTTTTTTTAATTAGATCAAAAATGGCTCTTCACTAAAAAAAGGCTGCCGACCACTGTCCTAGATTATAAACACAAAATTTATTTACTTATTAAAATATCAACTCCCGCTAGCAGGGTTCCTATCGTGTAGCATGCATGCAGATGACATTAATATTTATGCTTCTGGTCTTAACAACATACAATTCGCTCCAAAAGCCTCTTAACCACATCAGCTCAAAGCAACTTTAAATTAAATTCACAGAAGCGTCAGGTTATGACCTTATCTGACCTCAAAAGGAAAATTACTCATCTCAACTACGTTATGAACCAAACATATAAGAAGAGTTTTTCATAAATTAGACGTAAGAGTCAGTTTTTCTTACAACTTTTCATTTCTTACGCACATCTGTAATATAATTCTTCAAGCATACAGAAAGTTAGGCTTCTTCAAGAGATTGGCCTCTTCAGCGTCTAACTCACTGTCAGCTCACACACGTTTTTACATACGAGGGAAGGGGGGTTCAAAAAAGATTGATATTCACCCAGAAGTAGTTGTGATAGAAGGTTGAAATAAACACCGTGTATTACACTTTTTCAACATAGTCACCCGATAAAATGACACATTTTTGCCACCTCTCAGTACACTTCCGCAGGCTAGTTTTGTAGAAGTCCTCTGACTGTCCTTCACACCATGACACGGCAGCAGAAATCACCTCATCATCAGCAGCAAAGTGTTTTCCACGAAGAAATGACTTCAGGGCTGGAAAGAAGAAGAAATCCGAGGGTGCAAGGTCGGAGGAATAAGCAGGATGCGGCAATGTTTCAAACCCACATTCATGGGCATACCACGATAATGCCCCTATGCCAGGAATGCATAGGGGCATTATCGTGGAGCCAGCGCACACCTTTTGACATCTTTCCGCGTCTTTTTTCCTTTATAGCAGCACATAGCTTATGAGGAGGTTGGAATAATACTTTGCAGTCACAGTACATCCCATTTGAAGGTAATCTGTTAGTATTATGCCATGCTGATCACAAAAAAAACTGACATCATCACCTTGCCAGGATTTCCTTTCACCGTTGCCTTTTTTTTTGGGGGGGGGGTCGTGATTCTGTATGCTTCTATTGTTTTGATATTTGTTTTGTTTCAGGATCATAGTAATGGGTCCAGGTTTCGTCCATGGTGACTAGCTGTGGGAAGAACTCCTCTTGCTTTTCCTGGCACATCGACAACATTTAATGTGCACATTGTGCCCTTTCCTTCTTCTGGTAAGGGATCAGAAATCTGAGAACCCATCTAGCAGACACTCTACTCATATGCAACTGTTGATGGATGACGTTCTTCACAGACCCTAAACTTATTTGGAGCTCTGCAGGTAATTCTTTGAAGCTAATACGGCGATATTCCAGGATGAATTCCTTAATTTTTGCAAAACTCTACCGTTACAGCAGTTGCTGGGTGTCCTGGGATTTCTCCATCATGTACTGAGTTCTTCCACATTTGAATTGTTTATACCAATCTGCAACAACACTAACCCGGGCAGTGTTTTCCATAAATAGCAACCATTTCTTCTTGGGTTGTTCTGGGTGTTTTCCCTTGCAGAAAGAGGAACCTAATCACTGATCTGTATTCCACTTTAGCCATTGTGGCACTTCACTTCATTCAGCGCTTTAAAGGGGAAAAAAATGAATTGTCAGATCGAAATTTGTGTGGTTGCAATACATAGATATTTCAAGGTATAGAACAAAAATAATTCATCTTTCTATCACAACTACTTCTGGGTGAATACAAATCTTGAACCTCCCTTCGTATATAATATTTTTACCTATCGAATTCGCTTGCCCTGTCTGGATAACTAATTGGAATGCCTTATAGATAAACTAGAAAATATTCGAACCAGAATTCTCAAATATATGTTACGCCAGAATAAATTTTATAATTATAATAAAAATCGTTGTGATACGTAAATATCATAACGATTTTAACAAATATCACAAATATTTAACAAAAAACTCGTAAAAATTAAAATTATTGTGTCTGCAAGGATTAAAATTTATGCATAAATTTATTAAGAGTAAATGCCTTAACTGTTCTTTACTGCCACAGATCAGGATCAAAGCTCCTTGTTTAACGATTCTCCTTCGTGATTTAAGACCAAATTCATAACAGAGCAAAATATAGATAATAATTCCCCGTGACCGACTTATTACCTTTGATTAACCACTATAACCAAGATTCTTTTAGTGAGTTTTTTTTTTTAATTCAGCTTAAGAATCTAGAAGTTAATTTATTAATCATAATCTTCCTTAATACAGTAGTACTGAAAAATCGCCATACTACAGCTACTCGATATATATTTTTTCCCTCTCTTGGCTCTTTCCCCGTATTTTTTTCCTCTTTCAATATTTGACTAACATCATTTTTTAAATTAATTTTCCTTAGTTTTAAAATTAAATTAAAATATACGAAATGAGTTTTAAGCCGACAGGACGTCATACGCATGACATAGTCATACTCACAGTGTTGAGGGTAAGACGCCACCGATGGTTCCCCACAATTGCGCGTCATGACACCCACCTGTCGTACTTTTCATGCCATTAGAGCCTTTTTATCTATATTTCCTATTTTTAAACACGTTAGCATATATGCATAATGCACCCATTGTCTTCTTCATGTCCATCTGTCCGCATGTAATAACTATGCTCTGGTGGATAGATTTTCATGTAATTTTATATTTGCCTTATAAAAAGATATGTCGAGTCATTCTAAATTTCATTAAAATTGGACCATTAGAAATCCGACAATTATTAATTCTTTATCCGTCCGTCCGCATGTAATAACTCGACTCCCAGTGGATGAATTTTCATGAAATTTAAAATTTCGACGTTGTAGAAAGATTTATTGAACCACCTCTAATTTCATTAAAATTTGGATAATAAAATCCGGAAACTAGTAATTCCTTTTTTCATACATATCACATAGGCTGTCCATATATCGTATATTGTTGCTGAAGCTCTGGACATTTCGATTCGTAGAGGTTGGATAGACGTACGTCTATCCAACCTCTACGAATCGAAAATGACTATAGTACTGTCATACATCTCCAGGACGTCTTTATCCCTGCTTTTTTTCTTTTTTTTTTTTTTTCACTCCCTGACCGAGAAAGAATTTCCAGATGTAATGTATGCGGTGTGCATTAGAGGCTTCCATTAAGTCTCCGGAGTATCAGTTCGGTCAGCGTTTAGGGTGGTGTGTGTGGTTCAGCTGTAGCGGGAGACGCAGAATAACACATGGCGCGTCAGTGAAGGCAAAAAATGTTCACTTGTCGCTCCTAGCTATGCATTCGTTGTTACAATATAAACCATCCCTGCTTACTCGCCGTGTGTAAACAGCGAGAAATAATTCGCTTTGAAGATAAATGGAAAACAATTTCATAAGCTGATAAGCATTCTGTATTGTTCCCAATGATCGTAACTTTGGGGAGGATTTCACATGGGAATTAAACAAAGAAATCCAAAAAAATAAAATTCCGGATATAGAGGTAGCAGATATTTACCGATATTGTACGTGTCATCTATTGTTTTCTTCACTTCGTATCTCTTTGGGACAAGGAGTTCTTCCGTGAATGAAGAATAAATAGAATGGAAAATTGTCTTTATAAAAGATGCCTTAAAAGTCCAAATAACATTCTGTATACGAATTTCCCTCAGCAGGTGAAGCAGAGCTTTTCGCTCGCTTCTTTTCTCCTCGACTTGCCAATCTCGGCCAGGTTATTCCTCTAAAGTCCAAACATACTCAAATGCACCACCCGAATCCGACAATCGCATGTTCTTTAACAGTAGTCTTTAACAGCTGTAACCGGTAACGTTCAAATACATTTTTAATTAGCCAATAGGAGCCGATTATCACAAATACTCTTAAGTAGGATAAGGAAATTAAAATTTTAATATTAGTAATAATAATTGTCAGCCCATTAGGACCTCTCATAAACATGGTTCTACTATCCGATGTCTCTGAACTCGAACTGAAAAAATTAAAGTTGTGATGGGAAAGTATGAACTGTTAAATATATGGTTCTAATATTTGGATTTCCAGGTAAATTGTGAATCTTTCCAAACTACCCAAGCAGATTTATTTTTTTCCAAAAGATTTTCAAATTTATGAAGTTGCAAATTTGGAGAAAAAACTTCCAAAACGAGTTTTTCAGATTGGAAATTTCTTTTGGAATGTAACAACTTAAAACGCGTAAATTGTTTTAAAAAAAGTAAACTTTTTTTTAAAACAATGAATTCCAAACTCCTATTGAAAAGGCGAAATTAAGTTTCTATTATACGAAGCTCTCTCGGTCCTGTTCACCCCTGCTGACCAAGGTCCAACTAACTCCAGTTTCCAGTCGGCGAAACCGTGCAACCCTCATCCAAGACCAGCCTAACTTGGCCACGGTGTGAAAAACATCACCCATACTATTGCATGGGTATATTTTCAGATATGATGGTATGATCTTCCGAGTTAAAATAGTTCTACTGCACTTATTAGTTATTTAAGATTTTTTTTAGGAGAAAACAAAATTTTATTATTTTTTATTTTAAATTTTAAAATTTATTTTAATTTTTACACAATTAATACTGTGTAAAAGTGGCGGCTGCTGCTTGAAGTTCAGCCATTTCAGAAGCCAATACTCATTTGCAAAAAGATCGTAGGATTGTAGGGACAACAGAAGCCCAAATTTCTAAGTCATAACAACAGTACTGGGTGAATCATCCTGTAGATATATTTTAGTGACGTTTTCGATCTCTGATATGAAGCAGATGTTGCTTTGCCTTCCATCTCAGCTGATTAAATCTTCGGTGAATGAACTAAAAATAGTATGAAAATTACGTTTGGGATAAAATATTATTCCCAGAACCTTGTGTTAAGTCACTTGAGGAATGGCAACGCTTTTGAGAGATGGTTGTATGTATGAATGGTGCTCTTTTTTGAGGGAGAAAATTATGATGGCAGATTTGGCAGGTTAATCGTCAGCGAGAATTGTACCAGGTAATCAGAGAAGTTAATGAGAACTTTGTATATTCTGAAGGTAACAAATTGATGATCATGTGTAGGATTGATAGTAGTAAGAAATTTGATGTCATCAGCATAGCATAAGCACTGTTCCCTGTAAAGGTCGGTAAATAGAAAGATTGGTTAAGTGAACAGAAGCCAGAGAAAAACCCCTTCCGGGGAAACGCCAGCAGTGACACAGCAAGAGAATGACTGGCCTCCCAGCAGGAGGGTGTACAACTCTGGAGGTCAGGAGTGAGCGGAGGAATTCCTGGGCATTTCCTTTAATCTGAACAAATCTTTCCAATAGCAATATACGGACTTAAGCATTTTGGCATGAATTGCGGCACTTCATCGTGGCGAGCAGTATCCGAGAGCGGTAATTCTTTGATAGCATTTAACAGTTGCTATCAAGGATATCCCTTTAGTTGGAATTCTTCGGAACCTAAATATAGTTGAGCACAGCATTTATTCTTTCTAGAAGACAGTACACCATGTCATGCGGTCCCTCTGTGACAGTATAATGATTTTTCCACTCACTTGTTGCTTGTTTGGAGGGATCTGCGTTCGAGTCTTGTCACAGACTGAATTAATTTCTAAAAGGCTGATCAATCTGGCCTATAGCTAACCGACCTCAGGAGAAGAGCGTACGATTCCTTCCGTGTATAGATTTTTCAGCCTGAGCAACATGCATATCGACTCGTAAACAGGCTTGTTCAAATATAATACAAAACATACAAATTATAGATTTTTCAGCCCGCACACCATGCATACTGACTCGTGAACACACTTGTACATTTTATAATACAAAATATAGCAATGTGGTGTAAGTTGCTGATGCGCCTGAAAACCAACAACGGAATGTCATATGGCATCGTTTTATTTTGTGTAATCTATTAGGATCAAAGATGGCTCACCCTTACTGGGAGTAATTAGTTGTTCATCGTTAGGAAAAACATGAAGATTGCAGTGTCTTCTAACTAAGAGGACAAATCATGAAGATGAAGAATGTGGATGATTAGCAACAAACGTAAGTGCTAATCAGATTACTAGACGGTATTTTAAAATCAAAATTTTTATTCACTTAAACAGAGTAGAAAAGAAGTGAATGAATCAAGGTGTCAAGTAGATCGCGTTAAAATTTTAGCATTTGATTGCAATAGTTTTTAAATCGCAGTTACTCCAATAGGTGGATGTGATCTTCACTACATCCTCTGTGTAAAGCCAAACATTTTTACTGCTGGTAGTTGAAGCATAAAAAATTCGAGGAATCATCTGGATATACAACCATTAGAGTAAGTCTAACTTTTTCTTGTATTTATTATCATATCCAAACCTCTGTGCCAGTATAGTGGCTTAATCACTTTCACCCGTTTGGAGAGATCTGGGTTTGAGTTCTCTTATATCGGCTGACTTTCTGACAGCCTTTTCACTCTGATTTGAGTTAGCAAATTTCAAGCCAAGATGCGGCGCTTTTCTCTTGCGAGTTATTTCGGAGTTTTCCTCACTACAAACAGGACAGCTACAGACCCATACACGAAGGCGTGGAAGAAAACGAGAGAGGTTTCTGCATATAGTCTGTATAAATCTCCAGGGTTATGGACCTTCCTTGATGCAGAATAGCCATTATCAATACCAGAGACTAATTCAGCTCAATATTTCACGAGAATCACATTTTAAAAATCATATAAGAAGACAAGATTGTTAATTTACATCACAAAAACGATAATTAGCCAATTAAGATGGTGAGGTTTATCAAGAGAAACACCTTTCAGTTCACTCCTGATGAAAGGTTCTATTATATCGGTAAAGCAATGTTTGGATGCCTCAGGTTATCTGGAATTTTTTTTCCATCAGGCGTATCCCTTCATGGCTGCAGTGTATCCATCTGTGATTGAATTCTTCGAACAGATTGTCATAAGCCAGAATTGTACAGAACTGTTTCCAGGAACGTGAAAGTGAATCCAATTTGCTGCGATGGCCTTTTCACTCACCAGATCTCAATCCAATTGAGCACCTGCTGAATGAAGTGTAACGAGCTCTTCAAAGTACAGATCCACACCCATCCAATTTGCAACAACTGTGGGAAGTAGTTGAGTCAGTGTGGACCAGCATCCCTGTGGCATGCTTTCGGCACCTTATTGAGTCCATGCTAGGACCAGTCTTGGCTGTTCTAAGGTTAGACGGAGGGGTGTGCCTAATACAAGTCATACGAAGTATACGAAATTATAATCAGTTATACAAACATGCAAAAATTACACCAATTATAGGCGTACAAATCAGATTTAACCAATTACAAAGGTACAAAACTTTTTTTTTTCCACAGAAAATAACTGGTGTGCCTGTTTTTGGAAAATTTTGTTGAATGCAAATTTAAATTAGCAGTAATAACACCTGCCTAAATTCAATAAACAAATAAAGAAGTATTGTACTCCGTCAACAACCGTGAGTTTATCAACCACAGATTTAGGATAACGGGGTTTTATATTTATATACGAAAATTTTGTAATCTGCATTTTTGTTTTGTACATGTGGTAAACTCACGGTTGGGGGCGGAGTACTATACCTCTTTATTTTTAGGGCGATGGATCTAGTGGGTGGTACAGAGGGAAGGATTCGTTTCTACTCTACCCCAATGGTTCCTAAACTTTTGCCACTCAAGCACTCTTGTCGACTATATTCGCGGCACACCCAAAGAGTCATTGCTTTTGCACTCATGGAGTTTTCCCTAACCTTACAGAAGAAAGTTGTGACACATCAAGGTGCCAAGACAGTTTGAGAACTACTGCAGTTTACCCTCCCATTGATGCACTCGTCAATGGCATGTATAACGTGTTGGTCATGTATGTATCCCCTGTAAATTTTAATGTTTTCGACCAGCATTTTCCCCGAAAGTATTTCGGACTTTTTTTTTTTTTTTTTTTTTTTTTGTTATGGCGATATTTGGTGGATATTGTATGAGCAACCATATAATTGTTTTTGTATTGTATAAATGAAAAATTAAGTTTACGTTTTTTTTTTCTCATATTTTTAACATATTTATTGTTTTGTACCTTTTGCACCCTTAGTTTCTGTGGGTCTTTATTTAGTCTTGCCAACCGCGGTTTTTCCGCAAGCATTTTGAGGAATGCATCTCCCGTGGTTGACAACGGATTACTGTAATGTGATTTCAATCTGTTATAACATGTCACGAGGAAAAATATTTGGCCAATTACTCCATTTTGCAAGCTTTCAAAGAAATACATTTCAGTTGTCACTGAAACAGAGCCCTCGTTAGTAGGATCGCCTTCCTCCCCACACCAGGTGGAAAAGACCTGAGTTCGAATCCTGTCAATGATGCGAGGAATTTTTATGGGTCTTTTTCGCAACGTGGCTGAGTTAGTCTGTCTTAGGCGAGAGTAGCATGGGTTTTCGTCCAGCAAACAGAAAATCGACCTCAGAACACACGCAATATACATGGCGCAACATGGCCTTAGTCGCTGATGATAATAAAAACTTAACAACAACAACAACAACCAAAACAGATCAGACTTTAACCTCATGTACAACTAGGTGGTAAGAACCGTAGCCACCTAGTTGCGCACTTGTGCGAATATTGAATAGTCCGCTTACTCCTAGTTGAGAGGAAGCAAACAGGTCTGTTTACATCCTTTTGCCTGCGCGCTCTCTCTCACTGTAAGAGAGTGAGCTGTTAACAAGAGTAGTTTAAGAAAAGGAAACAGTTGAAAGAAGGGTAATGAAGACAAAATTATCTTATAACCTTTTGATGAGGCGAATAAGATATTAAAAAGCGATTTCAATACGATGGAGGCTACTTATATAAATCGAGGGAAGCGTTATGCATTCACGAAAATACATAAATATCGAACAAAGGCACTATACAAAAAAATAAATTTTATGTTTATATTCCGAGACAAGTACATAAAATCAGAGTTCTCAAGATAGAAAATACAAGAATATTATACCGTATTTAGTAGTCATTATGTGTTGAACCACAATCACTCAAAGCGCGTGCACGCGCTTTGAGTGATTGTGAAACAAAGTTTTTCAAACTTTTTCTGGTTGTGGAACCTTTTTAAAATCTAAATCTTCCCCGGAATCCTAATATAAATAGTAATAATTAACAATAAAGTAAAGTACAGTAATATATATATGCAGATCAAATAAAAAATTATTGATAAAAAAATTAACAGATTTGCAGAATATCTGGGTTCAATTACGAACCCATGATTCCGCGGAACACACTTGGAAAACCACTATGTCTAGACAATTCTAAATTTGAATATTTTTTAATTAGTATTGAAATATTATTAATATACACTCCTGCCTAAAAGTTTTGAATCACAGCATATGACAATAGTTTTCGTTATTTATTTTAATTTTTTTTGAAATTAGCTGTGACAATGTAAATTTAATATAAAAACAATACACTTCAAAGTATTTTAAAAATTTTATTAAGCATTGAAAAATTTACAGCAAAAAATATTAAAATGTACAGATTTTTCATCAAAATGTCCTCCACGAGATTTTATCACTGCATTTACAAACGTGATATTCTGGCGCTTCGGGTCATTGTCTTGTAATATAAATTTTTTTCTACAAAGTCGTTTATGTTCAAGAATACTTTTATAACCTTCTTTTCTTAAAATTCCTTTAGTTTTGTCGATGTCACCCACTCCAGAAAAATAGAAGTAGCCCCAGATTATGATTTAATTACTACTGTGCCTGGCTGTAGGCACTTAACAATGTGGCACTATTTTTACTTCGGTTGATTACCTCACATAAACTCTACGCTTGGATCCAAAACTTTCAAATTTGGATTGATCCATCAGAGTACGTTTTTCCACCCTTCAGTTGTCCAATTTGATGGCTCTTAGCCCGAACCAACCGTTTCTTTCGATTTTCCGGTTTTAATAAAGGTTTTCGGACCGCTGCACGGCCGTGAAGTCCTGCTTGTTTAAGACGAAGTTTTACAGTGGATGCAGGCACAGGAGTTTCTCTGTTCCTATTGAACTAAGCTCGGATTTCAGGGGCAGTATGTCATCTATTGCGTTTAGAAATCAGTGTTGCGGTCTTATCTTGAGCTTCCGTTGTTACGCGCGGTCGTCCTGATCGTTGGTTGTCCTTTACGCTGCCAGTCTCTTTGAATCGTCGAATGATATTTTGTACTCCTTTAAATGAAACACCTGTTTGTTTGTTTTTTTTTGCCAATACTTCTCATGGAATAACTTTCTTTATACAGAGTTATAATAGCACTTCTTTTTTCAACGCTCAGTTCCTTATTTCTCGCAATGTTTATCACGAAACACACAAAACTTACACTAAACGCACTTTCTGAATGACGGGTGTTCGATTTTATAAGTTACAGCCCTTACTCCTCAATTTATATTATATATAAAATATTATTATATTATTACAAAACACCCTAAAAAGTGGGAGTGTACAACGTTCTAGAAAGTGGGAGTACTGTTTCAATATTATAGAAGATTGCAGATGATTTTAGAAAACTATAGAAGATTCCTGAATGTAGTAGAACGTTGTTTTATCATCTACAAAGTTTATATTACATTCAGGAATATTCTAAATTTGTTTTAAATATTATGTCAGTTTTTTGATTTTTATAAATAATAGAAAATATTTTAATAAAAACTGGTGAACAAGTTGGTCCTATTTTAATAAAAAGTTTGAAAATTAAGAAAAATGAAATGTGATTCCACACTTTTAGGCGGGAATGTGTTTCAAAAACTCACATCCCAGCTGTGTTTTCTACATTATCTGCCCCTCTTTCATTAGATAACAAAAACAAACATTGCGAAGGGCCTGAAATCTTTTTTTTTTCCTTTCTCTCTCATTAAAAATCGCACGGATCCTAGTTTGAAAACTTACGTTTATATTGTGTATAGATGTATATTTACATTAGCTGATTTAACAAATGTTTTTCATAACTTAAATATTAATATTTAAGAAATGAATACGCTTTTAAGAGTATTATTCATTATAATGTCTTGTTTTTATAATTAATAATGTAAAATATTACATTAATTTCAAAGAAGACATTACTGTACATTAGTAATGTAATGAATTGTAGAAATTTTGAAAATTTAAACAGTAATAGTGTAATAACTTGTTCGATAATTAATAAAATAATGAAAAAAAAAAAAGAATAAAGTTAATATCTAAAGGATCTGCATCGCTATTGTTTCAAACTATAATAATAACTTTGAAGTTAAATCAACAAGAAATAATGTTATATATATGTATATTCAAAAGCTCCAAAATTATATGTACATAAAAAGAAGTTCCGACTGATGGATCATTTTCACGTTATTTCCAATTCTTCTTTTCTCCTTCAACGTATAATCTTCCCTTTACTCGGTTATCTTGATGTACTTGGCAAAATCGCACGAATTAACGTTAAATTATAGTATTAGTGATAGGAGCAATCGTAATTTGCATAAATAACTTAAATAATACATTGTCGAAGACTGCGGCAATCCCACAATGCTCTAAGATGCTTTTCACAAATTATATAGACATTAGGATCAACTTCAAGCCAGGAACAAAGTCGCCCTACTTTTATTGAACTGCAGTCCAGCATACGAGTATATCGATCTTTTTAACACTGTATGTACTTTCCCCATGTCGAATTACGTCAGACCATCTGCTCTGAATGACTGTAAACTTCGTGATAATTTCAATCAATAATTCTTATTATTTGCATAATTCTCAATTCCTGACACAGATAAAAAATCGTAATTTTCTTCAGTTAAATTTAATTTACTTCTAGCACCTCCTTCAGAATGATGCTCGCATTTCATGTGATTTGTAAAGTGTCTAGAAGGATTAAGGAATAAGTTATTTTCTCATTCCTTACAATTTAGTGGCATCTACTGAAGTGCATTTCTGATGAACAACTTTGAATGCAATAGTGGGGGCAATAATGCTAATAAAAAATACATATTACGAAATTCATATTGCACCATCTCAAATAAAAAAATGAACGCATTTGTACTATGTCCTTTGTTTAAAAAAAATTAAAAATGAGCAGTTTAAATTCATTATTATCGCTACTACTCTTCCCATTAAGAGTTAATAGCGGATCAATTGCGTTTTATGACCCGGGCGAAGTGAAGAATTGAGTAAAGTACAAGCAAAAACACGAGACTTTGTATTTTTTGAGCTGAGAAGCCCATACTCAAACTGGCCTTATCTATTCGGCAATACGAACATCGACTAAAATGGTGAAAACAGTTCTGAAATTTTCCATAAATAAATAAGTAATCATCTTCCATAAGTAAAGCATTAAATGTTGGCTTCAGTATAGCATTCGGAAAACTAGTTTCCTGCTCCCACACTGGGTCATTGGAACATTTGTGATGTACTTGTAGACTTCATACGTATTTCCTGATAATTACAGTCTACAGAAGTCCAGTGTTAACAAATATCTTCTTTCCTCTTCTCAACCTCCAACCCAAGCACGGTACCAAGTACTATAGGTTCTAACACATCTCGTGTTTGGGGTTTACATAAAAAAAAATAAAATAAAATAAAAAAATTCTAAGGCCTCCTGGCTTTTAAGTTTCCTCGGGGAATATTCTAAACAACCCATCCAAGTGTTTCCCGCTATAGTAACTATCTTACCTTTATTCTAAGAGCCGAAGCAATTATTATGGTTGCTTATTCTAAACAATTTATTTATTTATTGAATAAATAATAATAATAATAACAGGGCCGGCTGCCGCTTAGGAGGTTAAGAGAGTGTAATGCAGGGATATGTTGGAGAGGATTCGCACAAGTTCCTTGTTAAATTTTTGAGGATTATCCGAGCCCCTTGTTTAAAAAATTAGTTTGATAAATGTGGCAGACTCTTTTAACCGGGGAACGCTTTGGTGAAATTCTTCTTGAGTGAGTCTCTTTTTAACATGTTGGCAGTACATTCCGGACTCCAGGTTCTGGACTAAAAACGGTCCGAAATCCTAATAGGGCGGGGGGGGGGGGAGGCTCAATTCAAGCAAAGAGAACTCCTTACTGTCCTTTCCCAACGTTAATTCTCGCATCAGGGGAGATATACTCTCTAGGGCCGGCCCTGATTCTGTATTTTAAAGCTTTTTTAAAGTTTATTATAAGCTTATAGAACATACTATAATATGCAATATAAGTTAACAAATAATTTAATTTAAAAAGCTATAATTTGTTCTACTTCATCTCAGGCCATGTGATATATTTTATCCCAGTACTAGGAATGTATGCATGCTCTTATAATTCGAAAACGATAGCCGCTAAAACCGTTAAATATGAGAAATGTAATTTGTTAATTTGCATAGTGCACATAATATGATTGTCTATTGACAATGTAGGCATGGGAGCAATACACATAATGAAATTAATAAATGAAAATTACAATACAACATTGGTCCATGATTTGTTACATGTCTGATGAAGCCTTTTTGCGTTTTTCTAGTTAGCTGATAAGACCTATTTGACGAGACTTCCAAATTTTTGAGGTGAATTCAGATTTGTGAGCACTTCTTTAGTAACAGCATCACGTGTTCGTACCATATGATGTAAATCAGGTGTGAGCGCGACGAATGCTATATGTGTGTGGTTCAATGCGAGAACGGGCAAGACGAAAGATTTGAGTGATGGCTTTGAATGTGGCATAGCACCAGACGCGGCGGTATGAGTATTGTATCTCTAAAATTGCAACCCTGCTGGAGTTTTCACTCCAGCAGGGTTACAATTCTCTGTCTCTGGTGCATCGAGATTAGTCCAAAAACTAAGTAATCAATAACCAACGGCGATCGTGTGGTCGGAAACAGCTTATTGGTGCGAGAGGATACTAACGGAGGCTAGTAAGATTTGTTCAGAGTAACAGAACGGCTACAGTCAGTCGAATAACAACCCAGGATAACTGGGGTAGCCGAAGAGGCATTTAAAAACGCACAGCTCGTTTGTACCATGTCATGAATAGGAGTATCGCAACCTACAACCAAACCGAATTCTATTCTTATCAAAAAAAAAAAAAAAAAAAAGGTACGGTCACAATGGACTTATTGGCATACCAATACTGGACAATGGAGAAGCGAAAAAACGTTGCCTGGTCTGACGAATTCTGGTTTCTGCTTTTTTTCAAGCTGATTGGAGGACCAGAATGTGGAAAAAACAGCATGCATCCATGAACAGTGCAAGCCGGTGGTGTATAAAGGTGTCTGTCGGTATAAAGGTGTGAGCAATGTTTTCATGACACAATTTGAGCCCCTTGATACCAGTGTAGCAATATTGGATGCCACAGGTTATTTGTAAATTGTTTCAAATCAGACGCTCCCTTCATGATTGCAATCTATCCATTTGCGTATCGGTTAATCCAACCGGGTAATATGCCATGTCACAAGGCCAAAATTGTACAGAACTGCTTCCAGGAACATGACAGTAAATTCAGCCTACTGCAGTGCTCTTCCCAGTCACCAGATCTCAATCCAAGTGAGTACCTGTGGTATAAGGTGAAGCGAGTCCTTCGGAGTAGAGAAGCGCAACCATCTAATTTGCAACAATTGTGGGAAGTAATTGAGCCAAAATGGACCAGCATCCCTGTGGCACGTTGTCGACAGCAAGTAGAATCCATATCACGACGAATACAGGCTGTTCTGAAAGTTAAAGTGGAGGGCAACCTACTCGCTATTAATAGGTATAGGTGTACCTAATATAGTGACCATTGAATATATATTCTGGTAACATATGAAAGAAATTAAGAGTGTCGTCACGTTTGGAGTTTGTCATTTTTTTTTTTCCTTAAAATCCCGGCGCAGTATGGCCTAAGTAGCCCTTGCGCCAGAAATAACCATACCAATACCAATACCAATATAATACCTTAAAATTCTACTTATCTAATTTAAAACAGAAAATAAGATGCTGTAAAACCTATTGGTTAGTCGGTCATCCCCACTCTCAATCACTGCCTGTTATAATTGATATACAAATAAATGCAAATTTATACGTTTAACAAAACAAATACGTATTTAAAAAATAAATTTTATTTAGCACCATTAACATATGCCTGGAATTGACATTTGATGCATTGAAAATTTATCTCTCTCTCTCTCTCTCTCTCTCTCTCTCTCTCTCTCTCTCTCTCTCTCTCTCTCTCTCTCTCTCTGTCAAATGTATAATGATCTATGAAAAACAATCCTTTGTAAAACCCTGGTCTCAATTTTATAACTTATTCTTCAAACTAAGTTGAAATTGGTGCAGAAAACAGCAAAAAGATTAGAAAGATTTCAATTAAAAAAATTGCAGCAACTGAAAACTAGGCACCTGCGAAGAGACGAAATTGAATTGGTTAAGGCTTTAAATGGGTTGAGTAACAGCCCAGTGCTGATGGAATTGTTATTCTTTCTAGAATAACGTACACAAGAAGAAATAAATTCAAATTGGAAGTGGGTGATTTGAGACAAACTTTCATCTGCTATTGTGAAAGCGGATAGTTAGAATAAATTTAAAGACAGGTTATACAAGAAGCCAGTAATTTTTTTTTATTTTTTATTTTTTTGAAGATGTATAAGCTTGCTTTCGTGCATCATTGTGTCACTATTAATACCAATACTACTACAATATAATAAAGTAGTGCTATCTTTCAGATTAGATAGATACATTACTTAGAATAGAATGCACATGATAAAGCAAGCACTCCTGTAAAAATGTTAATATACCACTCCTACTGTACGAAAAATCTTCCTGATATTATTAGGAAATTCCTCCAATTGACTTTAAAAATTCCCATAAATTTACGTGATCTTTAAAAAGTCCTTAATAATCTAAAGTACATCGATATTGATAATATTAATGAATTTAATTAATATTAACTTTACAGTATTATTGGATATCCTAATTGGTATGAATGTGACTTTTAAAAATAAGATGTTTGTGTAAGTTTAATAGGAAATTATACTTGCTTTGTAGTTTGTCATTTCATAAAAGATTTATTTGCATGATATATCTAGTAAGCCATTATAACTTCTCATACGACATACATTTACTGGAGAAAGTCCATGTTAGTATAAAATTTTTCAAATAAAATATAGATAAATATAAATAAAATATTTTCCAAAGTAAACAGTTTTGGTTATGTTGAAAAGTGCCATTTCCTAATTTTATACCACGTAGATTTATTTTCTTGATACACTCGTTCAATTTAGATCCTTTCTGATTGTCTCCATACCAGATGGAAAAAGTCCCGTCAATGACGCAAGGAGTTTTTACGGGCTTGTTTCACATAGTAACTGAGTTAGTCGGTTCAGGCGAGGGTTGCATGATTTTTTCTCCCAAAAACTCAGGTTTTTCGTCCAACAAACAGACAACTTAACCACTGAACGTACGAAATTCACTGCGTATTATATACGGCTCAATATGGTCTAAGCCGTTGATGCGTCTTAACTCCTACAATAACAACAACAACAACTGATTGTCTTTTTTACATAATGAATTCAATGACAATGAAAACCAGTTGGGTTAAAATATTTGGTAAATCTCTCGAAAATAAATGTAGAGATGTAGATGGATTATTTTTTCTTTTCAAGTTGAAAAGCTTCACATAATTCATGTTTATATTCATTAAAGATTTGTGTACCATTTTGTATATGCAGTGTGTGCTATATATAATATTATAAAAGTTGTTTTTATAACGTGTGGACCTCACTTTCAGGTTCAGTTTAGGACCTGAAAACAATGAAAAATGTTCGTATAAACTTGTGTCTGATTTTAAACAGTTACCGAGCTGAATTTAAAAAAAATGGCTACATTATTGGAGTTTTCAATGGTAAAAAAATAATAAATAAGAATAAGCAGACATATACCTACTAAAATGTTTATTCACACCAAGTACATGTTTGCTTATTTTGATTTATTTTTTTTACCATTGAAAGGTTCATTGCCATTTTTTTAAAGTTCAAACAACCTAACTCCATAACAGTTTAGAAATGGACTCATGTTTATATTAACTTTTTTTCTTCTTTGTTTTCAGATCCTGAATCGATTCAGGATCGAAACACAATTGCTGTTCCAGTTATATATGAGATAAAATAACTGTAAATGCATTATGTAAACTACTCCAAGGTAAAATTTATAATAGTACACAGTGTTTACGTGTATAATATTACTATAAAGACCGTTTTAACTCGTTAGTTACTTGTATATAGTTAATTATATCCCAGAATTGAAGCAAGAATTTGTTTAGAAATTCTTAACAAAGATAGTTAGAAAAAGAAGCCCGGCCTTCTATATATTTTATTTTTTGTGCATGTTAACCTGCTAAATGGTATTCTGCAGTCGTAGTCAAGCGCTCTTAAAACACTTTATTCTTTATTTTTTTTTTTTTTACTTAATGTCCAAGAATATTTACATTTAGGTCTATTTATCAGTCTTGCTAAAAATAGCAATAAAAGAATATATACTGAAAATGTCTTCCACTATTAATGTTGCCTAGTTTATGATTGTAGGTAAAAACACATGTTAAGACCCACAGAAAAGTTCCACTGGGGTGGTTTCTTGGAGGAAGCTATAAATTGCAGTATTTTGGCTCTGTGCAAACAATCTCTGGGTCGTTAAAGTGACGTAACCAAAGTAAGGTGCTGTTTTCGTAGCCGTTTCCCAATATCTAAGTCGCTGTAACATAGCTTTTATGTTTTATTCCTGATTGAAGTAATTGAAAAATTTTTGACTACTTTTACTAGGCGTTGATTTAGCAGTACATCAGTTCCGTGTCCAGCTGTTTTACGTTTAGATGTAACATCCTATTGAAGTAAATATCGGGAGCCTCTCTATTTAAAGTAAAGGTATACAAATATCATTACTCAAATGGGTGCAGCAATAGTGTAAATAAATTCAGTGTAAAATCCTAAATGAAGTGCGTGTTAAACTCTGCTTGGATTTATTTAAAATGCATTCATAACTACGAAATTTTATTAATAACACTAGAAAATATCCACAGCTAAATATTAAATCCCTATAAATATTGTACTTATTCCAATACAGATTCTTCCATCGTAGATAGTTGACCTATTAGAATATTGGAGTTTTGATATTTATCTCAGGAATGGATTAGTCATAATTTAAAAAATCCTTATTGAAATTAATAACTATATTCATTTTCAATGAAAACAGTTCTTAATTTGAGTTATATGAAGCAAGTAGTTTGATATTAGAGTTGCGTCGCTCGCGCTGGATCTGATGATAGGATTCGGGAAAATTTTGGAAACGTTACTAGTTAACAATTTAGTGTTGATGTTGTGCTTGTATATATATGCCTTTACTGTAAACCCCTGGCTTGTAGCCGTGAAGGGTATTGTGTACGGCATGTGCGTTCTGTATACAATAAAGAGTTCTTCTTCTTATATATAGATTCAATAAAGGCAATACAGGAACTAAGTACAGTAAGACTTCAATTTAACAGATTTTATGAGGGTATTGAAGGGCTGTTCGTTAAATCCGATAGTCTATTCAACTCGAAAAAGTACATAAGGCTACAGTATGAAATAAAAAAAAATATATATATAAAATATTATAAACTTTTTTTTTTTTACAATTAACAGTTGTGTGTATCAAAAAAAAAAAAAAAACACCCCAAAATATTACATTAGGGTCACCCGAAAAGTTATTTCATATACTCATGTGTATTGTATCTGTAAATTGCGTGCGTTCTCTAACCGATTTGCCTGTTTTGCTGGACGAAAAACCCCAGTTTCTGGGGTAAAAACCCTTGCTTTCCACGCCTAGGACCGACTAACTCAGCCACGGATTGAAAAAAGTCCATAAAAATTCCTGGCGTCATCGACGGGATTCGAACCCGGATCTTTTCCACCCGGTGTGGGGAGGACGACGATGATACCACTGTGCTACCGCTCAGACAGTTGCGTGTAACAAGAGAGCTTGAAAATTTGCTTGAATAGTGGTAACAGAAACTCGGACTGAAGCTTAAGCTTATTCAGCGTCTGAAAGCTCTCGACTACTCTCACTGGAGGTTCACATGACGCCCTACTGATGTTTAACACACTCGTCAGGTTGATGGGAAAATGATGATGAGGAAAATTCTGGCTCCCTTGCGCTGTCTGCGATGTGATTCTTGTAAAGGGCGCAGGAAATATAAATGTTTTTTTTTTTTTTGGTTTTTTTTTGTTTTGTTTTTTTTACAGCAGGAATTGTAAACAACTAAAATACACTATTTCGATTTTATTTTTATTAATTAGTACTTAAAATTGAATTTAATTATTAATTAAAAATGTTTAACTGATGGTAAATAATATCAGACTGAGGCAGTTACGTCATTGGGACCCGTACAGACGAAGAGCCTACTTCGATGGACGCTGTCCGCTAAATCATAAGACTTGTCATCAAAGATTTATACACAGATGTGTTAGTAAAGATGGAGTTACAGTTCTTTACAACGGAACTTGCTACAAATTAACTGAGTACAGGATATATAATAAAGACATAATCAACAAAAATCACGAATTTGAAGGAAAGAGCAGTGCAGAGGTCAAACGTTAGAGATGACTTTAGCAAATGATCCCTAAAATTAATATCAAGAATCACGAAAATAATTTACTCTGACTACCCTTGTTACTGGATGACGTATGGCGTGTTTAATATTGAACGCTCCTTATCATTACTCATTAAGAATGAAAATGCATTTAATGCATTCTTCCAGATTTTTGGTATCGTTTTTGTTGTATGCTGGATTTTGTTGTATTGGGTTACAAAGGATCGACTCTCACCTTATCTGACACAATTACTAACGGCATGGAGTGATAAAAATAATGTTAGGTAGATGTCATGACTTAATAAGTTATTTATCTGAACTTATAATAATTGCATTTTAACATTAATCTTATTGTCTTGAATTGTCTTGAAAGCACCAATCCCAAAGATTGGTGCTAATATAATTTAAGTTAAAAACTTGTAAGTTTTATCTGTACAAATGGCATGTGTAATATGACGCATTTTTCGTTGTTTGTTTGTTTGTTTATTTATTTATTACTTAGTTGTTCTTTGCACAGAAAAGACATTAAATTCATCCAAGAGATCCTCCGTATCCTTGTAGTTAAGTCTTGGAGAAATTGTGGTATTGAATACTACCATTAATTTCTTCGAGTGTGGATAACGGTAATTTATTGCATGTTGAGTGACGTCGCCATAATGGTCATTTATAAGTAAACTTCAATGATTTCAAGAAAAAAGCAATAAATAAACGCTATAAAAATGTTCCATAGCATAATATGTTACACATATCTAAAAGTAGGTCGAGTAAAAGTAACGAGTGTGAGTCACATCAAAAATTGACTTTCATATTTCGTTTGGCATGCAAACCTACTCACCACCAGCGCGAGCCTCGGCCCTTCCCTCGTCCTCGCTTGCCGACCGACAGTCCCAGTGGACACAGGAGCACCAGGAGCAGGAGTAGGAAGGACAGCGTCCTACTCATTTCCCTAGATAACATCGAACAGCTCGCGGACGGACTAGCCGCCTGCAGAGGAATCGGCCGTCACTTTGGCGGCACCACGGGATGACTCCGCTGCACGGTGGAGGCAGTTCTCTGTCTCTCGAGTGAACCGTTAGGAAGAGCACTTCTTTCCGACGGTGAGCAAATCTGCATCAGCTATGGCGGGGAACGCGGTTCACAACATGCTTCCTGTCACCGCCGTGTTAGGGGTCTTGAGACGTGCTAAGAACGTGGGAGGTATGGAACCCAGGAAGCGAGATGGAGGGGAGGGATGCATACAGTCACGAGCAGATCCAACCTGTGGTTGTTGTGACGATCGAGTGATGATTGGGCTCCGCTGGTGTGACGAAAGGTACGACCGACCGTGACCTTAGGTTCGTCGTGTCTTGACAAACTCGCGTGTGTGTGTGCCGACATCAGCGGTGACACAGAAATTGGGATCCGCACTGGACGTCGTCCGTAGTGCCATGAGGTCTACGATGATGTACTGCAAGACGTAAACGGCCGGAAAACCATTTTATATCATCGAGCCTGCGAAAGATGTGAGCGAGACGTAGAACAAATTCCAGACTACGAAATGATGGGGTTTTAGTCACTGAGGTGCACAATAATTATTCACAGAGCCTTCAACAAACCGGCAATCCACCGTCTCCCAAGTGTAATGTCACTCGTAACTCTCTCTCTCTCTCTCTCTCTCTCTCTCTCTCTCTCTCTCTCTCTCTCTCTCTCTCTCTCTCTCTCTCTCTCTCTCAGTCATTCACTTTCGTAGCCATTTGCGAAAGGTAAGTTCAACGCGAAGGAGCCAACCGCCGATCGCCCATTACAGTGTCATAATATTCCCATAAACTTCTTGTCTCCTGCCACAAGGTGTCGTTCAGCGTAATCACCTGAGACGTGGGTGTGGAAAGTGGATGATGCGGCTCAAAGTCGCTTAATTGGTGGTTTTTTTTTTTCTCTCTCTCTCTCTCTCTCTCTCTTCGTTTTTGCCCCTCGCCGAGTTTTCTGTTTAATGGTTCTGTTGATTATGTGTGAAGAGCTCTCAGACTTGTGATATATCCAGATAAACCATTTATTTAGAAGAATGTTACAAGATGATATATATGTTTTAAAGAATAATGGTGTTTGTTGATTAGTGTGTTTCAGGTATGGTAATTTAATTATTTAAATAAATGAAAAAACTCGCTCCAAAATCAATTATTAATAGACAGATTTAGTGCCTCAAGCGTTACAAATCCGTGTTCTTTTTTTGTGAAAAACGCCTTTACACACCTTTACAGTCGTGTTTATTTGTTGAAATAATTTTATTACGTTTATTAAATTTATAAAACTACTTTATTTATCGTATTTCCTCAACTTTAGTTTAAAAAGAACTTTCTAAATAAAATTTTCGAGCTTTTTTCTTTATATTATGCTCGCTTCTGGCTTTTTAAAATAAATAAATGATCAAATTAATTTCGTGCCACTAACTAGATACAATTCCAAATTGTAACTAGATATAATACCAAAATAGCAAATATAGTTAAATAAAACAAATGGAAGTTCATATAGAATAAAAATCAAAAGCTTCTGCGGAAATCAACATTGCACCAGTTTCTTTTAAATTATTATTCCTTAACAAGAGATTATAATATTGGAGTGAATATAATATTCCGAATAAGAAGCACTAGTAGGAACAACAGGAAATTTTGGGAAATTTAGCACAACAGGTTATAGTATACTACCCAAAAAGTTACACTTTAATTTGTAACAAGAGTGTGAAGCTCTGTGTTGTGGATATGATAGTAGCTGTGGTCAGCCTGTACTGGAATGTTGCATATACTTCTTTTCTGCAGTTCATTATCACATGAGATACGTGTAAATTTTTATATCTCAGGCTCTGATTTCGTTCTGTAAAGTCATTGGAGCACATCGTCAAAGAAAGCAGAGTTAGTATAACTAGGAGATGATGGTCGTCATTAGGGGTTCACTTTCGCTATTAGGTATCCAGCGGAAGCTGGTGATTTAGCACATATTACATGGGATTTTTCCTCCGTGGAAAGTGGTTTCGCCACCTGTTATTGTTTTGAGAGGTCTGGGTTCGAATGCCTTCGAAGACCTGAGGTTCTTAAATCTCTCTTCAGTATGGATTATAGTTAGCCGATCTCAGGCGGAGGGCAATAGGACTCCTCCGTGGGTTATTCCTGGTTTTTCATCCCACAAAACGTGCAAATCGGTCTTGGGACACACATTTCTACAGAAATAATACACTGTCACAGTAGGTCCTAAGATGCTGATACATCGTAAAATCAAAAACAACAAGTGACACACTAGGTGTGTGTGTGTGTGAGAGAGGGAAAGAGAGAGAGAGAGATGATCATAAAAATGGGATGCAGCTGCAGGTCCATTTGTATCCATCCATTTTGACAGGTGTTGAGTCACTTGGTGTTATCTATGATGGGTTTTTAGTTGCGTGTGATATTTTATGAGTTGAACTTTGTGTCCATAGCGCTTTCTGGTTAAGTGGCCATGATATATAGGCTGACTTCAGGATAAACGACTAAGGGGTGTGGGGTGAGATTGCTTGCCTAGAGTCGAGTTTGCTGATTGGAGGATAAAGATTTCGCTCCTGCAGTTTTTGCTATTGTCAGACCGGTACAGGTTAGCATCATCCCTCTGAGCTTTGGAACGCATCTTTATGAGAAGGAATGTTACAGTCAACTGAAGCCGTTCTTTGCAGGACTTCTTGCAGAGAATCCCTATTGGGTACAGCAGCGAGAGATAATGTAGAATTCTCTAATCGGTGGTTTCCATGTTTTTTTTTTTTTTTTTTTTTGTTTTGTGTTTTCGCCAAAACAGTTGTCTGAGACGTCTGTGTATTGTGCGTGTAAGTTTTTCGTCGATTTGTCTGTTTTTTTGGATGAAAACCGAATTTTCCATATCAAAGAGGGAGAGAAGGTCCGTGCGTATTATCGATCTTTTCCCCACCCTCTTAAATGAATGCCATTACTACTACTGAAAGTAATAATGTAATATGTTATTACGTATTCTTTTTTTTTTTTTCTCTGATTGTCCAGAATTCTTGTTTCGCTCTTCTTCACTTAAGTGAAAATAACTTAGGTTGTTTTAAACAGACTTTTTAAAAACAAAATTCATTCTTCCTGTCATTGATAAAGATCAGTGAATTAGAGGAATCCTCATAAATTTAGAAGTTTTAGTTTCATGAATAACTAATAATCAGAAGTGATGAACTCCTTCTTAGAGTCTAATATTACATCAACAACCCCCTTTGTACTCACGGGTTGTTTCTTTGTGGGAGGGGGCCGCAATACAAGTGTTCATTTATCGAGAGGAGATAGAGCATTAAACAGTATTTGGTAGCAATGAAAAATCAAGTTAATAAATTTTGGCAACAAAGTAAAAGAATAAAGTAAACTTATTTCTAATAAAACTTATATGAATCATGAAAATATCAAGCAAATTATTGTGCCCGGACATGGTTTACGCACATTTATAATGCAATTATTATTTCAAATTGCATTTAAACGAGAACACTTTTACTCATTAATAAAATATCATGTTCATACATTATGAACAAATATTAATACATAAAATTCTAAGTAGCAAAAAAAAAAAAAAAAAAAAATTATTTTTCCTTCGTCAGTACTGTTTCACCTTCTCTTTGCAAAGCCCAGATGCCAATGTACAAAGTTTATTTTAAGAGATTTTCAGCGAGCTAAATTATTATAGTTACATAATAGCTCTTCCATCCTTTTTTTATATTTTTATCCAAATTTTGTTTACTTTTTTCACCTAAAATGCCCAGACTATGGATTTGAAAGATTAAGGTAACTGAATGGCGAATTCCTTCTGTTCAAAATTTCCCTCATGCAGTGTTTTTTTTTATTATTATTTATTTTTTTTTTATTTACAGTTAAACATAGAAGGAACTTCTATGAGTTATAATATACACTTAATTTTGAAAACTTTTATTTTAAATAGTTAAAAACATCACTTTCTTTTCCCAAACCCTTCATAAAGATTTTCTTTAAGTCCAGCTCTATATGCAACGGAGTTAAAAGTATTAACGGGAACCTCCTGATGGAGCAGATTTGACATTGATTTTCCCAGGAATGAACATTTCTCGCACTGACCAGTCCTTGATATCATAATACTCGATTTCTTTTGCTCAATATCGTACGAGCATAAGAAACAGCAGCTCCTGGTAAATGCATCTCCCTGAAAACCAAATATAAGCGCGATGACATTAAAACTGTCAGCAATGTTCCTTACAATTTCACGTATTCAATATTTTGAGCATAACCTTGTAAATCTTCTTCGTTCCCATAGAATAGACTACAGGTATTGCAGGCTTTATGTTTTCCATAATGTATGAATCAATAGCCGTCATCCTTTACCTTCATGTTCAAATGCTTATTCTTTCATCAGTCCGTTTATAACAAGACACACAATGGGAATATTAACACCATAAGATGTCGATATTTTTTTATTTGTGTTTTTGATATGGAAATTCTTGTATCATTATCTAACAAATTCCATTCTTGTATCATTATCTGACAAATTCCATTCTTGCAGTCTTGATCTCGAAAGTTCTCTCTGTTGCATTGATAGATTTAAATCACATATTAAGCCATTTAAGCTCACGTTGTTCAGTTAGGCGTGGTTCTTTGCTATTCCATGGAAAATATCTTCAGTTAAGTATTCTTCTTTATCGGGAACGACATTCTTTCCAATTTTGTGGCACAGAAATACGAAAACCTTTCCACGAGGGACTGGCTTCATTCCAAAAACAATCTTTGGTTAACCGATTTTATTTTTTTTACTCCTCGCAAAATCTGGAATTTTTGTACGAAATGCTATTCGTTTCGGCTAGTTGGTTCACGCTACCATGGGTACATTGAGCAGTTCTCTTCTTGTTTATTTTTATTCGGCTTAACTGTTTTATTCGTTTAATTGTTTAAACATGCTGTTTATAAGCATGTATAATTATTTTTGTTGTGGACCGACTTTGTGATTTTAGTGTGAACAGCCCACACGCACATACAATTTGTTCAACCACACAGACACTGTTATGTCGTTTTTGTGATTTCCAGAGGCTACTTTATACAAAGAAAAACAAATATAATGAAAAACAAAAGAGGCCTCAATTGAGCATAGATGACGACCAACATGCACATACACTGGTGTTCAAAGAAAGTGCATCACCCCTTAAAATTGTAATTGTCGTCCGAATAACGTAAGTATATGGCAATATTTCTTATAGATTGCATCAGATAAGATTGGCACGCGTAGGTGATGACGTAATATTGCATCAGCAGTTACTTTCAGCTATATAAGCATGCTCTGCAAGAGTTGCAGTCATTCCTTGCTTGTTTCAGGATGGCGAGTTACGTGCAGTTGACGCTACGAAGAAAGAGTGTTATTGTTGCTTTACGTGAGGAAGGATGTTCTTCCCGTTATATTGCTTATAGAGTGTCTTGTTATCAGTCGACAGTGAGTAGATTTCTTTCCAAACTCAAGAATACTGGTTCTGCTGATAGGAAAAAAAGGAACCGGACGCAAACGAGCCTCTACGCCAAAACAGGACCGTGTTTTGAAGCGCTTATGCCTTAAAAGCCGTAAAGCTTCTTCATCTGAGCTGAAAAGAGAATGGGAAGAACATACAGGAGTGGTAGCAAGTGCAGTAACAGTTAGAAGGCGTCTCTTCAAAATTGGACTTGTAGTCCGTCGTCCTAAGAAGAAGCCCCTCCTCACACAGAAAATTAAAAAGGCCCAATTAATTTGGTGTAAGGAGCATGTCAAATGGACTCCCGAGCAGTGGAAGTCAGTTATTTTCTCGGATGAGAAGAAATTCAACTTGCATGGCTCTGATGGGAAACACACAATTCCCCGTAGACGTGGTGAAGGATACCATCCAGACTGTATGGTGTGTAAAGTGAAATTCCCTACCAGCTAAATGATGTGGGGGTGCATTTCGTATTGCGGTTTAGGTCACCTGCAGTTTATAAAAGGTTCCGTAAATGCCAATGGATACCTGACTATATTGGAAGGCAAATTGCTGCCAACCATTAGAGACCATTTCAACCTGCCAAGTAACAGCATCTTTCAGGATTCTGCTCCTTGTCATCAAGGAGCAGAATCCTGTAGGAAGTGTAGGAAGTCACTTCTGTAGTTACTTTAGCTTCATTTCTGTATTACAGATTCGACAGTAATGTGTTTACATTTGTTACAGGTGAAAAAATGGTTGGAAGAACGGTCCATTACAACTGTTAGCTGGCCAGGAAACAGCCCGGACCTGAATCCTATAGAGAACTGTTGGCATCGCGTGGAATCTGCAGTTGCCAGAAAGAAACCAAAGACCCTTCGTGTACTTCAGGAAGCCATAATTCGTGTTTAGAACCACGAACTATCAGTTGATTATCTTCAGAAATTGATCTTGTCAATGCCTCGACGGTGTGCTGCTGTCATCAGGGCCAGATGCGGTTAAACTAAATATTAGTTTGCACCTGGTGAACTTTTCATTTTGTTTTCCATTTAAAAAGATAAACTGAAGCAAATTGAGGGCTTCTGATAACATTTCAGCCATAATTGTCGTGTTTACCAAAAAAAAAAAAAAAAAACTGTTCTATAAAGGTTGCAAATGCTCATTTTGGAATATTTTGAGAGCACTTGTCAAATATTACTTAGCTTTGCCTTAACTATTAATAAATATCTTTTGTTTATATTTCTATTTGTGATGATAGTCATTAAAATAACTTACCATCGCGTAAAAGGGTTAGAAATATGAAATTCCTAGGTGATGCAGTTTCTTTGAACACCAGTGTACATGTTATAACAGATTCTTCTAACGGATGGCTCATAATTATGAGTGATCTCTACTTCTCTGTTTCTTTTATATTCTGTAAGCGATGCTTATTTTCATACGTTATGGAAATAACTTTCTCAGTTAAAAAATAAAATAAAATAATAATAATAATAATAATAATCGTACTATTTAGTGATTAGATTCAAAATTAACATAACAGAGTTAAATGAAAAAGTTCGTTTCTTTTTGTTACGAAAACCTTAATTACAGTGTAAACAAGGTTTTGATAACAAAACTTACTATCAAGAGCTGATGAATGGTGTATAAAAGATGATGAAATTTTATGGACATTGAACTATTTAGGGAGTGTGCCCTCGTGGGTGGCACAGTTGGTAGAATCACCATCTTCTCTACACCTGGTGGAAAAGACCTGAGTTCGAGTCCCGTCAATGAGAGGAGGAAATTTTGTGGGTTTTTTTACAACGTGGCTGAGTTAGTCGGTCTCAGGCGAAGGGAGCATGGTTTTTCTTCCTGAAATTCGAGTTTTTCGTCCAGCAAAAAAAAATCGACCACAGAACACACGAAATTTACAGACAGTATTATACGGAGCAATATGGCCTTAGTTGCCGATGCTCCTAAAACCCTATTACAACAACAACTATGTAGAGCAGCAGTGGCGAACCTTTCCGCCTTGCATTCAAAAAAATAAACTGAAACAAAAATTTAACAATTTTGTGCGTCATAGACACGATATAATAATTTCGCGTGATACAAAAAAAAAAAAAATAATAATAATAATAAAATAACAATTTCCTCTTACCATAAAAAGGTAAGGATATTTGAAAGTTTCTAATAAGAACTTTGTTGCTGTTTAATTCTGTACACAATTTCACTTCGGTTTTCACCACCAGATGTGGTCGATAGACCGCAAAGCCAATTAAAATAAAAAATTACTTAATATAAACTGTTTGTGGGTGGCCTCGTGCCTGTATGTTTTCCTGTACTTGCCTCTAGTGATACGCGTGCCATTGGTTCGCCATCTCTGATTTAGAGAAACAAAAAGAAATAAATTAGTTTTAAATATATAAGAAAAACCAGTTTACTTTAATTGTGAAAACAGTTTCTATATAATTTAGCTGAAGGTAAAAGTATTTACCAATTATATTCTCCACCAACTTAAAGTTCTCTGATGCACCTTCAGACTTATTGCAGTCTAAGATAATCTGAAGTTTATGCCAAAGTTGAAGGTCGCGAGTTTGGCTTATTTCTTCAGTAACAGCCCCTCTTACTTAGTGGTCATAAAATGAGTAGTTGGCCTCGTTTTCCTTTTTCGTAACTTTTTTGTGGGATGCTGCCAACCTTTCAAAAGAAATTTCTGATACTCGCCAATAAGGACTAGCAAAGAGGGACTAGCTCCATACCTCACTCCATTTGAGGTTTCGTGTTCTGACTTAAAATTCAGAAAAAAAGTCATTAAGTCTTTAAATAATCATTAAAAGTATTTAAAAAGGTAGTAAATTATAAATAATTTAATGGAATATTTCCAGCCATTCTGAGTGCGCAAAAGTGGATTTTCAGCGTGCCTGCTTACTTAATGGAAGCACTGAGGTTTCAGTCCGATCTCAGAGGGCGTGGGAAATGTTCAGCTTTCTTTTCGCAAGAATAGCACACTGCTCAGCGTTGCTGAATCTCTCACACAGTGTGAGTAAATCCCTGGTGTGGAGACCTGGTTCGGCCGAAGCGTGAACTTCTACAATCTGGACGAGAGGAACTTTTATTGGCCTTCTTTGTCCCCACACTGTAGCAAAGTTAGTAGGCTACAAATGAGTATTTCTTTTTTTTTTTTCCTGGAAACTCGACTTTTTTTTCCCCACAAACTAGGAAAACCATACATACAGACAATTTACAGACACGAGTTACCGACTCCACTGTCGTAGTTGCCTCGGCATGAATATTGAACAGTCCAACACATTTAGTTTTCTTTCTTTCGTTTGATACCGAGTTTGTCGGTCTCAGGGCAAGGGTGAGGTTTCCTCCAAATATTCCACTTTTCCATCTTTTAAAATAGCAAAACCGTAAAACATACACTAGAACACAAATTCTTATCTGAAGGAAACAGAGGATGCAAACTATCTGTACTATTAAACCGTAAATTTTTACATCAGATTCAACTTGACCTTAAGGACTGATCGAAAGGTGGTAGAATAGTATTAGCAGCATCATTTATAACTATATGCATGCAAGTTAAATGACTTTAAGTCCCACATACACTGCTCAACAAAATATACTATTTCTAATATCCTTGTCCCAAATTATACTCATTCCATTTCTAGACTCACTCTTGCTTGCCTATGTATAGGATTCTGTATTCATCAACAATATAAGTGTTCTCACCCTTCCACTTTGTTTTATGGAATCAGTTCATGTTTACCTTTCTTCTGTTTTAGAGGTTAAACCAACTCAGCACTTGCAACTAACCAGCCAATCTAGTTTGCCACTTTCAGTTTCTCAACTTATTTCTTTAACCTCATTTATCCAATTTTGGTGAAGGTGGCCTTTTTGCACTTCTTTCAAAGGGAGTTGTAGAAGGAGTCCATCACCAAAGAAGTGCTCCGGACATTTCTCAGCAGCGTCTCCCGGGAACGTCCTAGTGCTATCGACTTCCATTTTAGGACGCTCCATTCACTCCAGCCTAAACGGGGTTCGAGCCCGTGACCACCAAATACGGAGGATGCGTGCGGAAAGGTCAGGGAATGACCACCGCATATCCCCGGAGCAATATAGCCTTAGTTGCTAATGCTCCTAAAAACCAAATAACAAACTCCAGCCTAAAAGTTTAGAATCACGTTTCATTCTTCTTAATTTCAAAGTTTTTATATAAATAGGACCAAATTATTTAACAATTTTTATTAAAATACTTTCTATTATATATAAAAATAAAAAACTTAATCTTTAAAAAAATTTCTAGAATATTTTAGAATATTCCAGAAAGGTGCAGAAGATCCCTAAATGTGGTAGAATATTGTTGAAGATTCCTGAACGTTATAGATGATTCTAGAATATTCTAGAAAATAGGAGTATCATTTCAATATTATGGAAGATTGTAGATAACTCTGGAGTATTTTGCGATACTGTACTGTAATATAAATCGAGGAGTAGGAGCTTGATTTATAAAATCGAACACCCGTCATTCAGAAAGTGTTTAGCGTAAGTTTTGTGTTTCGTGATAAATATGGCAAGAAATAAGGTACTGAACGTTGAAAAAAGAAGTGCTATTATAACTCTGTATAAAGAAAGTTATTCCATGAGAAGTATTGGCAAAAAAACTAGGTGTTTCATTTAAAGGAGTTCAAGCTACCATTCGACGATTCAAAGAGACTGGCAGTGTAAAGGGCAATCCACAATTAGGACGACCGCGCGTAACAACGGAAGCACAAGATAAGGCCATAACACTGATTTCTAAACGCAATCGACTATATACTGGGCCTGAAATCCGAACTGAGTTCAGTAGGAACAGAGAAACTCCCGTGTCCATTGTATAACTTCGTCTTAGATAAGCAGGACTTCATGGTCTTGTAGCGGTGCGAAAACCTTTATTAAAACCGGAAAATCGAAAGAAACGATTGGCTTGGGCTAAGAACCACGAAACTGGACAATTGAAGAGTGGAAAAGCGTACAGTGGACGAATGAATCCAAATTTGAAATTTTCGGATCCAAGCCTAGAGTTTGTGAGACGATCAACTAGGGGAAAAAAAAAAAAAAAAAAAGGTTCTACATTGTTTAGTATCTACAGACAAGCACGGTGGTGATTGCATCATGATCTGGAGTTGCTTCTGTTTTTGTGGGGTGAGTGACATGGTCAGAATTGAAGGAACTTTAAGAAAAGAAGGTTATAAAAACATTCTTGAACATAATGCAAAATCCTTTGGACTTCGACTCTGGGGAAGAAATTTTAGATTACAACAAGGCAATGACTGACCCGAAGCGCATCTTTAAGCTGTGCAGGGACTTTCTATCAACTAAAGAAGAGAAAGGAATATTCCAGATTATGATGTGGCCATCCCAATCGCCTTAATTTAAACCTAATAAAGCTTTTATGGGATCATCTAGATTCTAGACCGTGAAATCCGTGGAAAAAAATTGTCATATTAGGCCACCCAAATATTCATTCATCTGCCGTGCCGTGTGTATTGTGTCTGTAAATTGCGTGTGTTCTATGGTCGACTTGCCTGTTTTGCTGGACTAAAAACCTGAGTTTCCGGACCGGGGGAAAAACTTTGCTATCTACACCTGAGACCGACTAACGCACTCATGGGAGTCCATAAAAGTTCCTTGCGTCATTGACGAGGTTCGACCCGCTCCTTTTCCACCTGGTGTGGGGAGGACAGTGACGATATCACTGTATTATACGCGCAGACTCAAGTTCGTAAAATCTGCCTTTCTTCACATTGCAGATCGCTTGGAATAATATTAGTGAAGGTACTATAAAATTAATCACCAGAATACCACATCTGTGTAAGAGAGTGGTAAAATCAGTATAGTTTTTAATATTAATCATTTCATTATTTTTTTTCTGTAAATTTTTCAATTCTTATAAAAAAAATCTTAAAATACTTTGTAGTATAGTTTTTATATTAAACCTTATATTTTCATAGCTAATTTCAAAAAAAATTAACTAAAACTATTATCATATGCCGTGATTCCATACGTTTAGGCGAGTGTGTAGATCTGGACCGTACCTTTTCATCTTTAGTCTGCGACCTCTGGATTGAGTCACGTATCTATCATACTTTCGGAAGCGTTCAAGAGGAGTAGTCATTGAGACGAATGTTCCCCTAAAGATCCGTGCTTCACTATAAATTTTTATTTTAATAATACATTACAGGGCATTTCCCAATTATAATGTGCCAACGCGAGAAAAAAAGAAAAAAAAAACAAGAAATAGATTAAAAATCTAATACAAACATTTACAATCTGTAAAATAATAAATATAAAACTCTAAAACACTGAATAAATACAGTAATATAAAATATACTTGTAATCAATTATTCATTGATTAGAGTTCTAGACAAACATTTGTAAAATTGAACTCGAAGTAGAAGAAGAATCTTTTTTTGCAACACATAGATGATGATGATTTACATAGTATTGTAGTTGCAACTTCCGGTCACAGCACAGCGACCAGGGGTTAACAGTGCACTATAAAGACAAGTTGCCTCAGTATACCAAAAATAATAATAATAAATAAAAGAACAATAATAAATAGATAAAATAAAGTACTAAAATTGGTTACAAAAATGTATAACATAAAGATATACATTGAATTGCATAATTATATACAATGAATTGAATTCAGTAAGTTTACGTTGCTCGTGACTTAGGTTATAATAATGATAGCCTTGTCCCCACCACGGAATATTCTCTTTCTATATTGTCGATCCTGACTGAATTTGTTGAGGTCGATATCTATGTCCTGGACGGGTGAACAGCTGCTGAGGAACGAACCGGTCCGACAGGTGAAGACATGTTTGATGAGGGCATAGCTGTGGAGTTGCTCTCAGATGCGCCATTGGGATCCTCCATGCACAGTTGTCCTTGAAGGAGGGAGAGATGAGACTGGTCAAGAGCTTGACCGTTGTGACGAGTCTCTTTTCATCAGTGAGCCATGTAAGCCTTTGGATATTCAGTGTGTTAGCCATGGCAGTGATCCGGACCTGAGGAGATAGGCTGAGCTTGTGGCAAGCCCACTTGAAGAGCCAATTCTCGGAGGAGAACACTGGATTGGTGGTAGAGGGAAATGCCGATGCCCAAATCTCTGCAGCATAGAAAGTGCGGGATAAACTGTTGCAATGTATCTGACCATTATTTAAAGTCAGTTAAAATACGAAATTGTAGAAATATAAGCTGCGATTAATGTATAGGTGTGTAAATGAGTGCATATCAATAAAAGGATCCAAATCTTATGGGACTAAGACGAACATAATCCGTGCAATTTTTTTTTATTAAAATCAATTTTCATATCTAGTGAATCTGTTAGAGATATGAAAATTAAAACGAGATATCAGACTCTACAGAGAACTATGTTATGTAAGGTTTTACGGATAAATTGAAAACATGTGGACATTGTGGCCCTTGAGGTTGTCACAGACATTCTCTCAGATATGACAGATAAGCTGTACTGCTATCTGGGAGTCTCAAACGCTGATGGAACTGATATTCGGGTGACATTCAAGTCAAGTGGACCCAATTTCGGCGAAGTACGGATGGTCTGTGACAGCCAAATCCTCTGCTTGCACCTTCACGATGGTGGGACTGTTAGTAATCCTGGGTATAACCTCAATGCTCAAGCACACTGTGGGTGACCACCCAACTGTGAACTAACGTAAGCAGGGGTCAAGGTGTGGCGCCCACACAACATGGAGGAATACCGCCCCTCTGTGTCACTGGTTGATGACTCCATCAACCGGTGCAATACCACCACTTTGCTTATTGGAGGCTTGAAGTGGTGGAACCCATGTTTAGTCTCCAGAGCTGAGTTCCGGTCAACCCTTCCCCATTTCTTCCACCATGCTATATTACTGATGGCTTTTGAGGTTATGATTAACATCATGGCGAGATCCAATCTTCCTTACATTTCGAGGGTACAGCTCTAAAACGGTGTTCGCAAGCTGGCCGCTAGTTAGTACACCGAACCTAACCTATTGGTAACTCTTTAGGAGGTTTCCCAATCAGCTGCTGTATAATCTTGCTACCTCTACTCTGCCAGATAGTTATTCTTTTAGATCCTGAAAATTACGGTCTACAGAAGTTCAAGTCCAATGTCAACAAATATCTTCTTTCGTCTTCTCAACCTCCTACTCAAGCACGGTACCAAGTACTATAGGTTCTAATACCTCTCGTGTTTGGGGTTTTCATAAGAAAAACACAAACAAACATGGGTTGTATCATATTTAGGGGCGGCTCTTGAAGGGCCCTCGTGGGGAGCACAATTTCCAGCATCGTCGTTTTTTTTTTCTCTTGGAAACTCAAGTTTTTCGTCCAGCATACAGAAAATCGACCACGTTTACATACATAATACATGTATATATATACGGCAGAATATGACCTAAGTTACTAATGTTAATAAGTACTAAATTACTAAGTTTTTCGTCCAGCATACAGCAAATCGACCACGTTTACATACATAATATATATATACGGCAGAATATGACCTAAGTTACTAATGCGCCTAAAACCATACAACAAAAACAACAGCTGAATATGGCGATACAGAATTGGTTATTCTGTAACATAGCGAAAAAAACCCAAAATCGGTGTTATTGTTTTTGTTATTGGATTTTTAGGAGCAAGGCAACTAAGGTTGCTCCGTGTATTTTGCGTGTTTTCTGTTTGCTGAACGAGAAACCCATGTTTCCGGGAGAAAAAACCATGCTATCCTCGCCTGAGACCGACTAACTCAGCCACGTTGTGAAAAAGACAAAAATTCCTCCCGTCATCGACGGGACTCGAACTCGAGTCTTTTCCACTCGGTGTGGGGAGGACAGCGATCCTGCTAGGTATGTTATCCACGAGGGCAAAATGGATGTAGTGCTGTGTTTGTGCTTTGTTGTTTAATTGTTTCTGGTCACTTTGCTACCGGGAAGACTGCTCCTCAGTACTTCTCCACGCCACTAGGAGGCTGCTTTGGTCCAATAAAGTCCGTACGGTTCTTTTGGCAAACGGTGTATTCTTTTGGGGTTTTCGATTTTTGTTCCAGTTAGGACACGTACGTGTCCTTAATGGAGCAAAAATCGAAGACCTTAAACCATTGGTCAAAAGCTGAAATTGGCATCGTAGTAAGTATTATCGTATCGATGTTTAAAATATCTCATTTTGCCATCTAAGTACGAGTATAACTAACCTCTAATATACGTTCTCCTAATATGATTCGTTACAATCTCGGAATTCTAGCTTGTAAAATACAGCTCAATATTGGACTATACGCTCAGTGATTACCGAAGTATGACCACCTACCTAATACCGTATTGGGCCACTTTATGCACGGTTAACAGCCGCTATTGGCCTCGGAATTAACTCCACTAGATGTCTAAAGACGACCGCAGGGATCTGCAGCCATGTTGCCTTCAAGGCTTGCCACACTGTCGGAATAGATGATGGTTGTGTGTCCATGCGCCTCACTTCTCATTCAAAATTATCCCACACGTGTTCAATTAGATTCAGGTCAGGCGAATTTGGAGACGAATAAAGATGGGTGATATCTTAATTGTGTTCCTTGAACCATTCGTGCACAGTGCGTGTCCGATGACACGGCGCATTACCGTCTTGGTAGGTCCTGTTTCTGTCCAGGAAAAAATGCAACATGACAGGGTGAACATGGTCTCCGAAAAGCTGCAAGTCGATCTCACCAGTGCCAGGAATCCATCGTTCCAGCATTCAAACCCTTCTGGAGTCATAATGTTTGTTTTTTTTCATCTTTGGTTATTATGTTGTGTATTTTCTTTTATGTAAACCCCTGGCGTGTAGCCGTGAAGGGAATTGTATACAGCAATATGCCTTCTGTATATAATAATAAAGAGTTATTCTTCTTCTAAATGTTAGTCTATACGCACCAAGGGCTGTAGTCGTTGTCAGCAAAACATGCCCCATATTAAGTAACCACCGTCACCTGCCTGGATAATAGGCACGATGTGTCCATGGACTTGTGTTGCTTGCGCCACACATGAAGGCGTCCGTCGGCGTGTTGCACCAGGTATTTGGATTCATCCGACCGCACTCTTTTCCAGCCCTCCACTGTCCAACCAGAGTGTTATTGACACAGTATTCGTTGTCGACGATGATCAGCGGTGAAGACAGGGTGTCTCTTGGGTCGTCTGCTGTGGAACCCCATATGTTTGAGTTGTTGTAGTAGGGTTTAGGAACATCAGTGACGACTAAGGCCATATTGTTCCATATATACTGTCTGTAAATAACGTGTTCTGTTGTCGATTTTCTGTTTGCTTGACAAAAAACTTCAGTTTCCGGGAGAAAACCATGCTACCCTCTCCTGAGACCGAGGGTAGCATGGTTTTTAACTCAACCACGTCGCGAAAAATGCCCATAAAAATTCCTCATGTCATCGACAGGACTCGAACTAAGATCTTTTCCTGCCAGTGTGGGAGAACGGCGATTCTATCAACTGTGCTACTCACGGATACATATATCTGAGTGTGCGGCTCATCGTCATTTGGGATATCGTCCTTGCACTCCCCATATTGTATTGCGATGTCACCTGTCGCGCAGTGAACTGCCGTTCAGCCAGTACAAAGTGCTGCACCCTTCGCTCACTACAAAACATCACCTTGTATAAACCTTTACGGTTACTGTCAGCGGGAGGTGGTTTTACCCGTTCGACATCATTCTTTGTATACCTTAACCACAGTTGACAGTGAGAAACCGACGTGACTTGCCATATCCGATATGAAAGCACCCAACGGACAAGCTCCTACAATCATGCCCTCCTGAAACTGCGTGATAATTTTACTATGTCCCATAACTACTACGTTATCACTTTGACTTGCACGATCACTTGGTAAGATCGCAGTCCTCCCCACACCGGGCGGAAAAGACCTGAGTTCGAATCGCCTCGATGACGTGAGGAATATTTATGGGCCTTTTTCAAAACGTGGCTGAGTTAGTTTGTCTCAAGGAGGGTTGCGTGGTTTTTTCTCCCGGAAATTCTGGTTTTTCTTCCAGAAGACAGAAAATCGAACACACGAAATTTACAGAAGACATACACGGAACAATATGGACTTAGTTGCTGATGCTCCTAAAACCCTACTGCAACAACAACAACCAGATACAAATTACCGCTACTGTGGCGTACGCTGTTCGGATTTTTGTACTGCGTTCTATGCAGCATAGTTCATTACGGATGTGGTCATATGCAGCATAGTTCATTACGAATGTGGTCATATGCAGCATAGTTCATTCCGGATGTGGTCATAAACATCCAGTCAGTGGCGGATTTAGCACTTGAGAGACCCCAGGCGCAATTCAATTTCGAGGCCCCCCTCTAAATATTTCGGTACCACTACAGCGTGCATTCTACGCGCACGTCTTTACTATAGCACGCTCTCTAGATTCGGCGTTGCGGTTTTAATCATTTTGGTTGCGAAATTCTTTCATACATATTTTAACTAATGTTTAAATGAAAAAATTGCACAACTAAGCATTACTGATAATACGTATTCTACTTCAGATTCACTTAGTTCCCATAGATATTTCATATAATATGTAGGGATATTCGCATAAGAGTTTACTAACTTCTCATATTAAATTATAGTTTTATTCAGTAACGGTAATAAAGATGAGTGTAAAAATTAAAAATTAAACAATTTTTTTTGAGACCTGAGGCCCCCTCTATTTAAGAGGCCCCAGGCGCGCACCTCATCCGCCTGTGCTGAAATCCGCCACTGCATCCAGTGATTACGGAGTGTATATTAAGTTATATTTCAGTAACTACGTAAATAAGTAGTTAAGCATTGTTTTGACAGCTTATTAAAACTGCATTTTCAAAAATTCATCGAAAATTACAATCTTACAAAAATTAGCTGTTTCCTCTGAACGTTTAAGGACTCTTGTATGATTGGGAAACCATGCAAGGCGCAGGTGAAGCGTTTGAATTTTTTAACGAATTTACTTGCCCTGAATAGAATGCAGGTAAATCTTCCAAATAGAGTCCACGTGTTGGCTGATGAGAAAGCCTAGAAGCTTCGAAACAGCTATTCCTGGTGCTGGCCCAGATTTTTCAACGCCACTCACTGTAGTTCAGTGTTATTGTAACGTCCGTTATCCTGGGTGATCGTCCTGCAGTATAACGGAAAATTTATATTAAAATAGTACGGGAGCTTTCAAGAGCTCAGGTTCAGTTTATTAACATGATGATGTGTTAAAGATGAGAGAGAGAGCATCTTTTATTGCGCCATCGTCAGTTATAACAGTCACAAGATTGGATAGTGTTGCAATATCCCTTCACGGCCATAAGGCCATGGGTTGACACTTACAGAGATAATGACAATCAGATATATTACAGAAATAAATAAATTTACATTAAACAATTAAATAAAATAACATGAAATAACATTAAATGAAATAAGATAATACAATAAATGAATGATGATACAATGGTGTACATAATGGTATTAAGTTACATAAAACATTGAGATGACATGAAATTACATTAAACAAAATTACATTAAATAAAAAATGGCGTAACCTAACTTTAAAATGAAATGAACAAAATGGCACTTAAAAGTCCCGATTTTTGTCTTCGCAATTCGTGTTAGAGAATAGCATAAACAGAGGCAATTGATGCGCATACCCCCGGCTGCTTTCCCCGTATGCTCAGTAAATAACAGGAGCATTTACTTGGATGCAATGAAGAGGAAAGGCTTGGATGCAATGAAGAGAAGTCTTTTCATTTCGCAGACTGTCCGGACCTTCGTTGACTCTTCCTTACTAGGAGAACCTGGGGTGAATTTGCATGTGACTAGATGGTTTCGACGACTCTGTCTGTCTGCGCTGAGTGATTGGGAGCCATGGAACGTGTGGGCCCCAGAATCCTGTGTCTATAACATCGGTTAACAGCAAATTTCTTTAGGTCGGCATCGATGTCCTAGATTAGTCTGAGCATCTGATAGGGTAGGAACTTAAACCATTAACACATCATCATGTATTAAAGGTTTAACTCACTCAAACTATCCACTTCTTCAACAACAGATGGAAGTTTCTTCCAATAATCAACCACCCGCTGGCTGAAGGCGCACCTCCGCACATCTATCCTACAATCATTCTTCCTCGATTTGGATTTATGCCGCCTAATGTGTGTAGTCCGAACAAGAGGAAGAATGTTATCAGCATTGAGTTGCTCAGTCCATTCAAAGCCTTAAACAGCAGTCTGATTACTCGTTACTTGTCTATCGTGATTCGAATGGTTCAACTGTAAAGGTCATTGCAAAGTACATATTCAACTTTTCTACCACTTCAGCTGAGCTTTCTATGACTTTTCCATTTGAATCAAATGGGGCGTATCTCATTTAGACTCTTCATCATTAGGCTGTTATTTTATAGCTTTAAATTGAAAATAAATTATGTGGCATCTGTTGACAATTTCTATAAAGGAAATTCTAATCAACAAAAGGAAATGTACCGTTCTGTAAAATAGAGAAGTGATTAATCTGTGTAATTGAAACTTGAATACACTAATCGCTGAATCTTGAAAACAGGGCTGAAATGAAAGGTAATTTTAGAGTTTGAGAGAACTGAATCAACTTCCGCTTGCCTTTTGTATGCAGGTACCCAAGTCTCCTACCGATGGCTGCGGTTTAATGCTGATCAAACTCCAGGCGGTGAGATAATGTACCTCCCTCACAGAATGAACATCCCGCTGTCTCCACGGGGCGTTTATTACGACCTTGTCCACGGAAATACTGTCCACTATGTTTTTCTCACAGCTGGGGGTGGTGTTGAAGTGGCTGATTTAGTAAGACAGGTTCTGCCCTTCATATATATATATATATATATATATTTTTTTTTTTATGTACAAATGAATTTAAAGGAAATTTCCTTTATAAAAAAGCAGAGGAAATGGATATCTGTGGTGGACATCCATTTCTTTAATACAAAAGAACTGTATTTTCATGTGAATAATCAGTTCAAATTGAATAATTACCAAGAAATATGCAGGTTTACGCTCGAAAAATGAAAAATGTAAAAAAAAAAAAAATTATTAATAAATCATATTTTTACCGAACTTTACCCTAGTTTGCAATTTAGAAACATAATCGCTTATTAACTTGAAAATTGGAACTGATTAGGACAAATTTACTAATAAATTTATCCTTTTCCTACCATTAACTAACGTCTTGTTAGTTAATGCTCATGATAAAGTTAAGACGCTCATGATAAAGAAAAGAAAATACAGTTAAATAGATTATGACATTATTTTGAGTTTTTTTTTTTTTTTCGAAATTCATTTGTATTTTCCTGTTAGTTTTAAAAGATCTAATTCAATGAAAAGGTTGTTCAGTCTCACCTGAACAGCTATACAGACAATGGAGTGGGCCAGCAAATGAGAATGCTTTATAATGAGGGATTTTAACCTTGCACGTGTAGGCTGGGACTCGTGGGTTGGCAGCTTAGACAGTAGCAAAACTTTCTCGATTTGTTGAATGACTGTTTTCTACACCAACAGGTTAGAGCAGTAACCACTGCTCTAACCTGTTGGTGTAGAAAGTTGTGGAGAGTTTCCACATCAGCTACCGGAGTCGAATACACCAATGACTTTAAATGGCCCCACAAGATGAAATATAGTGGGTTTAAATCAGGTGAGCGTGGAAGCTAGGCAGTTGGTCCACCTCTACCTATACACCGACCAGGAAACCTTCGATTCAGGTAATTGCGGGCTAGGTGGCTAAAATGTGCTGGAGCGCCATCATGCATGAAGTGTGCTTGTTGACGAATGATCAGTGGCGTGTCGTCCAAGAAATCAGGTATTTTGTTTTCCAGAAAGTTTCTGTACGCCTGCCCTGTGAGTTTGTTTGGAAATACATGGGGCCCAAATAACTTATCACCAAAAACACCCGCCCAGATGTTGAGGCTGAACCGCTGTTGGTGATGTGATGGAAGAATTGCATGTGGGTTTTCCTCAGCCCATACATGCTGATTGTGAAAGTTTTGGATTCCGTCTCGTTTGAACTGTGCTTCATCTGTGAATATCATTAAGGCAGGAAAGGGAGGAGTTGTACCACGCTGCTGCAAGAATCACTGGCAGAACATTACTCGCGCAGGGTAATCTGCTGGTGACAAGGCCTGTACCCGTTGCAGATGGTAAGGATACAGTTGGTGTTCTCGCAACACCCTCCAAAATAGTCGAACGTTGAACCGCCAGTTGCATTGCTATTCTGCGTGTGCTGATTCCAGGAGTGGCATGTACAACATCCAAAATCTCCTCCTCTACTTCAGGAGTCGTAGATCTTGGTCACGGCACGGCAGCACGAGGTGTAAAGGTCCCATGTTCACAAAAGCGGCGATGGATACCTTCAAACGTTTTCCTGTCTGGACATCTTCGTTCTGGGAACCTTTCGTGGTACAAACGACGAGCCTCCAGAGCATTGCCGTCCGCCAAACCGTACATAAAGTGCATACCCGCTTGCTCCTGATTTGAGTACATGGTCGGAATGGAAAACCACCAGATTCTGTCAGTACCTTGTGATGAAGGAAATCACCTGCGGGAGATAAGACATTCTGGTTAATAACTCGGGAGCCAAGCATTTCCGGAACTATGTTGATATAAAATATTTTTATTGTCTACATATGAGGAACTCATTCCTGAAGTTATGCCGTGTATTTTTGAGACACCCTGTATATATATATATATATATATATATATATATATATATATATATATATATATATATATATATACGGAGAGAGAATCGGATCTAACAGGCAGAAAATTGAGAGTAGGGACGCCGCAAAATAAAATAAATTACTTAAGGGTGCCGTTATTAAAAAAAGGTTGAAAACCACTGGGTTAGAGAGAGGCAGCAAGGGAAAGTAGTGTTCTCAATCTGGTTATCAGCAGTGATTTGTTATATATTAAGAATATTTAAATAAATAAAGTAACCTTAGGTGGCAGTGATTCGCATGCAAATATTAATGGAAACGTCATTTTGCCAGCTATCAAAAAATTCAAAATTATGCTTTCTGCCGGAAAAATGATGCCGATGAAGCCATTCTCGACTACCACCAAGATCGTGGACAGACTGTCAATAATGAATGCTATTGTGCCACTTGGAAATGAGTTGAAGCAGTCTATTGGTACTAAACGACTGAGGGTTGCTCTCAAAAGGAGTGGTTTGCATCATATTAATACGCCACTGCAATACGGCAGCTGTGACTGTCGAAGCGATTCATAAATGAAGGGAGCCATCAAACAGTGATGCTAATGACAACCGCACGGTTGTTCTGAGCAGGATATAAATCTTGTGTACGGATGGAATAAGTGCTTAAACTGTGGTAGAGATTGTCTTTTTTAAAAATGTAAGGTATCAGTTTCGGTTAAAAAATGCGGAGAAGGAGTCAAACAAAAATTTAATTTTTTCTTTGTTATGTCTTTGTGTTAATGTTTCGTATTGCATTTCAAATAGGTAGTGCACGCAAAATGATCAACGTGTAATGATTCAATTTTTAACTTCTGAAGGGCAAGAACCACAAGAAATTCATAATAGAATGCTTACTGTGCATAGTAACCGCTGTCAAAAAGTTGCCGAGGAATCATTTTCAGTGTTTTCTCGGCAACCTCTGTTTCCAAGAAAGGAAAAACGTCGATCCCAGATTTCTGCTGAAAAATTTATGGTAACTGTTTTCTACTATCGCTATGGCCTTTTGCTGTTAGACATTATAGCTTTCAACATTAACCTAGAAGCGTGTACTGAAACTTCGAACCGTCTCTGCCGCACCATCAAACGTAAGAAACTGGGACAACAAACCAAAAAAAAAAAAAAAAAAAATCGTCCTGCTTCGTGATAATACACACCCACGTGTTGCCAACGGAATCCTTGCCTTTGTTCAAAATATTCGCTGGCAGGCACTCAAACGTAATGTCCTGATTGTCACTATGCGACTTTCATATTTTTGTTCATTAAAAAAAAAAAAATTTAAAAGATCGCCTTTTCGATTCGGAAGCTTAAGTAATCGAAAAACGGTTCCCTCAGTAGCCGAAATAATTTATTGAAGAAAAAATATATAGGTCAGTGTTCAGCATCGGAGCACATGTCTAAATGTTAAATGAGAAACTTTTTTGTTGTTTTCAAAAATAAAAAAAATTAAAAGCCTTAAACGCATTTTAATTGAACAGTTTTCATATTAACAAAGTTCATGGTGTAGTAGCACTTAACATTAAGTTCAAACCTTTTCTTGCTACACCAGAAGAAAAGACCATTCGAAACCTTTTGAATCTCATCGCGGTGGTTGTTTTCCACAAATCTTGACACCGTCTAAAAATTACCAAACTCGACTACTCTGGCAGACAATTCATTCCAGTCATCTACAACACGCTGCTCGAAAGTAAACTTTGTGAGACCCAGCCTTCTGTTACTCCTCAAAATATTGTATTTATGCCCCCTGGTTCTTTTCTCTTGTGATAGTGAAACTATATCTCTTTCGATCATTTTACTTATTTCCGTCAGGGCCTTATATATTCCTATCAGGTCTCCCCTACTGACATCTCTAGCTGTCAAGTTTTGCAGTCTCCACTATCTAAGCCATTCTTCATATAGACATCAATTAGCACCCATCACCAATCTAGATGCTCTTCTCTGAACCCTTTCTAGAAGTTCTGTGTTCTCAAATGTGACCTCCAGACCTGAACACAATATTCTAAATCCGTCGTCTTATACAAAGGGATAATGCTATCCTTTTCCTCATATACAAAGGTCCTTATCAATTTTTCATAGACAGGACACCATGTATCTTCCTAGCCGCCTGTTTACACTGCATGGAAAATTTCATGTCTGACTGAATGGTCCTTTTACGTCCTGAAAAACTTTTAACTCCACTCTCCTTGACTTGTAACTCACTCCTGGATTTGCGTTCCCTAGGTGTAATACCTTATATTTAGAAGCATTAAACTTCATTTGTATTTTTTCAGATCATTTATGCAACTGATCTAAGTCATTTTTAAGTAAAATGTACTGGTACTGGTCGTTTACTATCCTTCTTACCTTTAAATCATCAGCAAAGTTTGACAGCTTCCCCAACACTCTCTCATCATTAGTGCTAAAAAACAGAATTGACTCCAACACTGATCCCTCCGGGACTCCACTTGCTACACTCGTCCACCCTTAGGCATGCCCATTTATGACTACTCTCTGTGTCCTGTCTTTTAGCCAGCCGCTTTGATGAAACAAGGGATCTTGCCATTAATCCCAATTTGCTCCAGTTTATATAATAGCCTTTAACGGGGAACCGTATCAGAAGACTTCAAAGTTGTTTCCTACATCCAACTGTTTTATGACTTCGTCATTATAATTAACTACATTAGTCCGGCAAGGCTTTACCCTTCACGAACCGATGCTGCGATCCAGGATACCATTCCTTTTCAGATGGCCCTGTATTGTATCCTTAATAATCTGATACATGCTCTCCTTAATCAGATTATTAATCAGAGCATCTGTCAGATTATTAAGTGATTGAAGATTACATATGATTAAACATGCAACGCATCTCTGCCTGCTTTTTAGCCATTGAGTTAAAAATAATGCCAAGTCTGTCAGGGATACCAACGCATGAAGAAGGAAGGCTTCCGCTAGCCTCTTTGGATGTTTTGAAAATTCATTATACAAGATGTAGAAGATGCTGTCTTGTAGACAATGAAACCTCGAATTTATGACTCTATGCAGGAAGCTAAATCCAAATTTCCTAAATTTATTAAATTAGAAAGATTATTACCGTCGTCACAGAGTAAATAATATACCTGAAAAGGAAGATAAAGAAATCATGTTATTGAAGGTTTCTCGAATTACTTACCATGAATTTTCGACCATTTATTTTACTCTGTAATATATTTAAAATTGTACTTAAATGTACAGATTGTAAAAAAGCCCGTTGTGGGTGCATGTGTATGTGCCCACTTATTCCCCAACTAGCCACGAGCCCAGCTTTTTAATGGCAGCTCTTATCTGCTGGTATAGATTAATCTAATTGAATTTGATTTGTTAAACTTCTGGCATATTGCCATTATGAGTATGTATACTTTGTACTTTCCCATTCCTATAAGTATGCAATAAAGAATCTTATTTATTTAACCAGACTTTCCGCTTGAATGTCCTATAATGACTAAAAAATGAACTTCGTAGAAAATGCCCAGTTGCTGAACATACACCATGCTCCCTTGTTTTCTTGTTTCAGGTGATTTCTTTCGGAATCCTAAATTACAACACGTCCTTACACATCGAATCGATATACGGGCTATTCGATGGCTTATAGCGAAAGGAAAATAAATTGTAGTAGTAGTAGGGTTTTAGGAGCATCAGCGATTAAGACCATATTGCTCCGTGTATACTGTTTGTAAATTGCGTGTGTTCTATGGTCGATTTTCTGTTTGCTGCACAAAAAACCAGAGTTTCCGGGAATAAAACCATGCTACCTTCGCTTGAGACCAACGAACTCAGCCACGTTGTGAAAAAGGCCCATAAAAATTCCTCATGTCATCGATGGGACTCGAACTCAGGTCTTTTCAACCCAGTGTGGGGAAGACGGTATTCTACCAACTGTGCTACCCACGCGGGAGTGTGGGGAGGACGGCTCTTCCAGCAACTGCGCTACCAGGAGAGCGAGGAAATAAACGTTGATATCAGTTATTGTTATGTTCTTGTTTATACTCCAGCACGACCACCAAGTCAGAGGAGTTTATTATAAATCATCAATACAAACATTAGTCGTATTTATCAGTCACAGGCTTGAACCCCGGTCCACTCAAAGAGCGCGCTATTGTACCCTCGCTCCTGACCACTCGGCTACGTCAAGTTGTATGGACTATCTCGGAGAGAGTAGATCATTAGTTCTCTAATTGCTAGAATAATTATAGCTAGATTTTCGATCATATCTTGTACTGTATATGAATCAACAACTGTACAAAAACATCATCCTGAAATAAAATGGATTTTTCGCAGTACTTCTGTTCATACAAATAATCTTCAGCAATAATCGCAACAGAATCTATTGGATATCTGTTGGAAACTAACGTTCTTATTCTGTAGACTCGACAAGAAACGTTGAGATTTAAAAAAATAAAAAGGACACTAATTTAATCGAGGACATTCTTGACCTTCACAAAAAAAAAAGTGGAAGGCGTGCGTGACTCGACATGCAGAGTCCTCAAGGCACGACTGGTACAGAAGACAGAAAAAAAAGGCATCAAAACTGCTTACAGGTGTGATAAACTTCTGTTACATGTTGATAATTATCGAGTACTTCTTCCTTATCGAACGCGACAATATTAAAATTAGATTGACTAGCTAACACGTTCACCATGGGCACGAATCGTTGAGACGCGTTGTTCGGACCACCCAAGTTCTTTAACGTGATATTGTTATAATTCGAAGGTCATAACGTGTTACAGACGGCCACCAAAGGTGTCTACCATAGGGTGTATTTGATATGCGTGTTTGGATGTTCATTCATCTCTTGCTCTTATCTGCCTTTGAAAATTTAAAGTTCGTAATTAGCGAAGAAGCAAACGGCACAAATAAATAACCAATTTAAGTCGTATTACCAAGGAGGCATGTGTCCGTTTTTACAAGCGAAAATGAAAGCTGGTTTTATTTTATTTCTTAAAGGTCAGATTAAATGTGGTTACTGGTAGTTACTAATGGCCGTTGAGAACATTACAGTATTACTGTAACTTGTCGTGTCCTAGAAAGAGCTCATCACATGACTATCCGTTTCTCTGTATGGTGGTCACGTGATGTATCTGGTGCTATTTCAAATTAATGGTGTCGAAAAATTAAGCAACAAATAAAAAAAACGGAATTTTTCAAAACCAAACTTATTCCTCTCGATTTTCTATAGAACCAAACACCATATTTGAACAAAAAAAAAAACCATCTTTTTTTATTTGTAAACACCAAACACAAAAAGTTTTGAAACCTATAGTACTTAATACCGCACGTTGGTTGTAGGTTGAGAAGATGGCCCTCGTGAGTAGGATCGCCATCCTCCTCACGCCGAGTGGAAAAGACCTGAGTTTGAGCCCCATCGATGACGGGAGGAATTTTTATGGGATTTTTCACAACGTGGCTGAGGCAGCCGGTCGCAGGCGAGGGTAGCATGGTTTTTTATTCCGAAAACTCGGGGTTTTCATCTAGCAAAACAGAAAATCGACTTCAGAACACACAATTTACAGACAATATACGCCGAGCAATATGGCCTTAGCCGCTGATGTTCCTAAAACTCTACGACTACATATAAACGTTGAGAAGATGAAAAAAAGGTACTTGTTGACATCAAACTGGAATTTTTGTAGATTGTAATTTATTGACCACTGAAAACAGGACACTAATTTGACAAATATGAAAGTCAATTGTGAAATAAGACTAATATAAGTATCATGTCTCATGGTAGTGCACATTGCACAATTCATTCTCATGCTAAAAGAAGTGGTATCGATGAGGGCAGTGGTATGATGAGGACAGCCATACCCACCACGGAAGCTTCCGTGGTGAGTATTGCTGTCCTCATCATTAATCGATACTATTCCGTGGTGGACATTGATATTAGAAACACTGTGAATACGCCACCCTGCCACCCGTTTGGAAATAGTTTGTGGTTCGATTCCAGTTGCAAGTCGTAGAATTCTTTATGAGCCTTCTCTCTCGTATCTGTGCGATTGATCTCGGATTGATCGGAATCCGCATAAATCAATCATCATACAATTCACACTAGTCCTTTAGGTGATTCCTATATGGCATGCCATTGTTCCATCAAAATAAAGTTCATATTAACAGCCTGCTTGATTTCATATCCACCATCTAGTCAAAAAAAAAATTTCCTAGTCACGAAAACGACAATTTCTTCGACTACTAATGGTACTTATCATCTTCATAACTTCCCACACCAATGGTTTCAATGGTTTCATATTTCTTCCTGATTCTGCCTACAAACTGATTCTCCACAGAATCAGTATGCAGGTCTTCAGTAGGTTGGTAGACTGTGTCACACCTATTGTTTATATACTGAGTGGCCACTTCATTAGATACAACTGCCTAATAACCAGTAGGTACCCCCACCCTCTTACCCCTCAGAACAGCGTGGGTTCTTCGTAACATACACTCAACGAGATATCGAAAGATTGCCACAGGAATGCTGGTCCATGTTGACTCAATCTCTTCTCACAGTTCTTGCAAATTGGATGGTTGTAGTAGAACGAGCTCTTCTCCGAACAGCTTCTTCCATCTGGTCCTATAGGTGCTCAGTTCGATGGTCTCTGGTGACTGGGAAGGACACCTCAGTAGACCTGAATTTATTCTCTCTCATATTTCTGGAACTAGTTCTGTACAATTCTGACTTCGTGACATGGCGCATTATTCTGTTAGAAGAATCCATTCGCGGACGCACTGCAACCACGAAGGGACGCGCTTGGTCAGAAACAATTTACAGATAACCTGTGATACCCAAATGTTTCTCTATTGGTGCCACGGGTGTCCACTGTGCACCACGAAGAAAATCCCCACACAATTACTCCGCCACTGCCAGCTGGCATTGTCGACACCTGACAGGATGGATCCATAGAGAGATGCTATTTTCGCAAAATTTTGGTCCTCATATCAGCGTGAAACATCAGGAACCGGCATTCGTTTATATTAGAAAACGTTTTTGAAGTTTTTTGCTGACAGGATTGGGAACCCGATTTGAACGTCAGCTGTGATATGTCATCCTTGACAAAGTATGAAGAGCTATGCTTTCTACAATGCCCCTTTGGTTACCACTGTTGTACAGGATTGTTATTTGACTGACTGTGGCTTCTGTTACCATGTGAAAGTTTTGTCAGCCTCCTTTTGCGTGTGGCATCAACGAGTTATTTCCGACCACAGGATCGCCGTTGGTTGGATGTTATTTTGATATCGGACCAATCTCGATACACCAAAGACACAGTCGTAGGTGAAAACTTTGACAGATTTGCAATTTCCGAGATACTCATACTGGTGTGTCATTCACCGACTACCATGCCATGGTAAAAGGTAATTTCCCATTCTCGCAATGAATTGCATACATACAGCGACTCGACGTATATGCCCTACCTGCTTTATGTTTCATAGTACAAACACGTCATGCTATTTCTGAAGCACTCCATTTCATGAAAAAGGTAGATGTACCAAATAACGTGGCTGCTCAGTGTATGAGAGTCCTCTGTATAGCAGTTTCTTGAAGAATGCACTTTCTGCAAAAACTGTAATCTCCTTCAACTTCCGTTGAACTGTATCCGGAAATAGCCATTTTCAAAAAACCGCATATATAGCTTTTAAAAAAAAAAAGTTTCTTCTGAAGATACGAAAGTAATTTAACATGATTTTTTTAGTTGTTGTTATCAGCTTATTAAGCAGTATACGGATGTGAAGAATCTGTGGTGACATCAACGAGTGGAAGAGTAATCATTAACTAATCAGAGTTTAATTAGTACACTGCATTATGTCTTAAATGAAGAGTTGTGCTGTACGTCGCATTATTGCAAAGTTTTTGTGGAACAAAAATGGAAAAAATTTCAAATTTCAAATTATTTTATTTGAGTTACATCTATATATTCATATATGTATTGTGTCTGTAAATTCCGTGTGTTCTTTTGTGGTTTGCCTGTTTTGCTGGACGAAAAAAAACCCAGTTTCTGGAGGTAAAAACTTGCTACATACGCCTGAGACCGACTAACTCAGCCACGGAGTGAAAAAAGCCCATTAGAGTTCCTCGCGTCATCGAGGTTATTCGACCCCGGACCTTTTCCTCGTGGTGTGGGGAGAACGGTGACGATACCACTGTGCTACCCGCGCAGATACGAAAATGTGAAACCAGACGAAATTGTTATCAAGATTTATCAAAGCTCAGTATGGCTATAAATTTTTATCACAATACAATCAGTGATCGCTGAATTGTGACCACCTGCCGAATACCGTGTTGAGCTACCGTTCGAACGGATTGATTGGTTGGTTGGTTGGTTTGGTGTTTAATGGCGCATTGGCAACTGAGGCCATAATGCGCCAAGTCAAGTTCGAACGGATAACAGCCACTATTCGCCTAGGCATTGACTCCACTAGTCGAAGACATTCGTTGGTACCTGCAGGGCTGTCCTCATTGTCGGAATAAATGACGGTTGCATCTCCATACGCCTCACTTTCTGTTCCAAAACCTCCCACAGGTATTCAACTAGATTGAGGTCAGACAAATTTGGAGGCAAATCAAAATGGGTGATACATTCAGTGTGTTCCTTGAACCATCTTAAATCAACACACTTATTTCCCATCCATAAAAAGGAACCAAAACGCGAAACCACAAACTACAGACCAGTAAACTTGCTCCATATTTTCAACCCATATTATCAACGGAATTGGAATTGGACAGCGGGAAGTGGGTGGACGTGCTTTACACAGATTTATTTAAAGCTTTTGATACCATTACTCACAATGTATTACTAAAAAACTGCAATCTTACGACATTATTGCACCACTTCTTAACTGGTTATCTGATTACATCAAATGCAGGTCTCACAGTGTAATATTTCGCCGCTACACCTCAAGAGTGATCACATTTCTAAGGGGTGTACCTCAGGGATCATCTTTGGGACCATACTCTTCATTATCTACATCAGTGATTTGGCATTAATCGAATTTCCTGGAAATGTTAAATTACTCTCTTACCCAGTCGATATAAAATTATTGGCATGGGCTTTGGCAAACAATTTAATTATAAACATCAGAGTAAATGCAAACTAGTATCATTTATAGTTCCCAGAAAACATGTTATTTCATACAACTACAAAATAGCCAATCAAAGCATCTCAAGAAGCAATTCTGTAACAGATTTGGGTGTAACTTTTAATTACAATAGTTCATTCAAATCTCATATAACACAAATAATTAAAAAAGCTTATTGGAAATTAGGATTTATCAAAAAAATTGCAGGTCAGCTTCATAATTCTAATCTAACAAAAGCTTTATACAGTACTCTTATCCTACCTGAATTAATTTATCGATATTATATGACATCCAACTAAGAATACCACTCGTAATAAATCTACTTTCCACCTGATATACAGGACTAATTATGGCAAAAACAGCCCACTTAATATCTTACTTTCTTTGACGGACAATTACGATATAGATCTTTATATTCCATTTACATCTTATTTAAATAATTTAAATAAAATATATTCAGCACTTTCATAAGTTTTATTACTAATTTTTACCGCGATACTTTATGTACTTTTTAATTCTCTAATATAATGATGCATTGTACATAATTTTTATTGAATTGAATTTCTTTGAAATATTAGCATTTTTACAATTATTAATTATAAATGTACTGTACTTTGTTAATGGATATAATAAACCTGTAAAGTGCTGCTAATTAAAAAAATAAACCACTCGTGCACAGTGCGGGCCGATGGTACGGGGCGTTATCGTCTTAGAAGATCGCGTTTTTGTCCGTGAAAAAATGCAATAAGGCAGAGTGCACATGGTCTCCTAACAGCTATCAGTAGACCTCACCAGTGAAACGTTGGTCCATACGCGCCAGGGATCCTAGTTTTTGCCGGCAAAATATGCTTCATATTAAGCCGCCACCACCACCACCACCATCTGTCTGGATAGTGAGAACCATGCACAATGGGTCCATGGATTGGTGTTGTTTGCGCTACACACGAAGGCGTCCATCGGTGTGTTGTATCAGGTATTTGCACACATCAGACAAGCACACTCATTTTCAGTCCTCCAGTGCACAACCAGCGTGTTATTGACACCACAGCATTCATCGTCGACGATGATCAGTGGTGAGGAGAGGGTGTCTCTCGGATCGTCTGCTGTATGGAACCCCATACGTCTGAGTATGCAGCGCATTGTCATTAAGGATATTGTCCTTGAAATCCCCATATTGTATTGCGATGTTGCACATTGACCTGCCGTTCAGCCCGTACAGCGCGCTGTACCCTTCTCTTACAACGAACATCCACCTTAAGTAATCCATTACAGTTCTGTGGGTGGGAGGTGATTTGACCCGTTCGACATAATTCTTTGCACACCTTAACTGACAAGAGATGCCGTTTCCGATATGGAAGCATCCGACGAGCTCGCATAATCATGCCCTTTTGAAACTCTGATATCTTTACTACGTCCCATAACTGCTACTTTATCACTTTGACTTGCACAACCAAATGCAGATTACCACTTCCTCTAGTATAGGAAGCTGTTCGGCTTTTTATATTGTGCGCTATGCGACATAGTCCATTACGGATGGGGTGGTCAGAATTCAGTGATCACTGAGTTAAGGTGTACCATCAGCAAAAATATGGTCATAAAAATATGGCAAATTCCTAGAGCCTTTGTTATCGATGATTTTAGCACAAACGTTGAATCCCGAAATTAGCAAATTGTAGTGTAGCATTTCGTAATAATAACTGCAGCTTTTAACTGTAGTAAATAAGTAGTTCGAAGGTCTTTCTCATGTACATTAGCATATTTTTGTATTCAGTCAAGCATTTAGAAAGTCAGCAGCAGTATTTAGAAGCATAAAGCATAGTACGGAATGCGCAGCATAAGCTTGGAATATCATAGCTTAATCTCTTAGTGCATGCGGTAATTTCAAATTAAATTTAGGCCAGAATCATGACTCAGACAAAAGCAGCAAAGCAAAAAGTTTAATGTAAGAAATGCTTTGGCTTGGGAGAGAACCATCGATGGCGTACCCTTGCGAATCAGAGCTACAGTTCAGTGTGATATTTGTTTCCTTTTTGTAGAGTTCTCTGTAGCTGGACATGATACGGCCAAAGGAGAGTGAGAAGTTTAAGATCATGGCATTATTAAGTGCTTCTGGAAACTGCTAGCTTGGGAGATGGTGTTGTTTTTGTTGTTGGATTTTAGGAGCATCGGCGACTAAGGTTGTATTGTCCGTGTATACTGTACTGTCTGTAAATTGCGTGTGTTCTGTAGTCAGTTTTCTGTTTTTCTGGACAAAAAACCCGAGTTTCCGGAAATAAAAACAATGCTACCCGCGCCTGGGACAGACTAACTCAACCACGTTGTGAAAAAGGCCCATAAAAATTCCTCCCGTCATAGACGGGACTCAAACTCAGGTCTTTTCTACCCAGTGTTTGGAGGGCGGCGATTTTGCCAACTGCGCTGCCCACGAGGGAGATACACAGAATAGTAGATTAACAGTAGCCACAAAATCAAATTATGATTTAAGGATCCCCTGTAAATGATTACACCTACCCATATTTTTTGTCTGTAAATTGCTTGTATTCTCTGGCCTGTTTGCTGGACGGAAGAAAGAAAAAAAAAAAAAAAACAGTTTTTGGGGAGAGGGAACCTTGATATCTACGCCTGAGACCGACTAACTCAGCCACAGAATGAAAAGCCCACTAAAGTTCCTCGCGTCATCGACAGGATTCGAACCCGAACCCAGTGTGGGGAGTACGATAGCGATACCACTGTGCTACTACCCGCGCAGACTAACAGTAGCCACAGTCAGAGATGAAAGTAATTGCATTGCTTCTATTGGATCATGCAGCGGCCTGGAAAGCAAGGTGTCAGGGATAAAGCTTTCTGGCGATCCTCATGGGACAAGCAAAAACATGGGCTGCTAAGAGTCAAAACATGTGCACGTATATTTACATTTACACTAATGATAGGAATATAATAAACAAATTGGATGAATTTCAAATACTACTTAAGTCGTCAAATGCAGACATTGTAGGGATATCAGAAATATGATACAATTTATTACATGAGTGCCAATAAACAATAATTAATGAAGAGGCACCTTTCAGGATTTTTGAAACACTGCAAATCTTAGAAGAGTTCAGTTCATTTTTAGTGTTCTAAGCCTGAGGTAAAGAGGTTTTATCGTAGTTTTAGTATTCTTTGTAGGTAATTTTCAATTATCGAGTTCCACTTACTGTGATCGAAACAATTGTATCACTGGACAATCTGCCTTATCAATATCTGTTATAGCCACAATGACAGCACATGTTCATGGATTGACGTATAGATATAAATCACGACGTCCTCTAACAAATACATGCCGAGAACATGTAAATTCTGGCGTGTGACTTCCGTTAAATAGTTGACTATGATGCAGTTCCATCTCATTAGTGAACTGTTGTCGTACATAGTGTTTGGGGTAAGGCGCCACCGGTGGTTCTCCACAACTGTGTCGTCGGTACGCTTGTGAGGAAAACAGTAAATGCCAGAAAGTGTGTAGTTTATGCAGAGTTGTGTTGTGTTCTGTTGTTCTTCCCGCTACTTTGCCGCGGGACCCGTGGCGGAACCCCATGTTGCCCTTACACACCACTAGGAGGTGAGCTAGGCAGTAGAGATTGCTTCTCTGGCTGGTCTCCGACAGAGTCGCCTCAGCTACCTGGACGGAGACAGTTAATGTAAAAAAAAAAAAAAAAAAAAAAAAAGTTAGGTTAGTGGGGAAATAGTGCAAGTAAGGGTGGGTAAAAGGAAGAGTAATTGGAGGATGCAGAGGAAGGCATCCCCCAGTTAACAGTGGAGGCGCGAACGTTCCACCAGGCGAAGAATGAGGGGGGGGGCTCCCCCAGAGATGGGGATGAAAGTTATCCAGAAAGTTCACTGTGTAGGTCACCAGTGGCATGAATGGCCAGAGGCAGCTGGCAACAGAAATCTTATCCAGCAACAGCCGGGTTAACAGGAGCAGTCTATGACAGGTACAAAGAGTCATGGTCAGTGGAGGTGAATGTAGAGATAAGAGTACATGAAGGTAAGTGTCCAGATTTGTAAAATCCGGCGTCAGGTGTCGTCCAGATTTTGTCTTGTTTAAGAGGTACGAGTCTAGTCCGATTACAGTCCTTTCCTGAAAAAGGCATGAGAGTGATAATTACTTGAAGAAGTTTACAATTTAAAGTCTGTAGTTTCCTTTCTTCTTCTATAGGGGAGGTTTGGCGTGTTACGATCTTGGGTCTGCAGACGTTCCTTTTAACGACTAGGTCCTGGGCGAACTGATAGAAAGCGCGGTATTGCTGCTCGTCATTAACTAGGTGCTCATAACCTTACAGTATTTGCTGAATTCTGGTTTAGAAGATTGATCTTGTAGAAGAGGTGCTCCCAAGGATGTATTGATCTAACACAGGCAGAGAGGATCCTATATTGTACCCATTGAGGCGAGTTTGTCAATGATTGAACCATGGCCCGTAATAAGGAATGAAGGGTGTAGACCCAGAATGAACCGTGGAGGAGGCTTGGGATATAGTTCGGCAACGTTTGCTAATACATTTTTGGTAATGGGGCCTTTGGCTGTCTCTGTCCATCTGTTTTGCCAGATTTGGATTAGTTGGTTTATTCTTTTTCGTTCCTATTTGACATTATTAGCTGGGTCAATGGTGATGTAAGTAAGGCAAGTAAGTATGTTTTAGGACAGGGCGGCTCCTAGAACGTTATTTCAACTCCGCCTCGTTTCACAAATAAATAAATTAATAAATTAAATCTATTTAGCAATAACGAAATCTCCACATTAGCGGTAACAATGACATCGTTACCGACAGCCAATACTTAATCCCCAAAATAGAGGACAAATACTATTAACTGAACATTTTAAAGTTAACTTTTTAAACCTTAAAAAAAAAGAGAGTTTTAACAGCAACTTCTTTGAATTTAACATTATTGACATTTTTATTTACAATTTTATCAAAATTTACAAGTCGATACAAATAGATATATGACTACTAACAAAATTAGTGCTGAAATCAAAGCTAAATTTGATTTCAACAGTGTATCTAACCTTAATACAAATTGCGAATACTTAGCCATCAATTACACAACCTCCGTAGCCGAGTGGTCAGGAGCAGGAGTGTAGTAGCACACGCTCTTTGAGTAGACCGGGGTTCAAGTCTCTGACTGCTGAATACGGTCGATCTGCCAACCCGCACTGGACCAGCGTGGCAGATTATGGTCCTCTTACCAAGAGAGGCTTAAGTTCTGCAAATTGCAGTGGCTGGAGACTAGACACCTGCGCGGTGATCTGATTGAGGTATATAAGGCCTTGAATGGGTTGAGCACGCTGAATTCTGATGGGATCCTTCCACTTGTTCAGATTACGAACCTAAGGGGGCATAAATTCAAATTAAGAAAAGACAAATGTAGAATAGATGTGCAGAAATTTGCCTTTAGCCAGCGGGTGGTTAATTGCTGGAACAAACTTCCATCTGTCGTTGTGGAAGTTGATAGGTTGAATAAATTTAAGGACGAACTGGACAGGCATTTGGAGGGAATGGTGTGATTTTTTTTTTTTTTTTTTTTTTGGCTGATGCTGCATAAGCTCATACACTTGCTTTCTTGCATCACATGCCACTGCTACTACTACTACTACTACTACTACTACTACTACTACTATTATTTCCCTCAGCATGAATTGTTGAGGAGGCTTCCATCCTGCGGTGGGTTGATAATGGCTCTCCTTTACCTTTACCTACACAACCATAAACACCTACGTCCTTTATATACCTAACCCGACAGCCGAATTAAGTGCACGGGTAAAAATGATAAGTAAAATCATGAAATATAGTTATTTACAAGAGGTAAAATCCACTTAAAGCTTAAGACACAAAGTAACTTTATTACAGATCATTACTTATACCAGCGTCATTTGTGTTGGCCAGAAAAGTAAGTCTACGCTGGAAAGTGTTCCTAGCGAAGTTCTTCAAAGACCGATAAGAATAAGAGCCGGCATCCTGAATGAGTAAATATTCATTGTCCTGAGCAAAATTGTTCGGCGATGGTTTATTGAGTCGTCATACAAAGGACAATGATACAATACGTGCTTCCAGCACTTGCTTTCTCCACAGCTCAATTTACAGACATAATACATAGATCGATATACACTGTGCTGCTACTTTATTAGGTACACCTACCTAGTAGCGTGTTGAAGCCTCCTTTAGACTTAAAAACAGCTTGAATTCGTCTAGGCATGGATTGAACAAGATGCTGAAAACGTTGTGCAGGAATGGAGTACCATGCAGACATGAGTGTGTCACTCAGTTCCTCAAGATTCGATGGAGGTGTAGGCCTGCAGTGAACAGCCCTTTCCAGCTCGTCCCAAAGATGTTCAATAGGATTGAGATTCGGAGACTGAGCGGGCCACTGCAGCAAAGAAAAGTAATTGTCATGTTCCTAGAACCATTCCATAGTGATTCAGGCTTTGTGCACTGGCTCATTATCCTGCTGGAAGTAACCATCTGACTGAGGATAAACTGTCAACATGAACCGATGCAATTGGTCAACAACGATGTTTAGGTACGATGTGGCATTCAGACGTGAATTTATGGATATTACCCATAGATTCACACGTTTGAATGCCACATCTACCTTCCCCACACCACAACACTGCCCCAACCACCTCGACCCCCATAGGAAGATGTATTGCAGCTCGTCTGTCCTATCCAGTGACACTTAATCACCTGAAACAACACTTTCGAAAGCGACTGATACCGCTAAAATTTATCGATACTGTGATTTTATGTCTGGCTGTTGCTGGTGACAATGCACTATACTAAAGTTGACCGTACACATGGTGCCCGTAACGACACAAAAAAAGTCCTACAAGGTTATGATATGACCCTCAATAGAGGTCTGGCGGCTAAATGACCAGAAGAACAACGGTACATGACATTACAATATCCATACACTTTTAAATCTCCGGCCTTTACAGCGTACTGTATCACACGACAATGTAAACTACGCGGAGATGTGGGAAACCCCTGATGCCGTTTTATCCCAAACACACTTTACACTTTACTTATACGTGTAACTTAAAATTACTGGGTACCTGGTCTGCCTCCACGAGGCATAGTGTGGGCAACTTTGGGCCCCAGCAGGGGTCTAGCGGTTAAATGGCCAGAAGAACAACAATACATAACAATATACTTACAAAATCTATACACTTTTAAATGTCTGGCCTTCGCAGCGAATTGGTACACCTACAATGAAAGCAACGCGGAGATGGGGGAAAACCCCTGGTGCCGTTAGACATGAACACACTATGCACTCTACATGTTTTTCTGTACAGTCGTTGAGTATTTTTTTGCTATTTGTGGATTTATATGAGATGGTTTATTATCAGGAGTTTCCCAGCAGAACCGGATGATTGTATGAGAAAAGTGTTTGTATTTTTGTATATATGTAAATAAAATAAAAAAAGTACCCACTTTTCTGACCGTTCTCCCCACCCGGTCCGAGTGGAAAAGGCCCGGGTTCGAATCCCATCGATGACGCGAGGAACTTTTATGGGCTTTTTTCACTCCATGGCTAAGTTAGTCGGTCTCAGGGATAGTTAGCAAGGTTTTAATTCCGAGTCGGGGATTTTTCGTCTATCAAAGCAGGAAAATAGAACAGAGAACACACGCAATTTACAAACACAATACGCATAACATAGGTGGATGAATTAACTTTCCGAGTGACCCTAATAGATATATATATTTTTTTTAAGTACCTACTTTGCTGCTGATGTCTTATGTTCCGACATAGCCGCAATTAGGGGTTGCCTTCTGCTGTTGTTGGGTTTTAGGCGCATCAGCGGCTTAGACCATATTGTTACGTTGTCTCTTATGTTTGTGCAAGTGTGTGTGGTGCGTTCAGGACCTGTTTGCTTGTCGTGCGGAAATAACTTATAGGGGAACTCCACCCTTCGCCTGAGATCGGCTAACTGCAACCCCGACTGAAAAAGCCTTTAGAAATTCATCCAGTCAACAATGGGACTCCAACCCCCAAACCTCTCCAAAACAAGTGATAGGTGACGAAACCACTTTTTGTCACTGAGGGCTCGGTTTTCTAATCTGTTTTCCTTGTACAGGGTGTTCCCGGTATCCAAGTATTCATTATCCGAGTCCCCGCAGTTATGAAGATTTGAAAATTAAAGAATTAAAGCTTTTATCCTTGAGAAAATTGGCCAAGCACTTGAATATTTTTTGTAAGAATGATCTTCTTCATGATCGTGCAACAAAGTTTAAACGTGAAGTTAAAGACATAACGAAATGCTACGGCACAATTTTATCTGAAAAAATACGACAAAAAAAAACACGAACTCTGGATTCATTCTTTATTCGTACAACTGAAAAATAGTGTAAGTTCAACCAATAAACTTTACTTAACCTTACATCGTGTAACATATAATAAAAAATGTCTAATAAAATAATTTTCTCATTTTTCAGTTCCTCCATCCATTTTTACTGTGTACAAGTACATAATAAACATTACTACGTTTATTATGTACTATGTTTATACAGATTAAATGATGCCTTTCACACTACTACCGTAGTTTTTCTTTAAGAGTTGCCTATGGTGTATCTACACCGATATTATATAGATGTAGAATTTTAAAATATTATGCCTAGTTGCATTTAGTTTTATTTAAATAAACATTACGAAAATTTGGTCCCCGTTTTAAGTGGAATTTTCTGGAACCAATTATCCTCGGATAACGAGGATCCCCTGTAGATACAAAGTGATATTTCTCTGTAAAGCTCATTCTTAGTTCTATTTTGTGGTGAGTTTTATAAAAAAATATCTTTAACTTTCTTAAGTTAATGAAGAGATAAAAATGTAGGTTTATTTTTCTTAATTTTAACCAATATTAAACCCAATTTATTCACTTTTTCTCTTTTCTTTGATGGTGGTTTTAAGGAATAACTACAAAAGGTTATTGCCCTAATGCAGATTTTATTTATAATAGGTTGATTTGGTTCTATGATTATAGACCATTGTTCACAAGCAGCAGGAAGATAATGCCTAATTCCAGAAGCGGTGATCTTTTATCAAGAGATAAGTATTTCTTCTCCAATTTTTTTGATTTTATTTCGTTGAACCTAACTAGAGCTATGATCGCAAATTGCATTCACACCATTTGAATTTAAATAAATAATTTTCTCTTTTTACTCCGAGGCAGCCACACTGGATCAAACAAGGCAGAGCACAATCACAAACAAGCATTTTCAGTTTCGCGTTATCCGAGCAAGTAGCTCATATACCCATAGAAAATTAATTATATCTGTAAATTGCTTGTTAACTGAATGCAAAAAACCGAATTTCCGGAAATTAAAATGCATGCCACCCTAACACCAACTAACTCTCTCTCTCTAATGATTCTTTGAGGTGGAGGGCAATAGGTCATGCAGTTTGACACACCTTGACAAACTGAACTGCTCTGTGGCTGAATGTGATTTACAGCGATTTAAGCACACTGTAACCGTTTCCATAACACTGTAGAGAAGATATATCAAGCCTGTTTCTTAGCACATCTAAGCAAGTTGACCATTATCTTGCTCTAACAGCGAGAAATCACATAGACTTTACAGCATGGCAGAGGATTCTTTATGAATAACGACCAGTTATGTTTCCTTTATCCTTTTACATTAAAAGGACCTGCCTTAATCAGTGCAACAGCGTGTTGACCGGACCCAAGCAATACTGGGCCATAATACCCTTCATTGATGACTAGAGATGCATGTAGTCACCAATTGGATCCTCGACGCACTTTCATCTGAGGGAACAGGGAACCAGATTCCATTCTGGAAATAGACTTTTGGCGATTGTGGTTTAATGATTTTATGGCATTGACTGGAATGGAATCACTGTTAGAGCCCGTAGAGATATATCTATGTGCCCGTGAGGAACTCCCACACTTTTGTATCGCGGAGATAGGGGGAACCCCTGGTGCCGTCAGACAATTAACACAACACAGTTGTGAAGTATCGAGATGAGAACCTTGATATATGTTTTCCCTTTTACAGGAGCAATTAGTCCAGGCTTTCTCTTAGGGCGATCTCCTCACAGAGCTGTCCTAGTGAATCATTACCTACAAAGGGAAAGTGTAGCCTGTATAGCCTGTATGCCCAGTTAGATATCTAGACCTTAAGCCAATAGAGCATGCCTGGGATGCTCTAGGTATGAAGGGTTGAATTGACAGTCACGAAAGACACACTGGGCTTACGTCATCATGGGTTCCTTCAGTCTCTACGACTGGTTGGTAGTACTGATGACTTTTTTCCACATCTCTCTGGGCTTACGTCAGCTCTTACATAATAATGGAAAGTGATATTCAGGCGTTCTTATCGTGAAGAATCGATTTCACCCCTACATTTCTATCCACGAAGATTACACTTGTATTATTATGATATGTTTCCATGGATTATTGACGCGCCATTTTTGGCCGCTCTGAACTCATTTTCACAGCGTAGCTCGATAATTTAAGATCGAATTTTATCAATTTTTGCGCATTATTAGAACTTTTCATCTACGTTTTGTCGTAATCTAATAAAAGATTTTTGATTCATTTATGTTTTTTTTTTTTTTTTGCTTGTTTCTTAGCTTTTGAGCACCAGTGCATTGGCCTACAGATTCTGCCACTCATGACTCTAATTAGAACCCTACTATTATCACCAATAAAATAAGTTTTTCTCTTACATCAATTCCTGCAGACATCTTCAGTATTGTCTTAAAACGAATCCTTTCCTTTAACTTTAAAAGAGGACTACATTATCCATATATTGTACATAAAAACAGTGTTATAATGTTAAACCCGGTACCTCTCGACTCATTACTGTACTTAGCATTATTATTATAATACTATACAGCAAAAAAAAATTGTCATATTAGGGCCACCCAAGAATTACCTCATCTCTCTGTGTGTGTCGTGTCCAAATTGCTTGTGTTCTCTGGTCGGTTTGCCTGTTTTGATGGACAAAAGACAAGGTTCTCTTCACCCCCCCCAGAGTTTCTGGGGGGTGAAGAGAACCTTGCTATCTTCGCCTGACAACGACTAACTGAACCACTAAGTGAATAAAGCCCATAAAAGTTATTTCATTTACAGTATTCGAACCCGGGGCCTTCTCTAAGACCCGGGTTGCACCCAGAAAGACACCTTGCCTTTATCCAGTGAAACAATGACTCACTCTATTAGAATCTCCCTATCTCTACTATAGACAACTCGCATGGGTCACTTATCGTACACAATATCATAAACTCCATTAATATTCTCCATCTCCTCTCCAACTTCTCGATTTTCCATCTCTCTTCTCAGTGCCTTTCACGATATCATTCTAAATTCTCGTCATCAAACATTCCTCACAGCTAGTCCTTCGCTCTCGCCATTTAGTCCATTTATCTATTCTGTTCCATTTAAATAATAAAGCACAAATTGATTATGCTCTTAATCCATCTACTTGTATAATAATAAATATTCTGTTTATACTCCGGCACGACAACCAAGTCAGTAGAGTTTAAAATAAATCGTCAATACAAATATTTATCGTATTTAGTAGTCACGGGCTTGAACCCCGGTCTACTCAAGGAACGCGTGCTATGCACTCTCGCTCCTGACCACTGGGCTACGTCAGGCATGTTTAAGTAGTTTCTCTTTACCCTGTTTTAATAAGCCTGTAAAATTTTGAGCAAATTTGGAGGTACCTTCTAAACTTTCTCACATGACTTGAGTGCCACTGGGACAAATAAATTTATACGCTTATTTAAAAAAAATCTGTTATATTAGGGCCACCTGTGGAGGATGGAACCTTGCTATCTACGCCTCATAGCGACTAGCTCAGCCGGGGAGTGAAGGAAGTCCATAAAAGTTCCTAGCATCATTGACGTGATTCGAACTCGGGGCTCTTTCCCCCCGGTGTGGAGAGAACAGTGATTATAATCACTGTGCTACTCGCGCAGACTACACACTCATTTGAAAGTCTTCTGTCTCGCATCTCTGACATCTCCATTCTCTTCCACTTAACGATACCACGTGGTTAGGTTAGGTGTGTGTTATTCGGCAAAGCAGCTAAAGTTATGAGGCGTCAGTATATTGTCTGTAAATTGCATATATTCTATGGTCGATTTGCCTATTTTTCCTCACGTCATTGACGAGATTCGAGTCCAGGCCTTTTCCAACCGGTTTGGTGAAGACAAGTGATTATATCCATTGTACTATCCGCATCTTCTGATGCATTGACTCACCTTGACTTTTATTCCACTACGACGTGGAATTTTGCTGGCTTCAGTAGCCATCCAGATTCATTTGGGTCAAACGCTTTAGGTGAAATTAAATAACTAAGAATTATCCAAATTTGTTTATTTAAAATATTTTTTTAATTAAAAAGACTGTTACAAAATAACACAATTCTTGTTCCTGCCTTTGCTCAGCATAGCTTCGAGTTAATGCAGTTACTCGCAGAGTTTCTGTAAGAGTTATGATAAAAAAATAAAAAAAATCGGTTGCAAAATAAAACATAAATCGATGACTTACACATAATAACAACTAAAATATAAACTTCATTTATTTTTATTATAAGAATAGTTTTAGCAAAGTATTTTGCGAAGATTATTTGCACATCACTTTTTTTGGTTTAACCTCATTTCTATAGAGCCGGATTTATACGAAATACAGTCTCCTCAGAGAAAACAGATAATATGGATGGAAGCAGTTCATTCAAATGCCATTTTCTGTTACCTTTTATCTCACAATGAGCGTGAATGAAAGTGTTTCAGCAGAGGGTTGAAGATTAAATCCAACCAGTGATGATAATTTTGCCATATTATGGATATTACGTACTGTATGGCTTTGGTAGTGCACTAAGTACTGGCATTAAGTACTGTGTACCTCTAGTAATCTCCAAGTAATATCCGGATTCCAGCGAACACGAATAAAGACTATATTTTAAGGATGGTTTACAGAGAGACAGACGCTTACTTCCACCAGTCAAAACACTCATTACTTGTAGCCGCCACTTGGAGGCGTTCCCACTCTATCCTCTGCTCCGACGAGATGTGGAGGGGAGTAAATTAAACAGGGAACTATTAGAGGCAAGCGAGGTGACATAGTTTCCCCAGGCATGCAGCGAATAGAGAGGTTACCTGTACGCTACGAGACTAAATAGGGGTACCGAAGCCGTGTCTAAAGCGGTAAATTACATACTGGTCGGAGCAATGTGGCCGACCGCTCACCTTTCTAAATGACTTCTCACTTCTGGGCGGCCAAGATCGCGGTCTTGGTAACTCCCGCAATAGAACGCCAGAACCGTTGAGGTGCCGAGGCAGAAAAGTGACCCTACCAATCACGATATATCGCCTTGATTGTCATTACACTATTTTTCTCTGGGTTCACGAGGTGAAATGGAGAGGGGGGAGTGCCCAGTGTCGCAGAGGGAAGAATTGTAGTCTGCAGCTTCCCCCTCCACATAGAGCAAAAAAGCATTGAGAATGGATTTTAGGTTAAACTTGGTGCTGACGGACCCACATCACAATAAAAGTCTTATAAATAACTTGGAAGTGTAGTCCCATTACGATAACATTCAACAGATTAGTTTAATAACAGTATTAGTTTATCAATTTCGGCAAAAGTCTTTTTTTTAAGGAAAACTAAAAGCCTAAGATTAAAAAATAAAATATATATATAATAAAATAAATATATGAATATCTATGAATGACACACATTTTACTAAGTACATGTCTGCTTATGCTTGTTTCGTTTATATATATATATATATATAATTGAATATATAAGAAATTGTTTTATTTTACAGTTTTATTTTATTTTATTTTAAAAGTACTGAAGAGCTAACATACTTTCCGGTTATCTTTAGAATATATAATAAAGTAAAGACGTGTTAAAGTACCTAACGTTACATACAAATCACTGCTTGCGGATACTCCTTAAAAAAAGGGGGAGGTAGCCAGCTAACCCTTGACGTAGATATACCTATCCATGTACTCGTATGTGATGTGGTATATGTTAAGTGTCAAAGAAACTATGCTATGAGGCGTTAGTATGTTGTGTCTGTAAATTATGTGCATACTCTTCGATTTTCCACTTTGTTGAACAAAACACCCAAATTTTGAGGATAAAAAACCATGTAATTCTCTCCTGACACTGACTAACTTGGCCACGTATGAAAAAGCCCGTAAAAATTCCTCGCGTCATTGTCGAGATTCGAACCCAGGCCTTTGCCAGCCGGTGTGGGAAGAACGATAATTATGTCGGCTGTGTATACAATACTGTATTATTATTATTACTATTATGACCTCGTCTGTTTCCACTTCAACTGCTTCGGATTGTAGTTCTTGTGCTTGCTGTTCCTCCTCCAGTTCTACTCAGTTGTGTCCGTATTTCTTGTTCTTTGTACTTGGTCACTCACATCGTACTTGATTTTTTCCAAGACTGCAGGAGCTATCAGGTTCTTCTTGACGATGGTTCATCTCTGGTCTGCTATTCGCTGACCTGAACTGTCGGGAACCGTTCCAAACCACTTGATGTGTAGTTTTGTTCGGTATATTGCCATGTCGGTCCTTAGCTTCGTTACTTCGTAGTTGTTCATCTGATGAACATATTCATTTCGATTCTCCACTTCATGCGTTCCTTTTTTTTCCTTCCTGGGTGATTACTAGCGCTGTTGCAGGAAGCACTTCCAGTTGGTTGGACTGGATTTCCTTACCCTTCCCTTGTGGTAGCCATACGGGGAACAGCGCTGCTTGCTCATCTCTCTTCCTGGGCAGACTGTCGCCGACTTTTCGAACCGACCCGTCTGCCTAAGGTCTACACACGAGTGACTTTATCCTGCACCGCACTCAACGCAGAATGTTCGGTATTTATACTTCTCATCATCATCCATCTGTGGAAGTGGATCTTTTTGGTTTTGGTTTTTGCATCCAGTGGTGGATAGCAGTTATTGAAAGTGACACTAGTTTATTATTTATTTATTATTATTATTATTATTATTATTATTATATTAAGGTCACCTGGAAATTTACTTTCAACTACCCATATGTATTGTATCTGTAAATTGCATTGTGTTCTCTAGTCAATTTACCTACTTTTCTGTACGAAAAACCTCTGTTCCTTTTTGCGGTAAAAGCCATACTATCTACGCCTCAGACCGATTAACTCAGCCACGGAGTGAAACAAGCCCATAAAAGTTCCTCGCGTCATTGACGGGATTCGAACCTGGGCCTTTTCCACCCAGTGTGGGGTGGACGGTGACGATACCACTGTGCTACTGCACAGACTGGAAGTCACACTAGATGGCGTCACTCTGCCTCAACCGTCATTTCGACCTTTGAGAGGAAGGTCCGATGAAGTGACTTTCGCGTTTTCCCCCCCTTCGCGGCGGGATTCGAAATTGGGTCCATCACATTGGTGGTCCGACTTCGTAATCATTGGACTAATTGAGTCCCTTTTATTATTATATTTACTTGTTTTATTATTTGAGTCTGCGCGTAGCACAGTGGTATCGTCACCGCCCTCCCCACACCGGGCGGAAAAGGCCCGTCGATGACGCGAGGAACTTTAATGGGCTTTTTTCACTCCGTGGCTGAGTTAGTCGGTCTCAGGCGTAGATAGCAAGGTTTTTTCACCCGGACCTGGAGTTTTTTCGGCCAGAAAACATGTAAATCGACCAGAGAACACAATTTAAAGACAAAATAAATATGGGTATACGTAATCTTATACAGGGGGCCCTAATATCTTAATTGGTTGGTTTGTTTTATTATTTGGTCTGTGCTACCGCGCAGACCAAATAATAAAACAATATTGCCACCGTCCTCTCCACACCCGGTGGAAAAGGCCCGTGTTCGAATCCCGTCGATGACGCGAGGAACTTTAGTGAGCTTTTTCACTCTGTAGCTGAATTAGTCGGTCTCAGGCGTAGATAGCAAGTTTTTCCCCCAGAAACTGGGGTTTTTTTCGTCCAGCAAACAGGCGAATCGACTAGAGAACACACGCAATTTACAGACAAAATATATATATATTGGTAGATGTAATCATTTACAGGGGACCCTAGTATCATAATTTTTTTTTTGTTTTATTATTTAATTAATAATTTTTGGTAGGCAGCAAGCAAAACAAAAGTTTTAACTTTCATTTCAAATGTCTGAACATTTAATCCGTTTTTGGAATCGTACACTTCTCTTCTTTCTTTGAAATTATAACGTTCACTTAGTGACTATATATCCCTGTATATATGGAGACCAAATTGTTAGCGTCACCTTGAAGCTCTCATTTCAATCTCATTTAAAAATGCTATACGATAAAACCTTAAGAAATTTCTGGCTTATTCTTCAAGACTTGCTGTTTGTCAATAACTCTCATATTTCAGTCCGATACTTTCATTCTTTTTTATTATCTCCCATTCTTCATGTCTCTGTAATTTGGAAAAAAAAAAAAAACCGCATTGCGTTCAGCTCTTTATGTGTCTGTTGAAACAACGAAATTGAAATTCTGTCGATGAATAGGTTCATTAATGACTGACTTTTCAGTGCATAAGATGAACATTTTACAATGTGAATTCATAAATTGCAACGTATGTAAAATTTTTTTAGATGGAGCTTCTTTTACTTTGCAAACCCCTCTTGACTTGGCTGTCTCAAGATGCAAAGATTCATATATATTGTATATATTTTATGTAACTAATCATATTGCAATAAAGGAATATTAGTATAATTATAATTAATTACTTCAAGCAACGCTGTATGTTTAATTATCTTAAAGGTTGATGGGATCATGTAATTCACATTTTTCCTACAATTTTGCAAAAGTTATATGTGGCAGGATTCATATGTTGCCCTAATTCTCAAACATTGCATTGTGTTAAATCGTAAATGCCCTTTTAATTCTGCAGACCTCCTCAGAAAGCAAAATTTGACCTATTAAAGTAAGGCCTCCCCAGGCTATAAAGTTTGCTGAGGAGACACGGAAAATGTGATACGCTTACAAGATGAAACTAAAATGTACAGGTTTAACATAGCAGACCAGATAGATATCATAACAAGAGAAATGCTAGTGCAGAAATGTCAGTGACCACCCCAGGCAGGAATTCATGACTGGACTCTGAGACAACTTTTATTCTACTGTGATGGATGTGTCGACAGCAGAAACCTACAAACGAACATGGAAGAAATATAAAAGATGGGATTCCTTAAACCTATTTCCTTACTCCTCCTGCAGTGGACGTCTATTTGAGTGCACAGACTCGTAGCTAATCACTTGTAACTTGGGAATTCCTGTGGTTTTCAGACCGCCTACCTAAATTTCTCTTATTGTTAGCTAGTTCCGGCCTTTCGGGGATCACAGCTTTTTTTCCCTTCTCTCTGCTTCCAGCAGGCTATCCTTACGCCGTACTTCTTCACCACTGAAGCAGAATAAGACGACCGAATTAATCTCCGACAGCTCAATATGCCAGCAAGGCCACCTTGTTGCCAGAGCAACTTAATCCACTAGTAACAATACAACCTCCAACATTACAGTTTTCTCCTTAGGGCTGGAGTGTCTTCAAAGACGTTCTGCCTAAAGAACAGAGATAAACAGCTTGTTCTATAAACCTTTCTTCAGATAGACTAGGGGACAGATACACAGAGAGATAAATAGAAAGTTAAAAATTATTGCAAATTTTTTAGATGAACAGAAAACTTACAATTTTAGTTTCTCTTTAAGAAATGTATGAGTTTTGCTTCACGATAACCTCTCTAGACATTTTTGCAAATGCAGTGACGTAACGAAAAAACCTTGACTACAATATGGTTATTTTCTAAGAAATCTGTGTAATATTTCGTCACTTCCTGCCTTAATTGACTGTAGTGTGCGTTGTCAAATGTCCTTTGTGTAGGTGAAGTCTACTTTGTATCTATATAAGTAACACGCCCATATTAATATTCATTAACGTTAATATTCGTATAAAGCATGGTAACATTAAAAATATTTAAATATAATCTAAAAATAATTTGTCTTTTTAGCAATTTTTCCTTCTGTCTTTCTTACTAATTTGGCTACTTTCCTTTGTTCTAACCAGTAGCGCGCCTAGCATTTTTCTTTGGAGAAACTGAGGATCGGAGTCCTCGCTCTGACGTAGAGAAAATTGCTCAAGTTTGGGGGATAGTCGGAAGTCCAGTAGCTACCCACTCGGTGAATAGACTTTTTCTTTCGAAGGTTGCATTTTTGTATTCCCTGAACTTTGAATAACGAGGTCTGTGTTTATCTCCAGTACGACCGTATGTACTGGAAGTAGAAGAATGTACAAAACAGAGATTTACTACCGTATTCTGTGGTTCTACATGGATTCGAACATGGCTTGAGTAATTCTGTACTTTTATTGACTATTTGGCTAAAGGAAATAAAGAAATTTATGAGCGAGCGCATGTGTGTCTGAACTGACTGTGTTTTCCGGATAAATAACTCAAATGTGCAATTTTTAATTATTATAAAAAGAATGGGGAATTTGCCCTCGTGGGTAGCACATTTGGTACGAGTATAAGCACCGCCCTACTCACACGTGGTGGTAAAGATCTGAATTCGAATCTCATCAATGAAGCAAAGAATTTTTAGGCCTTTCACAACGTGCCTCAGCTCTCAGGTGAGGGTAGTATGGATTTTTCTACAAGAAACTCGGTTTTTTCGTGCAGTAAACAGGCAAATGGACCACAGAACACACGCAATTTACAGATATAACATATACGACACAATAGGGTCTAAGTTGCATGGAGAATTTTGATTATATGATTATACTAAAACTCATACAGCTGGTATTTGAACGGTTTCGATATATAAGTAGATATAAAATATTTTTGACATTTTCCATATTCTGATGACTACAAATAACTTATAATTTACATGTTGCTTTTTTTTTTTATTTTAATAAAACCTCAAACACGAATGGTATTAGACCTATGGGTGGGTTTGAAGGCTCAGAAGATACTTGTTGACATTAAACTTGAATTTCTGTAGATTGCAATTTTCGGGAAGAAGAAAATTTGGTTCTGTGAGTTTTAAATTAGACAGTAAATGGATGCTGACTAGTTGTGGCACGTGTTCGGACTGGTTTGGAAAAGAGACAGATGGGGAAGATGATTATTGATACCAATTCAGAAGAACAGTACCCATGGAAGTGTCTGTAGGAAGCAGCTGTTATGAAAACGCAAATTAACTTATGCAGAACATCGGCGACTAGGGCCATCTTGTTCCGTGTATATTGCATGTGTGTGTGTGTGTTCTGAGGTCGATTTTCTGTTTGCTGGACGAAAAACCCGAGTTTTCGGGAGAAAAAACCATGCTACCCTCGCATGAGACCGACTAACTCAGCTATGTTGTGAAAAAGACCCATAAAAATTCCTCCTGTCATCGACGGGATTCGAACTCAGATCCTTTCTATCCGGTGTTAGGAGGACGGCGATCTTACCAACTTGTGCTACCCACGAGGGCAGAAAAAATATATATATTCGGTGATAGTTATAATGTACCGTGAAGGACACATTATATCGGATTCATCCATCTATACATCTTTAGATTATATCCACGTCATTATTGCGAAAGCACACCAGATAAAAAACTAGGTTTGTGTCCCAGTTACTTAAAAATGACAGATTTATATAGTGTTACCAAAGCTGGAGATTGTAGGAATTATTTGGTGAATTTTCTAACTGATCTATTGATATTAGAAACAACAAATCAGTTAGAAAATTTAATTCATTTTAATATATTAGTAACAGGACAAAAACAGTTTTTTTTAATGGTACAGGAAACGTTTATAATGTAGAGAGGTACTAATAAAATAAATTCTACTGAAACGTTCGAAATAATCACTGATGTGATTCACTGAGTAAATGATTTGATATGCCAGCATGACTTTTTCGAACCAGAAGCGTGATGGGATTTTTTTTACCATACATTATTTTAAGGTAACCATATAACCACCATAATCATAGACTATATATTTATCCTGTAATTTTCCACGCGTTTCTTCAATTAAACCGGACTTTAACGTAGCTAGCCAGCTACGTTATGGTCGCCAACAGCCAAGGCACGTGCATCAGTATGTAACAATATCAAGTGTGTATCATGGAATACCAATTAAGGATCGCTAACATTTATGGTTAAAGCATCATGGAATATCAATTGACTGATTCAAAGTCATTGCCATCCATTGGCAGTAAGTCATAAATAAACAAAACAACTAACGCGACGACGTCCAAAGTATCATGGAAAATTATATTTGTGACGATGTTTAGTGAATTTTAAGTGGGTCGTTTATACAATAAGCTGGTTCCCAACTTCTCGTATCAATTACAGGGTAACTTAGCATCAGAGATACGCGTAACCAGAATTGAACTTAGCAATGAAATTGGCCTCCAAGTACAGAATACAATTGACGAGAAAACGCAAATAGAGTTGCTCGCTCCCCTCTAATCTGTTTCTTTTGCACTTCATGAGTACCCTTCCGTAATGGTGTAGTTTTCGCTACTTGTCATTCCGTTGAAGAGGTCTGTTTTCAGTAGAGGCCTGTCATCAGAGAACGGAGGAACTTCTAACGCCTCCTTATTGAACTTTTTTTAACAGCAAAGTAATTTTCCTTGGTGGTTTTAATGTTCAAAACTACAGTTCCAATTTTCTAGCTGTTGTACTACCCAGTCAGCAGAAATTGTTGTTGTTGTATGATTGTTGTAGTAGGGTTTTAGGAGCATCAGCGACTAAGGTCATATTGTTCCTTGTATAATGTCTGTAAATTGCTTGTGTTCTTTGGTCAATTTTCTGTTTTGCTGGACAAAAAAACCCGAGTTTCCAGGAGAAAACACCATTCTGCCCTCATTTGAAACCAACTAACTAAGCCACGTTGTGAAAAAAGCCCATAAAAATTCCTCTGGTCGTCGACGGGACTCGAACTCAGGTATTTTCCACTCGGTGTGGAGAAGACGGCGGTTTTACCAACTGTGCTATCCACGAGGGCTCAGTAGAAATACGAAGGGTTTTTTTATTACTAATGACTTCACTTAGCTAGTTCAATTACGTGCCAGAATAACAGACAGTCCTAACCATACGCCAAACGTTATTTATCGTCTCCTCGCCAACAAGCGTTCAAAGTACATGGTCAACATTAGTTGCCCTCTGAATACCTCAAATCACAACTTGGTGATGGTCTCTTCTCCAACTTAGCCTCTCACCATGGTCATTCCCAGCATCATATGGTTGGGCATTACAAGAATGCGAAATGGCATGAACTACCTAAATTTGCTCCCCCTTTTTCTTGGCTGAACTATTGTTTTAAATCTTCTTGTCCTATGATTTGCTCAGATGGTGTCAGTGAAATTATTCTGGTAGGGATGAACTCTTATTCCTAAAATTTCTTCCTTTATCTAAATAACGGTTTTCCAATAAATGTCTGAAGACTATACAAGATAAGAACATAGAATATCGCAATTGGCTTCAATTCAAATATCCAGCTTAATTTTCTGCCCATCCTAAACTAGCAACACCTTATCAGAAAATTATTAATAAATTGAAACTCTATCTTGAAAAGGCTAAGAGTAGGGTATTGCTTCTTGTTTGAAAGGTAACCGAGCCATCTGGTCTCTTGCCAAAGCAACTTAATCGCAACCATCCATCCATTCCGATGGGTGGATTCTGCTACGTTCTGATGGATGATCTGTTGCATCCTCATCTAACGATAAAGATGACTCATTAACATTTTTTTATCTCCCTAACTCTTGCATCGATGATCTTACTAAATCTGCTGTTATCAATATTTCTCTTGGTCTTCGACTAAAATAAAGAAGAATTCTGAACAATCTTTAATACTAAAAAATTTCTTTCTTAAGTAATGAAAATATCTATCAGCTGCCAGCGCTTATAATACCTTGAAAAACTTTCCAGTGGATTTACTATCCAATATGTTTCTGACATTACTGGTTCGCTGGTGATATCTTTGCTTATCTTAATCATCTGTGGACAAATTCCTTAGAAAAGTCTGAAGAAACTAAGGCAGTTGTTTTCGGCGTTTTTAAGGCTTGCGATCGATTTTTGCGTAAAGGATTTTACGGATGCTTTTTATTTATTTGTAACAAATTCTCCTCCCCTCAGTATACGTGCAATACAATTTACTTTGTTTTCTTTATAACCTTTATCACATTTCTTCTTTCTCCTATCTTGTTTAAGACATCCTCATTTCTAACTCTGTCTGTCCTTCCACGCTCTCCTGGCGCATAATAGCCTTAGATGCTAATGCGCCAATAAAATCATAATCTAATCTAACCTTCCACGCTTTCTCCGCATCTACATCTCAAAGCTTTAGTTAGTGTCCATGTCTCAACACATTAATCATGATGCTCCATACAGCATCTAACTTCTTCCTTAATTTGATTCATTCTCTGAGCTTCCTGTTCTTCCTAAATGTTTGCTTCCTCTTCTCAAACCTTGCCCATTGCATTTTTAGTTTTAACTTCTTGACTACTCCCATAGTTTGTTAACAGATTGCCAAAATATCTATATTTATTCACTTGTAATATCTTCTTATCGTTCAGGATTAGTTCCTTTCAGCCCTCGTGCTTAGCACTGCTGGTATAATCACCGTCTTCCGCACACCGGGTAAAAAAGACTCGAGTTCGAATTATGTCAGTGACCCGAGGTTTTTTTTTATGGACCTTTTTCACAACATGGCTGAGTTGGTCGGTCTCAGGGAAGGGTGGCATGGTGTTTCTCAAAGAAACTTGAGCGAGCTTCTCGTCCAGAAAACAGGGCAGACATAATATATACGGCGCAATGTGGTCTAAGTCGCTGAATGCGCCTAAAACTCTACAACAGCAACTTCTTTTAATCACTTCCCATCGTCATAACATTTATTTTAGGAAAATTTATTCTTATTCTGTATTCTTCCCAACTTTCCTTGAGTCTTTACAACAAAATCTAATACTTTTCTAACAGCACCATATCATCTGCAAATTTGTCTGTACAAATTTACTCCTGTCCTTTACATCTTCTTTCCATCTCCATATTTTTCTCTTCCTATTATCTGATACACTGTTGGTTGGTTGTGGTAGGGTTTTCGGCGCATCAGCAACTTAGGCCATATTGCGCGGTATATAATATGTCTGTAAATTGCGTGTGTTCTGAGGTCGATTTCCTGATTTGCTGAGCGAAAACCCCAAGTTTCCGGGAGGAAAAACCATTCTACTATCTCCTGACTAACTCAGCCACATTGTGAAAAAGGCCCATAAAAATTCCTCCCTTCATCGACAGGACTCGAACTCAAGCCTTTTCCACCTGGTTTGGGGAGGACAGCGATCCTACAACTGTGCTAATCACGAGGGCGAATTTCAAGTTATTCAATGTTCCAGTTATCTGAATTCATAAAGCAGGCTAAATGCTCTCCACATTGTTGCCAAATACCAACCATTTTGAAACAATTTTCATAATTACTAATATCGAATTAACCATTTTCCAGTGATTTTTTTATAAATTGAATAATATTATATTTCCTAAAACAGCCACCAGGTGACACTAATTTAGAAACTTCTTTATACGTAGGTTCTCAGCTTCTATTGACGACATCATCATTGAACTTGTAACTGAGAATGGTTCTTTTATTAGTGAGAACTGAATTTTAATAAGATGCGTTCTATATAAGATACTTTCAATAATTGCTGAAAAATTATAGTTTTCTAAGCTTTCATAAACCGGCGTATTATAAATTTCATAGCACTAAACGAAAACTTCGCTGTTGATGTTTCTACGTTATTATCATAACGTATATAATTATGCAAAACTTTAAGCATCCTTGCTGTGGTGCCATCTGGCGACAATTTATGGCAATTTGCGAATGATGTCACAGATTTTTATCGATTTCGAATTGACTTGGTTTTCATTTGGTATGCCTTGATCTCTTAATCATACCAAAATAAGACAAAAGTGGAATGTTCCATTCTCGTTGTAATGGACTGTGTGGACTATGTAATGGATTGAGTGGACTATGTTCCCTTGTCGTTAGCTAATTTCTCTCTCATGTTTTGAAAACCAGTTTTTCAAAAAAGGGCCGGGACAACGGGATGCATAAATGTATTTCAGAGAGGAGCCACGATTTATTCGAAATTTATTACAAATTTTGAAATAAGAGAATTTCCAATATACGAATCATTTTCGTACAATTAAACGTATACAAATTAAATTAAAATGTGTAATTTTGGAATCAAGAGTCTGATAATAACAAAGCAAGATAATAACTGTTTTAATAAAAATATCTCTACATAAGTAATGCAGATCAAATTTTCAAAAAGAAATCAATAAAAAGTGCAGCAAATTAAAAAAAAAATAACCATGGAGATCTGCTGGCTTTCATATTAGATATTTTATCCAAATAATTTAATAAATGATTTACGTCTAAAATTTTACTCAGGTGTTCTATCGACGTTTCGTAACCCAAATAAATTAAGAACCGCGGCGTAATCTTTATATAAACTAACTTGCGTTAGAATCAAAGGACAACTGTGGGTCCCTACAAAAAAAAAAAAAAAAAAGAAAAAAAATATCAAGGGCTGTGTAAATCATTGGGATCATCCATACAAGTCAAGAAAGTACCAGCGGAAATAATTGTTTCATGAGAACACTGAATGAATAGTTGTTGCCTAGAAACCTACTAAAAGAAAACTTGGTCATCCTGCTTCTCCCCCCCCTCCCTTTCTCCGTAGCCATGTGTAAGCACGTGCGCCTCCATGAAGTTGTCCCAGTCAGACAGCAACGATCGCCATTCGTTGTTTTGTTCGGTGCGGGCTGGGCACCGTGCCTCACGGCTGTCACAGGAATTTCTCACATTTAATAATAATGTTATGCCTTTTGGCTTAGCCACGGAATAAGGGGAGTAGTAATACGCTCTCGGAAGATAGGGCCACACAAGTGTTCTTTGTCTCGCGTGTGAAATGATTCTGTCTCGACACTTAAAACTTGGTAGGTCCTGGGAAAGCTTTACTTACTAAGCCTAATGGAAGATTCGGAGCATACCACCTTGATGTTGGCATGGTAACAAACAGAGAGAGATAAATGGCTTAATTACTGTTATTGTCATGATCACTTACTGCATGTTGTAGTCATTAATATCATATAATGGCTGTTTCGGCACAGAGAAGGACCACCCACAGTCCTGCTAATAAAGACAAGAGCGAACATTGAGAAAAATTGGATAATCCAAAGAAGTTGAACATGTCGTGGCTGTTTACTGTCGTAACTTTGCACATTTATTTCCTCGAGCTTATTATAATGATTCCGTGAACCACACCCTCGCGAGAAATTGCGGGCATTAAATTGCAGTGCTGCTGGAAAAAAACACACGCAACCTGTATGTTTGGAGAAAGGCGGTGTATCGACACCAACAGAAAATTTACAGCCAACTTCAACAGGCATTTCCTGCAAGATATTATTAAAAGGAGATTTCTGTAATCGGAAGCTACATTTTCAAGTGGCAGTTGCAGTAACACGCTTAGAACTCCTTAAATCTTTTTGGGTATAAAAATTTAACTTAAGGAACTTACAATTCATTCTTGTCGTAGTTAAAAAATCATCACTGTGCTTGATATATTAAACGTACAAGGACAATGTTGAGACATGAGATTCATCTTGTCACTAGGCGAGACACACCCTTGAAGTAGAATTCCGCTGACTGTTGGCGAAAATATGATGGTCCCTTTCATCTCACTGAGTGAAAGCGATGACCTTCGATCGCCTTCTTTAGGAGAGCGAAAGTATGGTAGCTGTAAATGAACTGGTCGAGGTTGTAGGTTGGTTGTTGCAGAACTTCTCAATACTACTGCATCGGAGCCCGATGTAAAACTACAAATTCTGGACTCCTCACGAGTTTCCGAACGCCCCTACATGATCTTTAACAACCATATCAATTATCGCCCCCACCTCGTGGTGGCAGACCTTGCGTATGATAGTTTCGCCACTGATCTGAGCTTACATGTCAAGGGCTCTGTGAAGTTGCGTTCTCGAGTAGCAACTTGGATGTGTGACTTCCTGAATAAACTTCTGTCATTGTGGGAACTTCTTACGCCATTGATATCAGGTCTCAGTCTTTTCTGTACACAGCTACCATATGGAGATAGTACATGTCAAGGGCTCTGTGAAGTCTCGCGTTGTCGGGTAGCAACTTGGATGTGTGACTTTCTGAATAAACTTCTGTCCTTGTGGGAACTTCTTACGCCATTGATAGACCATGGCAGGTCTCAGTCTTTTCTGTACACAGCTACCATATGGAGATAGTTTCTCGCCTTTTACACTCAAAAAGTGCATTATTTTTTGATGTACTGTATTCATGTTCACAACACGCCAGCTACAGCCACTGTTCCGACTCGAGTAGCCCTCATGGTTAGCACAGTTGGTAGAATCGCCGTCCTTCCCATACTGGGTAGAAAAGACCTAAATGTTCCGTCAATGACATGAGGAATTTTTATGGACCTTTTCCACAACGCAGCTGAGTTATTCGATCTCATGCGAAGGTAGCATGGTTTTTTCTCCCGGAAATTTGTTTTTTTTTCATAACACAGAAAATCGATCACAGAACACATGCTGATGATCCTAAAACCCTTCTACAATAACAACAACGGCCGTACGCGCTAAAGCAACTAAGACTGAGGTGTCAGTATATTGTTTCTAAAATCTGAGTTTCCGAAGGAAAAATCATGCACCTCTTACATGAAACCGGCTAACTCAGCCACGTTTGTGAAAAACATCCCTGAAAATTCCTCGCGTCACTGACATGAATTGAACTAAAGCTATCCAAATCGTGTGGGAGGATGTCGATTATAACCACTGTGTCATTCGCGATGGCTCTTGTGTGTCCATTTCTTCCTAATTTGTTTTTCTTGTACAATAGATAATTTTTTGGAACTCTGTATGTAAGTTCGATTTTAAAGTGGTAGTGCTGTCGCTTTCATTATTCGGCGATTTTTTTTTTTTTTTATTTAAAGTTCGTATTTAATTAAAGAAAACTTTGGATGAGGCTAACTGAAACCAAGAGTTCACTGTCCTAATCCGTATAGGACATTGAATTGTAAAGAAATTCTTTCAGATACTGTTCTCTATGTGAGCACTTTTTTAAGAATACTCGTTCAAGGTACTGAATTTAACATACAGTAATTATATGATTGCTTTTAATCTTTGTGCGTTTTTGATCCTCTTTTATCTGTGATCCACTGTAGAAATAACTGTCAAAGGACTTCCAAGAGAATTTGTAAGCACTTGCCCTACCCTGGGATGCGATTGTTCTAATTGCTTAAACTTTTTAAATTGTTATTGTCTTGTCTTAAATCGTTTTGTTTTAAGTTGTTACAGTGTGTAAATTATTTTATCGTGTTTTAATTTTAAATTAGTAGTACAAGGTATCTTCCCTCCCCTTTAGTTTTAACTTGTAACTGCAAGCAGTTCTGTTGTCTACTAAGTTGTGGAAAGGACGGGTGTAGCCTGTGCGGACGAGGCTCTTTTCTGATTTATTAGCTTAAATTGTCATATTAACTTATTTCTAGAGTAGCTTTATATTCCTAGTTACGATACTTAGTTTAAAGTTTAACTTAGACAGAGATTTTGTAGGTATTACTTGGTTATTATTTTTATTACTTAGTTATTACTTAGTATTACTTAGTTATTAGTTTTTATTTAGTATCGGTAACGGTATCAAATCCACGTGTTACAAATTGAACGAGAGGTCTTTTTTTTTAACCAAATTTAGTCGATTTATTAACCAATTGTTATATTAAATTATCTTCTATAAGTAGATTATAGACCTAGTCAGGATCCTTAGTTTATTCTAAATTGAGATAGCGAGATTTGGAAGCTAATCAATACTTACGAGTCCGTAGAAGTACCGTTCGTGAATTCCCGCCATTTTTACACGATAGCATAACCTTAGTGTAGTATAGTGCATAATATAATATTGTCAATTAATCAGTAAATCTATTAATCTTGATAAACTTTATTGTCAATTAAATTGTATTTTTAACTCTATATACACTGGACTCCCGCTAGTCCGAACTAATTGGGACCGAGCTCTGTTCGGATTAGCAGAATTTCGGATTAGCCGAATAACGTACCCCAGATTTTAAAATGAATAAGGAGTGAGTGACGTTGATAGCTTGAAGTAATGCTTCAGGAAATCCCAAGCTACCTTTGATGATGATCATTAAATCAGCGAAGCCGAGAGCGCTTTTAAAAATATGAACATTAACAATCTTCCAGTTCATTACAAATGTCAAAAAAAAGCTTGGATGAACGGACAGCTTTTCATTGAGTGGTTTCATAATCAATTTGTCTCAGCAGTGAAACGTTTCAGCAATGAAAATGATTTGTCACCTCGCGCCATTCTCCTCATAGACAATGCGCCATCCCACCCAGACGTTTCCGAGTTTACATCAGGGGATATAAAGGCAGCTTTCTTACCGCCTAATGTAACACCGTTATTACAGCCCATGGACCAGGGGGTGTTACAGTCTATCAAGCTTGCATACAGAAAGAAATATCTGAGGTCCTTGATAGAAGATAACACCAGTTCACTTTCTTTACATGAGAAAATGAAACAAGTGAACTTAAAAGATGTTCTATATTGGGTTGCTGAGCTGTGGGAGAGTGTAACCGGTGGCAAAACATACCATCTTCTAATCGATTTTCATCGTTACGTCAAAAGAAATTAACAGAGTTTGTTACTTCTGAAAAATGGCTTTTGTTCCTGTTTTGGTGTATAAGTATTGATCTGTAGTTTTAATAGGCCATGTCAAACACTGATTTATTAATTTTGTATTAGTACAGTACTACAATAAAATACAATTTTTTGTGGAATTCTAAATGTCTTTGTACCATTAATACCATTTAAATTTAACGTATTTAACATATATTTTGCGAACTAAAAAATTTCCTCTCCGCTGACCGAAACGTGTTCGGATTAGGCGGACGTTCGGATTACCGGGGTTCGGATTAGCGGGAGTGCACTGTATATATAACGACTTAATCGTAACAAATAATTAATACATAACTATAGTGGTACACGTGATACGGAAGTTGTATAAAGGGAACTCGTAGAAAACACTAGATACCGAAAAAAATATATATAACATAACTGTTTTGGGATATAACTTAAGGATTTAATTTTTGTTTTGAAATTTTATTGAATTAAATCGGAATCATGACTCTGACCAGAGCAGCAAAGCAAAAGGCTCAAGCTAATGGGAGTGCTGTGGTTCAGGGGAGAACTGAGGGGGGCAGTTGCCCTCTGAATCACAGTCTTTTAAAATGCACTGTTTGCTTGATGTTTGCGAAGCAGTCGGGTACGGGACATGATACTGCTAAGGGGGATGTCTTTGTGTGTGCACGATGTAAGGAGTGCAAGGAAATCAGGCGACAACTCAGCGTTGTTATGGGCCTTTATGAGAGCTTGAAGGACAGGGTGGATGCCCTCGAAGGAAATAAATTGAGGGGCCCATCAAGCTCTCAGCCGCCCACATCAACGCCAGAGCTTGCACTTGGTCATCAGGCAACACAGAGGCAGCCCCCTAGGCAGAATGCGCTGGTCCCACAGGAACTAGTAGTTGTTGGTGACTCTATTGTCAGGGAAGCGGGGAACATGCTTTGCAAAAAGGATAGGTGGAATAGGACCAGGGTATGTCTGCCAGGGGCAAAGGTTGATGACGTTGTAGAGCGGATATCATCTTTTAAGGGCACAAAAGGTGATATAGTTGTACACGTTGGCACTAATGATATTAAGAGTAGGAGACCGGCGGAATTACTTAGCAAGTACAGGTCACTGTTGAAAAAAAGCCGTGAATTAGGGTTGAATTTGAAAGTGTCTGCAATTCTGCCCAGACACGATAGGAGGGAGTATATGATGAGAGCCTTGTCGATAAATTCGGCCCTGGAGGGATTGTGCAAGGCTCAAGGGGTAGAATTTTTTTCAGCCTGGACTATACTTGTTAACAGGAGAGATTGCTTCTACAGGGATGGGATACACTTAAATAGAAAGGGTGCAAGAATTTTTGCTGATGCTGTCGAGGCAGAGTTAGGTGGGTCGGAAAACTGCTAGCTTGGGGGAGACAAAGACCAATAGATTGACAGTAGCCACTGGCAGAGGTGAAAGAGATTCTTGCACTGCTTCTATTAGAATGAGCAGAAGCCTGAAAAACAAGATGCATGATATTTCAGAGACTGCTGGGAGTCATTGCGGTACAAGTAAACACATGGGTTGTGTTAGGGTAACCAAGAATAGAAACAGGTGCATGTATACCTGCGTGTACACCAATGCTAGGAGTTTGGTAAATAAATTTGATGAATTTGAGGTATTGCTCAAAACATCAAAGGCAGATATTGTTGGGATATCAGAGACGTGGTGTCACATAGATATAAGGAATGCAGAACTGGAATTTGGGGAATACAATGTGTATAGACAGGATAGGAGGGGAGGAGGGGTTATGCTATTAGTTAAGAAACACATAAAGTCCAAGGAAGTGAAGCCAGTCGACATCGATGGACAGGGCAGTGTCGAGTCAGTTTGGTGTGACATAAGCATAGGGAAATCAAAATTGAGAGTAGAAGTGTGCTATAGGCCTAATGACTCTGATGAGTATAATAAGATATTGTACAGGGAAATAGAGTGGGCCAGTAAATCAGAGAGTCTTATAATGGGGGATTTTAATTCCCCAGATATTGACTGGAATTTGTTGGTTGGTCACTCGCACACTAGCAAGGCTTTTGTGGATTTATTGGATGATTGTTTTCTACATCAGCATGTTCGTGAGGCAACAAGAGGCAGCAATACTCTTGATCTGATTATCAGTAGTGATTCTTCATGCATTAAGAATCTGCAGATAAATGAACCACTAGGTGCCAGTGATCACAGTGTGTTGAAGTGGGATTTACTCAAGGAGGTAACTACCATCAGAGGTAAAGGAAAGGGTTTTTGTTTTCGTAAAGGCGACTATGATGGTCTGAGACAGTATTTAAATTCTATACAGTGGGACCAACTGATGATGTTACCAACAGCAAACTCAAAATGGGAAGCATTCAAGGAACTAATCTTGGAGGCTACCAGGCTTTACATACCAACTAAGAAATATTGTTCAAGGTTTAGGCCTAAATGGTTGTCAGATGAACTAATGAGACATGTGGCAGAGAATAAAAATGCATGGGATACATACAAATTAATGGGTGACATGGAAGCCTATGATAGATATAAGTTGGTCTGTAACCAAGTCACAAAGGAGATTAGGCAGGCAAAGGCAGACTACGAAAAATCCTTGGCAAAGGATGCAAAGAAAAACAGAAAAGAGTTCTTTACCTATTTAAACTCAAGAAGGAAAGGGATGAATCAGATTGGTCCACTGGATATTGATGGTTCAACAGTTGAGGATCCTGCTCAGGTGGCTAACAATCTAAACGAGTATTTTGCATCTACATTCACGCATGAGGAGTTATTCAGGAAGGAGAATGATGTAGGTAAAGTAAACATTGGCAGTGAGCTGGATGATTTTGTAATAACTGAGAGGAAAGTGGAGGAGAGATTGTTGAGGATAAACATAAAAAAGGCACCTGGGGTGGATGGGATCTATCCAGTTATATTAAAGGAGGCATCAAAGGAAGTAAGCAAACCCCTAGCCATAATTATGAGAGCTTCTTTGGACTCAGGGGAGGTACCCATAGACTGGAGATGTGCAAATGTAACCCCAATTCACAAAGGAGGATCAAAGGCTGACACAAGTAATTATAGACCTGTTAGTTTAACTTCTGTTCCAGGTAAATTAATGGAGGCACTGGTTAAAGAAGCACTGCAGGATCATCTAGACAAGAATTCAGTTATAGCTCAGACGCAGCATGGTTTTGTTAAGGGCAGGTCTTGCCTGACCAATTTGATTGGATACTATGATGTAGTCACAAAAGAACTGGATGCAGGGAATAACTTTGATATTATATATTTGGATCTTAGAAAGGCTTTTGATACTGTTGCACATGGAAGACTGCTGCACAAATTGGAGCAGTGTGGCATTGGAGGCAAATTGCTGCTATGGATAAGGGGATGGTTGAGTGGCAGAAGACAGAGAGTGGTAATCAATGGACACTGCTCAACGTGGACTAATGTTATTAGTGGAGTTCCTCAAGGTTCAGTGTTGGGTCCATTGTTGTTTTCGGTGTTTATGAATGATATTGATGATGGGATATCAAGTTTAATGTCCAAGTTTGCAGATGATACAAAGGTTGGCAGGGTTGTTAAGGACACCACTGACGCTATGCTGCTGCAACAGGATCTGGAAAGGTTGAACAGATGGGCTGAGAGGTGGCAAATGAAGTTTAACATTGACAAATGTAAAGTACTACATATGGGAAACAGTAACCCCAGAGCAACGTATCAACTGTGCGGTACTACACTGACAGTCGTGGAGAATGAAAAGGACCTGGGGGTAATTGTGCAGGCAGATATGAAGTTCTCTGAGCAGTGCAGACGAGCTGCAAGAGTAGCTCATGGTGTCTTGTCAATGATATACAGGAATATTTTTCTAGCAGGGATAAGGAGGTGATTATTCCCTTGTATAAGGCAATGGTTAGGCCACATCTTGAGTACTGTATACAGGTCTGGAGGCCTCATTTCAAGAAGGATGTAGAGCTGCTGGAACGGGTACAGAGAAGGGCAACAAGATTAGTGAATGTAACAAAGGGTTGCTCTTATGAAGAAAGGCTTAAGTTTTGCAAATTACAGAGTCTGGAGACTAGGCACCGGCGAGGTGATCTGATAGAGGTGTATAAGGCTTTGAATGGTTTGAGCATGCTCAATGCCAATGGGATTGTTCATCTTGCTCAGAATAATCAGCTCAGAGGGCATAAATTCAAATTGAGGAAGGACGGATGTCGGATAGATATGCGGAAATTTGCCTTTGGCCAGCGGGTGGTTGGTTGGTGGAACCGACTTCCATCACTTGTTGTTGAAGTTGATAGCCTAAACAAATTTAAGGCTCAACTGGACAGGTATTTCGAGCGAACGGAGGGGTGAAATGGGAGTGGTGTGTTTTTTTTTTTTTTGGCTGATGCTGAATAAGCTTGCTTTCTTGCATCATATGCCTCTACTAATGCTAATGCTAAGGATATTAGTAATAGTAAGGCCAAATAATGCAAGGAAGCGGACTTTTTCTGCATCAGCCGACAAAAAAAAAAATAATAATAATAATAAATAAATAAAAAATAAATAAAAATAAATAATAATAATACAGAATATTCATATTATTTCCATCCCACAAGGTAACCATCCAATTCTGCTTTAAACTTACCCGGACTCACTACATGCTTTGTTGTGGGGTAACTTACTCGAGTCTTCGACAGCCCACTGTCCACTTCATAAAATTCAGTCTTCTGTTATTCTCTGAGGTCTTATATTACTGCATCGTGGTCTTCTCTGCGAAGGAGAACAGATATTACAAGTGATATTTTTTCCGGAGCCAACCAAAATGAAAAATGTCTTCCTATGTCGACTTAAAATTCGCCTGTATAAAGTAAATAGTGTGATTCGAAGAAAGGAATACTCAGATCGTTTTACTCGTATTTCTGGAGTTTTTGTGAAATTCCTTTCGATCTTTCTGTGTACTTCCTTTTGAGAAAACTTTATGCCTGAAAGAAAACCTACCGTTGGAGTTTTCCTGTTTCTTCCAATCGCGCTATTACTTTATATATGGGTGGACTCTTATTTTATTTCCTTAAAATTTATATTATTGGTATCAAACTTTAAGTCGACGTAGAGAAATGTACTGCTTGATTGACTTTTTTTTTTTTTTAAACTTTATTTCCCGTTTTGTCTGCGTTGGAAAGAATATTACATATATCTTACTTCCGGGCCCAATAAAGGGCATTTATAGAGCAGGCCTCTCTCATTCATTTTACTCAATCCTTTCAGCGCCTTATACACCTCAATCAGATCTCCCCTTAGATGACTGGTTGTCGAACTTTGCAGTTCACACCTTGTAAGCCTGGCATCACACTGTATTGTGCATCGATTTCACTAATCTAGCCACTCTTCAGTGAACCCTCTCCAGAAGGGCCTTTTATACAATAATCCAAAGACATTCTTACCATTGTCTTGTATAGATGAATAATGACGTCCTTCTGTCTACCAGCAAAGGTCCTATAAGTCATGGACAGGACACCACATGCCTTTCTAGGCTGCCTGCTCACACTGCGTGGAAAATTTCATGTAAGATTGACTTGTAACTTCTAAGTCCTGAATCAATGTTATCTTCTCACCAGCTTATACGTGGCTCTAGGATTTCTTTCCCCCAAATGCATAACCTCATATTTAGGGGCACTAAACTTTAGTTGCCATATTTTGGATCATATATGCAACGGATTCAAGTCTTTTTAAAGCACCAGGGCTCTTCGGTAACCACCTTTGACACCTTCAAATTATGAGCAAAATTTGACAGTTTGCCTTGGATGCCTCGTAAGTAGAGACTCAATGCCCATCACTGGGTGTTAATTGTGTTATGCGCAAAAAGTATTACGAAAAAAACTATGGAACCCTCATCTGAAACCAACTGACACTGTTACCTTTTGAAAAAAGCAATAAAAATTCCTCGCGTCATTAAAACTTTGACTTTTTTCCGGAACTTAGTATATGAGAACAGTGATTATAAATCACTGTCCTACTGCGAGGGCAACAAGGAGAACCAAACTTATAATGTATTTTATATAAAAACAACTCTATTGTTACATTTGAGGACAGCTACAGATAGTAAGTCAAAGTGCTCTCATACTATCATAAATATGATGATAGTATGAGAGCGAAAACATAGGTATTTAGCAAATTTATACGGAACATTTTCTGACTTGCTTAAATGGCAGAGATGGGGCAAACTAGATTATGTCAGAACTAGAGGGAGGGACTAGTTGTTTGTTGTTGTTGGGTTTAGGAACATTGGCAACTAAAGCCATGTTGCATCATGTATATTGTCTGTAAATTGCGTGTATTCTAAGGTCGATTTTCTGTTTTGCTGGACGAAAAACCCGAACTTCCGGGATAAAAAAAACCATGCTACCCTCCCCTGAGACCGACTAACTCAGCAACGTTGCCAATAAAAATTCCTCCTGTCATCGACGGGATTCGAACTCAAGTGTTTTCCACCCGGCGCGAGGAGGACGGCGATCCTACCCACGAGGGCAAGTTGTTTGTAGAAGATAGCTATAAAAACAAATGCATCGCCTGAGTATTTGATTAGAGAAGACCTGAGGGGAATTAAGAAGATCAAATGTAATCAATTACAAACTGATGTGGTTAATAGCTATGCTATCAACGAAGTAATCAGAATACGATGTCAGAATCATCACCATTTTCATTTTGCAAATATTACGATGATAGAATTCTTGCGTGCAATCGCGCACTGAAACCAAGATGATGTAATAAAGCACTATAACTTGAAGAGGTGATGAGTACAGAATTTTTAATCTCTGCTCGGTTGAGCCGTGTAATAATGACATTTATAAAACAGTTGAAAAAGAGAGAATCTAGATAACACTCGAGTGGACAGAGCAGGCATGGCGCCATCGGAAACAACGAAAGCGTAGCACTTAGATAGGCAGTGCGAGATCCCGTTGAAGAGAGAGGAGAGGAGAGAAGCTTTGTGAGATTTGAATTTACCCTGTCAAATACCGAGACTAAATTCAAGATGCAAGCATCAGCTACTTTGCTTTGGTCCATGTAAGCGCAGATGTCATGAACGTACCATTGTTTATGACGGTTTACCATCGCTTGACAGTGGTAAACCGTTACGACAAGGAGCAATCGAGTTGCTGAGGTTAGAATTGTCTTCTGAGTTTCAAGTTTGTAAAAAAACAAGATTGTGCTATTTCTTGAGATCTTCGCAACAGGAAACGAGAAAAGCAGTTGCAGAAGCAGTTGAAAGAGGATTAGTTTGTAAAGATAGTAGAAAAAGATCTTGGCGAATAGACATTATGGCACAAAACAAATTGACCGGGTGATTGTTAATGTCCA